>NW_027555736.1:24710490-25157990 GCF_003287225.1 Phascolarctos cinereus | reverse complement strand
CCGTAGATGATCCATCAAACATGATGACATAACAAAAAATTAAATGTCTAAAATATATGTATTTATAAATTTATAAATAATTACATATGAAACCTTGCACATGAGTTAGGAAGCATATAAATCCTTTAACTTTGCCATCACAATGCTAATTTCCCTCCTCCACTCCTTTTCACACCCAAGCTTAGGAAAATCTAAATACTCCTTGCTTTAACTTCTCTCATTCCATTCAAATCTAACAGTATGACTTCCATCCTCACCACTGGACTCAAAACCATTCTCTTCAATTTCATTAGTGATGTCTTTTTTTTTTTAATTAATAAATTTTACTGATTTTTTTTTTGATATCTTACAAAGTTCCCATCTCTTCCTCCATAACAGCTATCGTGTATAACAAAGAATTTTTTTTTGTTTTTGGTGAGGCATGTGGAGATAAGTGACTTGCCCAGGGTCACACAGCTGGTAAGTGTCAAGTGTCTGAGGCCAGATTTGAACCTAGTGCTCCTAACTCCAGGGGAAGTATTCAGTCCACTTCACCACCCAGCTGCCCCTACATTTTTTTTTTAAACAAAAGAAGTAGTCAGAGAAAAACACTCAAAACCGTGATCAGTACATTGAAAAAATTGAAAATACATGCTCCACTCTCTTGGACCTCCCATCTTGCATCCTTTCACAAATTTTCTTTTGAGTGATACTTATTTTTTGTAATTTTGCAGCATGATCTCTATATCACTAACTTTAGTGATTTTTTTTTTTTTTCAGTCCTCGTCTTCAACTGAAACTGTTCTCTGGAGTTATCTAGGAGTTCCTAATTGCCAGATCTCTTTCTCTCTCTCTCTCCTTCTTTGCAACATTCATCCTCTTGACCGCCATCTCTGCCTGGGTATTGCTTCCTTTTTCTGACACTATTCTTCTGTTTCTCTTCCTACCTGTCTGAACTCTCAGTCTCCTTTATTGTATCATCATCCCTGCCTTTGTCCTTAATTTTGAGTTTTCCATAATTCTTTTTCCTCCCTACTGTCTCTTAGATGTGTCCTATAGGTTCAGAGAACACCTCTGTGCCAGTGACTCGCAAACGCACACCACTCATCCTTCCTTCCCTCTTTTTTCCTTACCACCTCCTCTGCTTCAGTAGAACATCTTCAGCTTTCTGCTGTGCATGTGAACTTCATCATGTTCCAGATGAACTTATGATCATTTCCTTCTACCCCCTGTCCACTACTCTTCATTCATTTTACTACCTTTATAGCATAATTCACTGGAATTCTACAAACATTTGGAGCAATTCATATTGTGGAAGACTTTGCCTGCCGTGGGTAGGAATTTGTCCTTAACAGGCTGTTGAAAGTCTTTGTGAATTTTTGAGTGGAGTGATGTAAGCTGTTGTGGATTATCAAACCCCGTTCTGAGGGTGAGGGTGGAGGTGTGAAGGGAAGAACATTAACCTCGGAGCCACAAAATCTATTATCTCTATAAATATTTATCTTTCTAATATAGATTATTGCCATGGAGAGATTTTTTGGCATATTTTAAGTAATCTCACTATTTCCTAAGAAATACATTCAGATAGAGTTCTTCTGTTGCTGTCTAATATAATATTTTACATTCCTAAAACATTCTGGCCTGAATGAATCAAAATATGACATTTTAAATGAAGAAAATTCTTTTCATAGTATACAAGAATATATAGTATCATTCCACCAAAAATTGTCAGCTAGCTTATTCTAGATTTACTCATTGAGTAGACTCATGGATTTTGTAGCATTAGAAGGGAATCTATAGATAATATATTTCAGTCCCTTCATTTTATAGATGAAAGAGCTAATTCTCAGAGAAACTAAAGTGGCTTACAAGAAATAAGTGTGTTAGTGGAATGCATGAGATCTCTTGATTCCTCGTCCAAGTTGCTTCCATGACATTATTGCTGTTTTTATCTTTGACAATTTTAACAGCTATTTATTGATGCTGAAAAATATTAAAAAGTTTGTATTTCCAGTATACTGAATACTTCTGGCACTGTTTTCAAGATGGTGGTATTAACCCTCAATGATAAGTTGCAAATAATAGTTTAATTTTTAAAAAATGTACTTTTCAGCATAGTTTTATACCATAGAATCTTGATCATATTAGATCATGGCATGTTATTTATCAAACAATTTACCTTCAGAGAACTGGGTAAAAAAATGGTTGGCTACTATTATGTTAAAAAGATGTGTGATGAACTATTTAAGGTATGTAACTTCTATAGAAGGTTTCGAGGGTTTGTTTCTCTACTCACACTTAGACTCACAGGTTCTGGGGAACCTGACCTATCAGGTTCCCCCAGAACAAGGGTACATCTACCCTTAAGGGCCTATAGAGGTGATTCTTCTTTAATGTTGTTGGATAGATCTTACATTCTGAAGTGTCCTCTACAATGTCAGTCATGAGTAGCAATTAGTATTTCCTTTATATAAAAATACCCTCTAGTGATCAGCACTACAATATCATTTAACTGATTAACTTTAAGGGATAAGTACTGCAAAGATATAGCAAGGATATGAGTTCCAAAGCATTGACACCCCCTCCCCCAACGCTTTGTGGGACTTTCTACCTTCCACCACTCAGTCCCTGAGAAGAGTGGACTCAAACCTCCCTATTAGTGACGTTGAAAGAGTAAATGAGATACCATTTGTTAAGTCCTTAACGCAGTGCCTGGCATGTAGTAGGCACCTAATTAATGCTTGTTCCTTCTCCTTCCCCTTCAGCTTCATGCTGTGACTATAGAGCCTTTGTCCCACTGAGTTTGCTTCCTGATGCAGCCTTAGCCTCTTTAGAGGATGTATGTCCTTTAGGTGGACTAGTTTATGCCCTCATTCTTTAGGGCCTCTATGCTGGCCTTCCCAGTGCAGTATGTTCGTCCTCAAACAAGTCTTGTGATGGATCACAGCCATTGTGACCTTTCAGTCCTCACAAGGTTGTAGCTATATGTCCAATACTCTTGCACCTAGGGCAGTAACTAATGGACGGCAAAAGACAATAGAAGCAGCAGTGGGACCATCTGTTCATTAGCCACATGGCAGGCTGTGGAGATAAGGCCTGAAGCCTGTTTGCATGAGGAGGCCTACGACTGTAGTCCTTGCCTCTTTTTAGCACCTCTGGGAACAAAGACACAATAGTCTACTTAAGTGTCTTTTGAATATACCCCAGTCTTTTTATCATGTCCTTAGTGGGCTAGAACCAGATACAGGATTTCTGTGCATCTCCAAAGGCTGTGTGGACATGACACCACTGCATGCACTTCTCATACTTATCGTTGTTGGGGTACAGGAGATTGCAAAAGAGTTTTGAATGATGTCTATGTCAATGGAATAAGAGCCCACCCCTACCCTCTCAGTGATTGCTTTGGAAAGGACTCTATGTTTGGATACATAAGATTCTGTTAAAGTAAATATACAGTAACTCCTCAAATAGATGTGGTATTAGACAACTATAATAATATATCCTTTTAGATTTCCACAACGTTACATTCTTTTATTTGTAAAGCACCACTTAATTATATTTAGGGATACTTAACAGTAATTCTCAAAATTTATAGGGAGAAGTAATTTCTTTGGAGACGTGGATGAAACATTTTAAAGCTTAATTTTAGCTCATGAAAAATTGAACCTCTTTCAAATCTACACTTGAGCTAAATTGTATTTTCAGTAATGACTTCCTTACAGTGTTTACAAATCATAATTTTCTTATCCACATGATGCCCAATACCTTTAGTTGAGGAGGATTCTAATAAATTTAATTATAACAAAATATTCCTGATATTTGATGTATCATATGCATTCATTATGATGACAGATATAGGAAAGCTAGAAAAATTCAGCAAAGATTGTAGCTTTTCAAAAGCTAAATTTAAGTAAGGAGTAATTTGCAGGTTGTAGAGAGTAGTGGTATTTTTTGGTTTGGGGGTTTTTTTAGTGTAAAGGAAGAAGCACTTGATTGAATTATCAAGCATTTTTGGCCTTCACTTATGTGCCAAACATTGTACTAGGTACTGTAGATTATAGATGAAACAGTCTCTGCCTTCAAGGAGCTTCTATTCTGTCAGGAAACTATGCATATCAATGAAAGTGCATCCAAAATATAGACAAAGTGACTACAGGATGATTTGGGGGGAAGGCAGAAGAATGTTGAATCACTGGAGGAATGGCCTCTTGTGCTGGTGCCATTCCTGCTGCTGGGAAGGCTGAAGCCAGGAAAATTCAGTGAGCATTGGAAATGACGGAGGAGAAAATAGGCAACAGGAAATTGGTACCTTCTTTGTAAGGAAGGAGATAGGAAGGGAGAAACGTCTAGTTGTTTTTGATGAATTTACCTAGCCCAGATGAACGCTTATCTGAATACTAGAGAAAAAAATGGCAGATTAACATTGCTGAGCTGCTATATTGTGATTTCTGATATTTGAAAGATGATGGAGAATAAGAGAGTTAAACCTAGAGAAGGCCAAATACCCTGATTGGGGGAGAGAAGAACCCCAGGGAAGAGTATAGAGTGTGTGAAAGCGGTAGGACAATAACCTTGATGTTAATTCCTAGAAAAAAATTGTAGAAGGAATAATTAAAGATGACGTAAGAACATTGATAAAAGGTAGTGGCAATTACAAAGAGCTAGCATAGCTTCATCAGAAACCACGCCAGGGGCAGCTGGGAGGCACAGTGGATAGAGCACTGGTCCTGGAGTCAGGATGACCTGAGTTCAAATGCAGGTTCAGACACGTAACACTTACTAGCTGTGTGACTCTGGGCAAGTCACTTAACCTCAGTTGCCCCACCAAAAAAAAAAAATGCCAGACCAACTTTATTTCCTTTTTTGGCAGAGGATTACTGTATGTATAACTTATCAAGATCTTAGCTAAGCATTTGGTAAAGTATTTCATACTATTATTTTGGAAAAGATGGGTAGAGATGTGGGAAACATGCTAATACTGTTGATTGTATTTGGAACTGGCTGACTAGTCCCAAATTGTAGTTACTATTTGTAACTGATGTTATTTTGACAGGATGGCTCCAAGAGAAGCCTGTAGGTATATATATTTAGCCTTGTGGTTTTTTTTTTTAATTTGAAATCACTTAGATGAAAGTATAGTTCAGAATTTTAAATTTACAGGTTTCACAAAGCTATGCTTGCTGTGCAGTTGTTTTTCAGTTTTGTCTAACTCTTCATGACCCAACTTGGAATTTTCTTGGCTGAGATACAGGAGTAGTTTGCCATTTCCTTCTCTAGCTCATTTTACAGATGAGGAAAGTTAAGCAAACAGGATTAAGTGACTTGCCCAAGGTCACACAGCTATTAAGTGTCTGCGACTGTATTTGAACTTGGGAAATGAGTCTTCCTGACTCCAGGCCTAGCATTCTATCCACTGCATCACCTAGCTGCCCAAAAATGTTCTAATTTCCAAATACCATCTCACATCCCATAGAACCTTCATTTGTTGTTCAGTGGTTTCAGTTACATCTGACCTTTCACGACCTCATTTGGGCTTTTCTTGGCAAAGATACTGGAGGGGTTTGCTATTTCTTCTCTAGCTCATTTTACAGATGAGGAAACTGAGGCAAACAGGGTGGAATGATTTGCACAGGGTCACACAGCTAGTAAGTGTCTGAGGTTGGATTTGAACTCAGGTCTACCTGGAGGTATGCTAAAAACCATGAGAAAGGATCTGATGTAAAAGGTAGTGCCTGAGTGGAACTTGCAAGAAAGCTCAGGATTCTAAGAGGCAGGATTCAAATAGATTTCAACAGGCAGATCAAATATGAAGAAATACTATAAGGATGAATGTAGAATCTTACACTAGATTTCAGAAAGTCATCTTGAGAAATACAAGATGATAATTAAGGTTAGACAGACATGGGTTTGGAGATTTTAGTGGACTGCAGGGTCAGTATGTGTGAGGAATGAATTTTGTAGGATAGTCACAAAAAGGTAATGGAACCTTAGGCTACACCAAGGAGCATAGTTTATAGCAGTATGGAAGTGATAGTCTCAATATTTGGTCCTGGGCATTGCATTTTGGGAATGACATCTTGAGGAAGGTATCCAAGATGGCAAAGGCCCTTCAGGACTGATTGAAGGAAATAGGGATTTTGAATATACAAAAGAAAAAAAAGTTCAAGAAACTGTTTTGAAGTACTTGAAGGTCTTACATGGAAGAGGCATAAGAGTGATTATTTTTGGCTGTAGAGGACAGACTCAGGAGCCATGGTTCAAAAGTTACCAAAAGGAATAGTAAGGTTTCATGCCAAGAGAATGTTCCTAAAAATTAGAGCTGTCCAAAAGCAAAAGTTGCTTCCTCCAGAGAGTGGGTTCCTCCTACTCACTAGAAATCTTGAAGCAAGGCTCAATAATCACTTGCCAGGCCTATTAAAGTAGGTATTTCTTTTCAGGTATGACTTGAACAAGATGGCTGTTAAGATCCTGTGAGAGGGGAGGAAGTCATAAAATGAGCAATAGGGGACAATAGCAAGACTGAAATTACCAATGATCTCAAAAGGAAGAAAATTTAAAGACTTCAATGATTTGAAAATAAACCAGCAGGGAAACATTAATGTCAGAAGGAAATGTGGCCTCTAAGTCTAGTAAGCAAGTTCAGCCTCTATGAATATCTCTGAAATGAAGGATAGCGGAATTCCCCCCCCAAATTTCCTGTGGCCAACTCTGTGGCTCAAAGCTTCTTTTGGGGGTTTATCAGTCCAGTCCAACAAATGACTGACACTAGGAGAACCAGAATGTAAGACCACCTTGAGGACTCAGCTGTTTCAGTTGATTTAACCTCCTTGTTTTACTCCATCGAGCAATGAAAATAGAGACAGTTGGTTGGAAATTTTTATTTCAAAGGGAAGTTATTTGGTTCTTGTTGAGCATCTGTTCTGTGCGAGCAGTGTGCTGATCTTTGGTGCTGGGCCTTACAGAGCTTATTGGATCATAGACATTTATTCTCTATGTTCTCTAAAGCCTTCTGCCCTCAGTCGCAGAAGCCAGTAGGGAGCTACTGCTGCCATTTCACATCGAGTGATGGCAGGCGGCACATCTCTGGGCGGTTTTATGATGCTGATACTGGGTTATTTTCATGGCAGTAGAATCCTTCATGAAATGTTTGACAGATCATCCCATTCATTCTTTTTGTAATTTATTTTGCTTGCTAAATTTGAGTGACATTTAGGTTCTGTTTTTTCACATATCCAGATATCACCTAATTATATTGGTTTTAGCATGGATATTAACACACTCCCTCCCCATCCAGCCTCCCCCCCCCACACATACACACACACACACACACACACATACATACACACACACACACATACACATACACACACACACATATACACACACACACACACACACACGCTATTTTCTGGTTATGGAGATCTAATCACCTTTTTCTTTGCCTCCTTTCTTTTTTATAGATTGACCATTAGTATGATGGTAAGTTAGTAGTTAGGGAAACATTTGAACCTTCATAATGAAGAATTGTTAACAACAGTTCCAGAGGACTTAAGATGAAACATGCTATCTCCCTCCAGATAAGAGAGATGATGAGCTCAGAATGTAAATTGAAGCGTACACATTTTTAACATGCCTCATATGGGGATTTGTTTTGCTTGATGATGCATATTTATAATGGGTTTTGTCTTTTTTGCTTTCTCGGTGGAAAAGAGGGAGTTGGAAGAATTCAGAACTGAAAATAAAATTGAATTGAAAGAAAAGAAAGAAATTCATAAATAATTGGAAGCAATTGCGTTTCCCATTGCTTCAGGTATTGTGTGAATCTTTTTTGACTTACGGGGAAATATGGTGTGGGATGTATTCACATTATTTGACAATTCAACATAGTAAACATTTCAGTTGTTCAAGATCTTGCCTTCTTATGCTTTTATAATATGTCAATGTTTAAATCTTAGAGCCAGAAATTGGTAAGTATTATTTAAAACAAATTCTAAACAGTTGTCGTTATGTTGCTGTGCTGCTTCTCACCTCCAGATGCTGTTTGAAATAGGAGCTTGATGTATGATTAGGACAGGGTTATCGCTTAACAGAACTCTGTATCTTTGTTGTTTCAAGTCATGCAGAATGTGTTATATGATATTAGCAGCTGTTTAATAATCATCTTTGTGTTGTGGCAGTCATCTGTACTTAATATCTTCTTACAGTTTTATATTTAGGATTTTGAAATATTAGTTATATAATATATGGGTATGAAACATATGAGTGGTCTTATGAACCCAGAGCTCTTGACCAAAACAAATTATACGTACATGATATATCCTTGAATAAACATCCTTTGACAGAGGTCCAAGTCGGTGTGTTGGCATTTTAAGTGGAAGTTTTAAAGAGTCATTTGGACAGTTCAGCCAACTACCTAATATGTAGTATTCTGAACTTAAAAATAAATGCCACAGTCTATTTTGACTTAATAACAAAAATACCATGACAGATTATTTCTGTTAATTGTAAACTTATTTAACTGTGTTTCTATTTTAATGACTGCACTGCAGGGTGGTTTTGTCTTTAATAATAAAATATCTGGGAAAGCTAGGGCTTAAAAAGATCTAAGCTAATTTAAATATTTCATAGCCAGGTGGGTATCACATTGAGTGCTGCTTTTTTAAAATGGAATAAATTGGTGGTGTGTGTTTGGGGGATATTGGAGAATATTTAAAATGAGTAACTGAAAGTTTTGTTTTAATAAACAAGAGTCTGTATAACAAGTTGAGGGAGATAGGAATAAAAATGTTATAGAGTTACGTATGCATGGGCGGGCCCAGTACTTGAGATGACACAGCGACAGCCCCTGCCTGCTTTGTCTGTAAATACCATGAGGAGGTAAGTGGCCTCTAAATGTGTTCACATGCATAAAACTGGAATTCAGTCGAACTCTTTGGGAAAATATCTTTTTTATTTTGGAAATTTTATTTATTATGGCTTTTATTTCATGTAATATATACCCAGATAAAAGTTTTACTAAATGCAGATGAGAAATGAAAATGAAGATACTGTAGTTGATCAGTATCAAAAAACACTTATTTGTTACAGTAATGCTTAGTGGAGTACAACATTGTTTTTGAAACTGAAAAAATATTTAAAATATAATTCAGTATCATTTTAATATAGTCAGCAGTTGATTTTTGTGATTCTTATTTAGCTAAGAGAAAAACAGTTTCGTTCGCTCTCAAGCAAAGAGAAATTCTTTAAAAGATTTCTCTTGCTGATTTCCAAGAGGAGGCATAAAAGCCTGTTTAAAAACAGATATGGGTAGAAGGAAATGTTAGAAGAAAAGCTATGAAAGAAAATTGCCTGTTAACTTGTTTTTAAAATTTAGTTTTTTTGAATTAACAAAAATTTATTTTCTTACTATGTCTCACATTTCTTCTCTTACCCCTCCCCCCTCCCCATGGCAGGTGAGGCAGGGCAGGAAAAAACCAAAAGCCTTGTAAGAAATATGCATAATCTGCCCCCCCAAAAAAAAATCCTTCATTGGTCATCTCTAAAAATTGCATGTCTTGATCTGCAAACTGTCTCTCACCTCTGTATGAGGAGGTGGGTAGCATACTTCATTGTTTTTTTTGTTTGTTTGTTTTGGCTAGGAAGTGGGGTTAAGCGACTTGCCCAGGGTCACACACCTAGTTAAGTGTCAGGTGTCTGAGGCTGTATTTGAACTAAGGTCCTCCTGACTCCAGGGCCAGTGCTTTATCTACTGCCCCACCTAGCTGCCTCCACTGGTTTTCTTGAATCATGATTGTTCATTGTATGTATGGATTCTTATGTCTTTCAGAGTTGTTTGTCTTGACAATGCTGTTGTATTATTCTCTTGGTTCTGTCTACCTCTCTGTATCAGTTCATATGGGAATTTCTAGGTCTCTCTGAACTCTTCCTTTCCAACATTTTTATGGACCAATAGAATTCCATTATATTTATATATCTTAATTTGTTCAGTCATTCCCCAGATGATGGATACCCCTTTTAGTTTCCAATTCTTTGCAACTACAAAAACAACATAAATATTTTTGTACCTGAGTCCTTTTCTTTGATCATTTTAGGGGTATAGAGGGCCTAGTCATATCTCTGGGTCTGCCTTTTATTTCTCTGCAGAGAAAAGCTGGTTTTATTTTCTACATCTGCTTTAAATAATAAACATTTCACCACAAAATTTGAGGGGGGCAGCTGGGGTATAATTTAGAATTGCCATGGCAAAAGAAAAATATAGCATATGGCTTTTTGATTCTAATATCTACTCTTTGACTTAGATTATATTATCTATTTATAATGTTATTTCATAAATTGTTCTGCTAGTCCTTTTCTCTTCAGTTTGTGTCAGTTCATACAAGTCTGATCAGTTTTCTCTGAAACAGTCCTCTTTATCATTTCTTTTAGCACAGTAGTATTCCATAACATTCATATACTTCTTCAGCTGTTACCCAATTAATGGGCAATCCTTCAGTTTCCAAATATTTGCAACCACAAAAAGAGTTGCTATAAATGTATTTGTCCATATAGCTCCTTTTCTTCTTTCTTTGATTTCTTTGGGGTAGAGATTGAGTAGTGGCTTCTTTGGGTCAAAAGATATGCAGAATTTAATATTCTCAGTCATGATGTAGAGTATAAACTTTGTGAAAAAGAGACCTGCTGTCCCCATTACTATTACTGTCAACTCCCACAGGTGGGTAGGTAAACCTTGGTAATAACATTGTCCCAACAGTATGCTGGCCCTGAATCCAGTCTGGTTCCCAGCAATGATCATTCAAAAAAGCGTCCCTTGTGGAGATGCAGCTGGTCCCCTGCCTCTGCAGATGTTGCAATACCCAAAGTACCAGCAATCCCAACTCCTGAAGTCCTAGAACAGAAAATTCTCTCCACCAAAATCCTTGGCATTGTCATGTGGTTCAACATCAGAAATGGATATGATTTCATCAGTGAAAATATTTGAAAGAGCTGTGTTATCAGGTGCTATGCTGCTATATACTGAGGAGCACTGAAGCTTGACATTTGATTTATCTCTGAAATCACTTATGTGTTGTGTCACTCAGAATGTGAGCTCCTTGAGAGTGGGGACTACTTTTCTTCTTTTTCTATTTTACCACGTGCTTTGGACATATTACACGTGCAATGATTTTTAAAATTTATTCATTCAATTTTTGAGGCAGCTTGGTGGCATAGTGATGAGTGCTGGACTCCAGAGTGCCAGGAAAATCTGGTATCACATCTTGACTCAGATATTTAATAGCTGTGTCAGCCTGAGCAAATTGCTTAACTGCTGTCAGCCTTAGTTTCCCAGTGTTTTAATGTTAGCAATTGTTATTGGTGGTGTTTGCAGTTCTCATTGTTGAAGTGCTGTCGGGTAGCTGAATTGAGATGAGGATGCCAAGAACAGTCTTTTTAGTTTGAATGAATTTGAAAAAGTAAGAAATGGAACTGGCTAGAGCCATTGTTTTCTTCAGTCAATCTCTACTAGGAAATTATTAGACAGGAAAAAAATATGTAATGCTACTTTTTTTATAAGTGGAAAGAAAATTAATATTAAAGTATCCCTTTTTATTTCATCTGAATAGCAAGGAGTACTCATCTCATCTGGTTTTGTTCCATTTAAGTTCCTTTAAAATGTTTTAAATTGAAATAATCTTCCTATTTTTTTTAACTAAGTGTTTAGAACTATAATTAGCATTTTTCATTAAGCAATCTACTCCATATTCAGTTTGTCCTCAAATATTGATACCAAAAGATTATATTTTTATTATATTAATTTTTTCATCATTTTTATTTGTTATTACTGATTAGTATGCTGCCATAAACATGTAAGATTTTTTAAAAATTACTATTTTCACAAATGAAAAATAGCATTCAACCTTTTCTCTTAATTGGGAGGAGCTATAATTTATATTAAGCTCAAAGCTGCCAGGCACTTAGAAAATGATTTTGAGAAATTCATTTTAAAAAATTATAAATCAACAGTATATTAAAATAGCTCCTATTTTTCTGGAATCCCTAAACTCCAGTACCTCCAAGACATTAATACATTTGATTTCTTGATAAAGAATATGTGTGACAGGCTATACTCTTAACTTATATTTCATTAAATAATTAATTTCCATAGTTTGTTCTTTACTGGCTAAAGATTCAGACTAGTCTTGTACACATTGGATATTTGTGCCACCATTTAATAACCTGAAAATAATGAACAGTCTTGAAGTAATATGTAGATCGTTGAAGAATACCTATATTCATTTTGTTTTAAGCATGTTATGTTTTAATTTGGCAACTAGAAATAATTTTATTTTCAATTAGATGCCATGTTAATGAAAGTGAGCAGAAATAAGACTATATCTGATAGGTGGGATTTCTTAATTTGTAGAGTAAATGAGCTAGACTAAATAATCTCGAGTTTCATTCTTTTTATATTTGATACAAAAAATATAAAAATTGTTGCATTAGTTTTCTGTGGGATCCTCTGTGTTCTCCACAAGCAGTTCTTTCATTAGCATATTTTTAACAGTATATGATGGTCTCTTTTAATAGCTGGAAAATTGGCAAACAGGAGTTTTTTTCTTTGGTGGTTCCTTTGAAGCTAGATCTATTTCATTTTTTGAGATTGGGTTATTTGAGATCTCTAGCATTCTGATAGTTTTTGTATTTTACATTTTTGAAGATATTCCTCTTTTTGTGTGTGTTCTTAGTTTTGCTAACATGTAATTATGCATTAATATAGTATGTTGACTGTATTTCTTTCTTTTAGTTTTGTTACAATTTTACCTTGCTCATTTATCCTCCTGCACTTGACCTTTGATGCTGGACATTCTTATTCTGGTCATATTCATTTATATCCCAGTGATTCTAAACTCCTGTGTTTCACCATAATCCAAACCCCTATCCAACATTCCCTACCACCTGATTCTTTATTCCTATCTCCGCCCCAAAGTTTTATCTCAACTTCAGCCAGCCCTTCTACTGTGCCCTCTGGAATGCCTGTTCCATAAGCAACACACTTCCCTTTATCCTAAATTTATTCATTTCCCATTCCTTCCATCCACTAGCTCTTACTGAAACCTACTCATTGATTGGGGTGAGGGAGTTGGAGCGCTCTTTGCTCCCCATTTCCATTTCCAGGTTCTCCCCTTTCCTCATCACTCAGTAACATCTCTTTCTTTGAGGTTATGCCATTCATATCTACCATATAATCAAATATGTCAAATTAGAATTTTACCTGTCCAAATTATGGAATAAAAAATGCTCTGAAAGAGTTAAAGCAAATGGCTTATGATGTTCTCAAGGGTTACCATATATCTCTTCTATATTTCAAAGACATACAGTTACATTAGTATATGACTACTCCCTCTGCTGTTATGGAGAGTAGGTCTTTCTAACTTATTAGATAATCTTTGAAAGTTGCTGCAGCCAAAAAATTCATCACCATAATGATTAGCCTCTCATGCTTTCCTGGGCTTATATTTGGACAGCAGACATATCACCAGGCCTTTTCTTGATATAAGATCTATCAGATCTTGTACTCCACTAGAATAGCCACTGAGAATCCAGGGTCATCTCCATGCCACATGACTCCTGAAAGTAAGAATTTATTAAGGATAGGTCTATAGAAAGCAGATCATAAATACTAATAGAATATTTTTTCTCATGGGCAGCAGCTAGGAGGCACAGTTTATAGAATTCTAGGCCTGGAGTCAGGAAGACTCATCTTCCTGAGTTCAAATCTGGAATTAGACACTTAACTGGATGCGTGACCCTGGGCAAGTCAGTTAACCCTGTTTGCCTCAGTTTTCCTCATCTGTAAAATGAGCTGGAGAAGGAAATGGCAAATCACTCCAGTATCTTTGCCAAGAAAACCCCAAATGGGGTCACAAAACTCAGACACGACTGAAAATGACTTAATAAATTCTTTTACATGATTTCGTATACAATATACTAGGAAATATATTTCCTTTCCTACTTGCAATGCCAGATACTTAAAAAACATTTTTAACTGCTTTTATTTTTTTACCTTAATTTCACAATAAGTCCTCTTCCATCCTTTATAACAAAGATTACAAAATAGGCAAAAGAAAACAAAAGGTCTGAATAGAAAATTAACATAATCATGGTGTCTAATGGTGGATATTGTGATCTGTTTTAGTAGTCCCCTGCTTCTGTAAATAGAGGAGGGAGGTACAGTCTCATATCTATTTTGCAGGGATAAGCTGGTCACTATCATTACATAGCATTCAGTTTCAATTTTTTTCCCCCCAATTACATTGTTGTAGACATTTGAGTATATTATTGTATTTCTTTTACCTGACTTCATTTATATAAGCCTCCCCATGCCTCTTTGCATTCTAAATGTTATTTCTTGAAAGTTCAGTAATATTTTACTGTAGTCATGTAGCTCAGTTTATTCAACCATTCAATGATCAATAGGCATCTGCTTTGTTTTCAGTTCTTTGCTACAAGAAAAAGTGCTTCTGTAAATATTTTGGTGAATATAGGACCTTTCTTCTTTATTTTATCTACTTTTTATGTATGTCTGGCAATGGAATCTTTGAGTCAAATGTTATGGACTATTTAACACCTCTCTTCCCATAATTGAACATTGTTTTCCACAATGAATATACTAATTTAGAGCTCTGATAGTGTAGTATTATGCTTGTCTTTTCACAGCACCTTCCTACCTCTGATTTTTTCCACCTTTGCCAATTAGCAGTGTGAGCTACAACCTTAGAGTTGCTTTGATATGTATTTGTTTTATTAATAGTAATTTAGAGCAGTTTCGTATGTTCTTTAATTGTTTATGGTTCCTATGATCTCTAATACATTAGATGATGGCATTTGGTCATAGGTATTTGGATTATTTTTCTGTGCATTTTGGAAATCAGTCTCTTGATGTAGCTGAGGCAGCATGGCACAATGTATTGAAAACCTGTGAGATAGATTGGCTATGGGGCCCTGGTTCAATTAACTTAGCTCTTGGTGCTGTAGTAAGCTTATAAGTTTCAGAGAAGGTTCTAACCTTCATTTGGTGAGGATGTTTCCTTACATGAGACCGATGAAATCCATTCATCCTTGTGGATGAAAACAGAGGTCCAGCCGCTGGCCATGTTTGATATAAAGGTTCTTCTCCTCGCCCTCCCCTCCTCCCAACCTGCTTCCTTGCTTATCCTAATTGTATTGCTTTTACTTGTACAAGAACTTAAAGTTCATATAGCCTTTGGTCTTTTGTGATTATCCCTGCCCCACTTTTGATTAAGAACTCTTCAGTAAACCATAGTTATGAAGGGTGTATTTGATGTAGTTGTCTTCAGATTGTTATGACCTCTGTCATTCAGGGTGTGTATCTATTTTTTACTTGTATTATCTACTGCATTATGTTGTTCTAAAGCTAATTTATGCCAAATTGCTTCCCAGCTTATCCAGCAGTTCTTCCCAGCAACTTATTTTGTAAGTAATTTTTGTTTGCAGCTTATCAAGCGTAGGTTGTTGCTATACCTTATGATTAGGCATATTTTTGTTTCTTGTCTCCAGTTGTTACACTTCAAATTCATAATTTTTTACTTTTGTTTCCACTCGGACCATTAATTTATTTGTTTTTCATCGTAGGAATATTGGCTACCTTTTGAGTCCTGATCTCACTCCTATCTTTCTTTCTCAATTACATGAATTACCGTATAATACTGTTTTGTTTTGCAAAAGGAAGCCCTTTTCAGCCCTTCCTGTTTGTTGTTTGAAGAAATGCTTAGTAGCATCCTGGCATAAGGAAATGTTAGTCCCTTTGGGTAAACTGTCCTGGTGAGTGAGACCCCGCAGCTGTGACCTAACAACTCTCTCCAAGTACTTCAATGACTGTCATGTGATAGAGGGATTCTATTTCTTCTTTTTGGCCCAATTAGGCTTGATAATAATAGAAACTTCCTAAAAATTTGAGTTATCCAAAAGTAGACTAGGCCACCTTGTGACCCAGTGGGTTTTTCCTCATTGCAGAAGCTGAATGATAACTTGTTAGGTTATAGTAGGGATTCCTTTTTCATTATGGGCTAGGCAGGACTATGAGGTTCCTTCCTAGTAAGAGATTTTGTGATCAGATTTATTTCAACAAAAATTTGCTCCACACTCTTGCAAGGCATGGTGCTGGGTGCTGAGAGCATCAAGGCCTGGGAACAGTTTCCATAAAAGGCACACAAACTGAACCTTGTATATTTCCAAGAAGTGTAGAAGTGAGGAAAGAGTTTTTTAAGGACGGGACATTGTTCATCGCATAATACTTAACACTTAAGGCATTTTAATGCAGTGACCATGTTGGTGTCACTTTATGTACCTTTAAAAGTTTTCTTTCAGAAAATTTTACTGCAGCACTACATCGTAGTGTTGGAAATGATCTTAGGTTCTCAAGTTCTTTGCTAGCAGAAAATAAGCTTTTGAAGGTTCTGTCAATCACCCTTTTAGTGCTTCAGGTTCAGTCCTGGAAACAGATTGTATCTGCTGTAGTAATTAATTTTTTCACCTTGGTTACTGATTAGAAAAAGAAAAGTACAAATCGGTACTTGGCTTTCCAGCCTCTTCTGCTATTGTAGAAAAGGGGGCAAATAGTGTTAAAGATCAGAGACTTTTTTAGACAGTCAGTAAACATTAACTATTGCTACTGTGAATGTGAGATCTTTCTCTACTGAACAAAATGTAGACAATATCAAACAAATAGATTCACATTAATGTCAAAACTCCTGTTAGGAATTAAACTGAAAATAAAAGGAAGTTGTGGCGCGACAGAAAGCCGACTGAGTTTTTTCCTAAGGCATGCAGCAGAAATTCAGTTGTATACTGATAGATTTTGAGGAAGAAGGGAACTTAAAGGTCAAGCCCTGAACCCCTTAATTTCACATATTGAGGTACCTGAGGTCCGGATGTAAAAAATAATTGCCCTAGTTAGTTCCATTGTGTACGTGAAGGCAAGTCAGAGATACTTTATTGAAAACTTGACCATTTTGTCTTTCATTCCTTGTCAGTCAATGAACATTTATCAAACACCTGTTATGTAGTAGGCGCTGTTGTTAGATGTAGGTACAAAAAGAGGCTGCCCCTAAGGAGCTCCCAGTCTGATGGGGGAGGCGAAAAGCAAACAAACTATATACAAACAGTGTGAATAGGAGATGATCAAGAAAGGAAAAGGCACTAGAAATGAAGAGGGCTTGGAAAAAGCTGCCTGTAGCAGGTGAGATTTTAGTTGGGACGTGAAGAAAGCCCAGGGAGAAGGATACTAGGAGCCAGAGATGAGATGAGAGAGCATTCCAGGCATGGCAGACAGCCAGAAAAAGAATGCTCAGAACTGAGAGATGGAGAAGCTTGTTCAAGGAGCAGAAGGAAGTGAGTGTCACTGAGTCAAAGAGCACGTTTCTGGGGAGTGATATGTGAGGGGAGAATGGTGATCTCATCAGCGCCACTGGATTTAATTACCGTCACCGTGCTGATGTTTCTCAAATCCACCACTCCTGTTTAATCTCTTTTCTGACCTCCAGTCTCATATCTCCAGCTACCTTTTAGACAGCTCAAACGGGACGTCTTAAACTGAATATGTCCAAAACAGAACTCGTTATCTTTCCTTCTAAACCTTGTAGAGGACAACACCATCCTCTTTAGCCCCTCAGGCTTGCAACCTAGGCACAAAAAATACTGAAAAAAAAAATAACACCTTAAAAAATAGAATTGTCCAAATAGAAAAAGAGGTACAAAAATTTACAGATGAAAATAGCTCCTTAAAAAATAGAATTAGCCAAATGGAAAAAGGGTTTCCAAAGCTCACGGAAGAATATAATTCCTTGAAAATTAGAATTAAGCAAGAATAAGCTAATGACTCCACGAGACATCAAGAAACAGTAAAACAAAGTCAAAAGAATGAAAAAGTAGAAGGAAATGTGAAATATCTTATTAAAAAACTCACCTGGAGGTGGGGCAGCTAGATGGTGCAGTGGATAGAACACCAGCCTTGGATTCAGGAGGACCTGAGTTCAAATCCGATCTCAGACACATAACACTTACTAGCTGTGTGACCCTGGGCAAGTCACTTAACCCCATTGCCTAGCCGAAAGAAAAAAAAAGTTTGTTAAAAAAAAAACTCATCTGGAAAATAGATCAAGGAGATATTTAAGAATTATTGGATTACCTGAGAGTCACCATCAGAGAAAGAGCCTGGAAACCATATTTCAAGAAATTATCAAGGAGAACTACCCTGATTCCCTAGAACTAGAGGGTGAAATAGAAATGGAAAGAATCCACTGATTACTACCTGAAGAGATACCAAAGAAGGGATGGTTAGAAGCAAAACAGACTTGAGAGAAGGGAGAGGATAAAAAGAGAGAGAAGGATGAGCGATCGAAATAGGATGGTGGGAAATGTACAGTTAGTAATCATAAGTTTGAATGTGAATGGAATGAGTTCACCAAAAGCACGGAAGTGAATAGCAGAGTGGATTAGAAACCAGAATCCAATAATATGTGTATGTATATAGTTTTTTGTTTGTTTTGGTGAGGCAGTTGCGGTTAAATGACTTACCCAGGGTCACATAGCTAATAAGTGTCAAATGTCTGAGGCCAGATTTGAATTCAGGTCCTCCTGACTCTAATGTGCTCTATCTACTGTGCCACCTAGCTGCCCCTGTATATGTTGTTTACAAGAAACACCCTTTAAACAGAAACACACGGTATTAAAATAAGGGGCTGGAGCAGAATCTTTTGTGCTTCTTAAAAAAGACAGGGATACCAATCATGATCTCAGATGAAGCAAAAACAAAAATAGACCTAATTAGAAAGGGTAAAAAGAGAAACTGCATCTTGCTAAGTGGGAACCATAGACAATGAAGTAGTATCAATAAGAAACACATGTGCACCAAATGGCATAGCATCCAGATTCTTAAAGGAAAAATTAAATAATTACAGGAGGAAATAGTTAAAATATACTAGTGGGAACCTCCATGTCCTCTCAGATCTAGAGAAATCAGATTATAAAACAAATAAGAAAGAAAGTGAAGTAGATAGAAATTTAGAAAAGTTAGATGTCATAGACCTTTGGAGAAACCTGAATAGGAATAGAAAGGAGTATACCTTTTTCTCAGCTGTACATGGCACCTTTACAAAAATTGACCATATATTCAGGCATATCAAACCTCACAACCAAATGCAGAAAAATACATTCTTCTCACACCATAAAGAGCTGGGGAAGCATAGGTGAAAAACTAATTGGAAACTAAATAATCTAATCCAAAAGAATTAGTAGGTCAAAGAACAAATCATAGAAACAATCAGTAATTTCATTAAAAAGAATGAGACATTCCAAAATTTGTGGGATGCAACCAAATCAGTACAAAAGGGGAAATTTTATATCTAAAAATGTACATCAATAAAATTGACAGAAAAGCAGATCAAGGAATTAGACATGCAACTAAAAAAAAAAAGAAACAACTAGGAGAACAAATCAGAAATCTCCAATTGCACACCAAATTGGATATGCTGAAAATCAAAGGAGAGATTAATAAAATTGAAAGTAGGCAAAGCATTTGAACTAATTAATAAAACTAGGAGTTGGCTTTTATGGAAAAAAATGGATAAACCATTGGTTAATTTGATTTTTTAAAAAGATGAGAAACAAATTACCAGTATCAAAAATGAAAAGGGTGAATTAACTACCAGTAAAGAGGAAATTAAAGTAATTATTAGGAACTACTGTGCTCAGTTCTATGCCAATAAATCTAATAATCTAAGTTTAATGTATGAGTATTTTTAAAAATGTAAGTAGCCCAAATTATCAGAAGAGGAAGTAGTGAGATAATTTAAAAAATCCTGTCTCAGAAAAAGAAATTCAACAAGCCATCAATGATCTCCCTAAGAAAAAATCTTCAGGGCCCAGATGGATTCACAAGTGAATTATAGCAAACATTTAAGGAACAATTAATCCCCATACTGTATAAAGTAGTTGGAGAAAATAGTTAAAGGAGTCCTACCAAATTCTTTTTATGACACAAATATAGTATGATAAACAGACAAAGCAAAAAGTAGAAAGCTATAGACCACAATGAATATAAATGCAAAAAAAATTTTTTATGAATAGAATTTTATTTTTTCCAATTACATGTAAAGGTAGTTTTCAACATTCATTTTTAATAAGATTCTGAGTTCCAAAATCTTCTCCCCTCCTTCCCCTTCCTCCTCCCCAAGGTGGCAAGCAATCTTATGTAGATTATACATATAATGCAAGAATTTTAAATGAAGTCCTGTCAAGGAGATTACAGCAATGTATCATGAAGATCACATGCTGTGACCAGGTGAGATTTATACCAGGAATGCAGGGCTGGTTCAGTATTAGGAAAAGTATATTAGGAAAACTATAAGCGTAATTGACCATATCAATAACAACAAAAATCATATCATTACATCAATAGATGCAGAAAAAGACTTTAATAAAATGCCTTACCCGTTCCTATTGAAAACACTAGAAAGCATTGGAATTAAAAATACCTTTCTTAGAAAGGTATCTATCTAAAACCAAGAGGAAGCATTATATTTAATGGAGAGAAACATGAAACTTTTCCAGTAAGATCTTGAATAAAGTAAGGATGTGTCTTATCACCTTTCTTACTCAATATTGTACTAGAAGTGCTATCTATAACAATAAGACAAGAAAAAGAATTTAAAAGAATAAAAATAGGCAATGGGGAAACAAAACGATCACTTTTTGCAGATGATGTGATGATTTGCTTACAAAATCCTGAAGAATCAACTTAAAAATTCCATTCAAAATAACTGCAGACGATATAAAATACTTTTGAGTCTACCTGCCAAGACAAACATAAACACAATTATATAATACTTTCTATTCAAATAAAGGTATCTAAACAGTTGGAGAAATATTAATTGCTCATGTATAGGCCAAGCCAATATAATAAAATAAAATAATGCACCCCAAATTGGAAGGAAAACAGGCAACTGGCAAAATATTTTTTAGCAGATTTCTCTGAGAAAGTTCTCTGAGAACTCCACTCTGTTGGTGGAGTTCTGACTTATTTCAGCCATTCTGGAGAACAGTTTGGAACTACACCCAAAGGACTATCAAACTGTACAAACCCTTTGACTCAGCAAGACCTTTACTAGGTCTGTGGGAAACAGATCAAAGAAAAAGGAAAAGAATTCATTTGTACAAAAGTATTTTTCGCTGCTCTTTTTGTGGTAGGAAAGACTTGGAAGTCGAGGGATGTCTATCAGTTGTTGAATGGCTGAACAGGTTGTAGAGTGCAGTTGTGATGGAATACTGTTATGCTATAGGAAATGGTTGAACAGGATAGTTTCAGAAAAACCTGGGAAGACTTCTGTTGACTCATGCAAAGTTAAGTGAGCAGAACCCGCAGAACATTGTACACATTGACAGCAATATTGCAAGGATGATCAGCTCTGAAGACTTAGCTACTTCAATCAAGACAATGTTCCAGAGTTACTAAATAGTGTGTACCCTTCGACTTTGCAATATGTTTTCTAGACCTGTTTCTCAAAGAGATCAAAGAAAGAGAAAAAGAAACATATATACCAATAAATATTTATAGCAGTTCATTCTGTGGTTGCAAAAAAATGGCAACATCAGTTTGGGAAGCCTGAATAGATTAGGGTATATGAATGTATTAGAATACTATGGTTCCCTAAGAAAGGACAAAAAAAAAAAAGATGATTTCAGATAAACCTGGAATGTCATATGTGAACTGATACCGAGTGGAGTGAAAAGAATCCAAACAACTCCTCTACTATCATTGCCTCTCTTCCGGCTTGTAACAACACACACCTTCTTCCTTTGAACATTCACAGTTCTTGCTATATTTGTCAGTATGCCAATCTTACCTCAAGATTGTCTGGATTTGATTTTTCTGAGTCTTAGATGTATAAAGTACTTTGCTCAGATAGGTTGACCTAAAAGACAAGGTGTCTGTTCAGGTCTCACCTCTGGCACACACACAGAGACACACACATGCACACACACCCCAAGGTTTTTCTGGGTGTGACGTAGGCCCGTAACCTAATTGCTCAGAGCACTGTAGAATTCTCTAAAACAGTTAAGTTGCAGAGAAAGTACTTTGCTGGTTTACGTTCCTTATTCAGTTATATCTTGTTTGCCTTGTGTAAAAAAAAAATTAACGTAAAAGTAAATCTAGATGTGTATTTATGGTAAACACTAATTTTAGAAGAAATTACTATTTAATCAATTTCATATATTGTATTTCAGTTCAAAAATTATTTTATGAAAAGCTGATAGTAGTGTAAATTTTTTTTCACTTTGCTTATGTTACTTTCCCCTAGATATATCTCTCATTTGATGATCTTGAATGGGAGAAGCTAAAGTGGATTAAAGTTTGTGAAGATTTTCCTGCTTTCTTGTTGGCCTACCACTTAGTGTGGACAAGAAGGGAGGATCTTAGCTAGACGCAGAGATCAAAGACTAAACGACGTCAGTGGCCGACGCTGGTGAGTTGTTTTTTTAAAAATATTCCATTAAGAATGTCAGTTATTTATTAATGTACGAGGAATAAATGTATCCGTGGAGCTCCATCTTTTAGGTTGTGCGTTAACAATCCCATAATACTAGCACTTTTTAAGCATCTGATTAAATCTTCAAAAAATTGCCATTCTCTTCAAAAAGATCTCATGTATCATTCTGCTGCAAAAATCTGCTAAGTCTCGCTCTTACTTCTGTTCTATCCACAAAGTAAAGTTTAAGTTAAAGTGGAAAAAAATAGAAAATATAAAGGGATGCTGAGAGCTCAGTTGATTAGGTGACATGCTTCTTGGAATTTCTTATTTCAGTTATGTTTTACATTGGGAAGGGAAAGGAAGTACCAGTATTAAAGTTTTTGATTGCATTTCATTGTGAAGGTTTTTTTTGCTATGATTCATACATAACCATCTTTTCAGAGCTTATTGAGAAAGGTAAGTTATTGTAAAATTACTTTACAGAGAATTCAGCTTTCAGGAAATAGAGTAAATCTTAAGTTCTGGGCAAGTTGGTTTCTTTTTTCCTCTGGTCTTTAAGAGTAAACCACTTCATATGCTTAAATGGGCAATTAAATATCATTGAATGATTTGAACCAGATATGTGATTTCACCCGTGTCAGAAACTTCCTTTCTGAGTGTACCTTGGCAGGTGAGCCACGGCTGACAGGCATAGAGAGGTGCTTGGGGCACTGAGTGCTTCGCTTGCTGAACTGCTTTCCTAGAGCTCCTGTTTGTCAGAAGTGAGATGTGAACCTGGTAGTCCTGACTCTGAGGCTAGCTCTGTCCACTAGCATTGAAGGATTTTTTCCCCCTGACTTCACTTTTAGTCTTTTGGCAGATATGTTTAGAACAAAGTAATTTTCAGTTATCATTGTTGGTATCCCACAAGCACTTACTAAAGCACCTGTGTCTGCCGGGTACCAAAAGAGATACAAAGTTTAAATGAAGTCATGGGGGAACAGGCAAGGGCAAATTATATTCCTATTCCACTCAACTCTAACAGAGAGGCTGCAGATGTGTAAATGTTGTGAACTTTGGGAGGAAGTTAGCCACTCCATCTTAGAATTTCTATTAAAGCAGAATAGTTTTACAGTGTGACCTTGATTTTGGGAGACTAGATTTCAAAGAGTCGTCAAGAAGTAAAATTTTGTAGGGAAAGTTAACCTGGTTAGGATGGGAAGTTCTCAAGATTAAAATTTTGAAGTCTAAAAGAAAAAAAGAGTTGTGTGAGGATGAAAAAAGATATTACCTAAAGAGCCTAATTTGTATGTCTGGGAAATTTGTCATCAAACTTAAATCTTCAAAAGACTTGTGTGAGTGGAGTCAAGGACTAGCGACAGAGTTTGAATTTTTAAAAATGGTAATATGGCCTTGTAAAAATAGTAAAAAACCAATTTGCTAAAGCTTGAAATGAGCTGAGGATAGTGATGGAAGCTAAGATTAATCAAAGGGGTTTGGAGATTATTAGCTAATGTAGGAAAAGGGAAAGATCAAAAAAACTTTGAGAGTGACCCTCTGGGGAAATGATAGCTTAAGAACAGGAATACAGAGCTGCTCAAATTCAATTTTTTTTTCAGTTTTCTCTGTTAAATGGAATGTTTGGGTGGTTTTTTTTTTTGAATTAGGTAGGGCAGAGTAAAATGGCTAAGGGGAAATTCCTATCCCTCCTTCTCAGTTAAATAAAAAATGGGAAGACAAAATGTTGAGGTCATCACCTAGTCCAGATATCCTAGGCTATTGAAAGACTAAATGGAAATGATTGAATAATGTTCTCAGTTTTCTTTTCAAGAAGGGTGCTTATAGCATTGAAAAAGGATCATGGTTATGATTTCAAAAAAGGGGAATTGAGCAGAATCTGCGAATTACAGACCAATAAATTTGACTTCTGTTCTTGGAAAAGTCCTAAAACATGTTATTTAAGATATTGTTCTAATCACAAAGATCCAAGACAGCTTTCATACCAGACTAACCTTATTTCATCTTTTGATAGTGCTACACTTGTGATAGATCTACATAGTAGGTATAGGACTTCCTATCTTCCCGTCAGCTGGAAAGCTTCCCAGGCTTTCTGACAAAATTGATTCTCACCTGGTAGTCTTGGGGAAAGCACACTAGTGTGGATTCATGAGTGATAGTGTTAGAAAAGGTACTTCCTAGTCTCCTGGGTCTCCCTCTCGTTCTGAAAGAGGGTAGCCACATCCTCTGAGAAGCTGAATGGAGTCCAGTAGGTGGAATGAGAGCCTCAGAGCAGGTGGTACAATTTCAAATCCATTCTGATTGATAGCTTTTGTTTTAATATAACCTACATTCTTCCTCTGTCTTCTTCCTTCTCCTGAAGAAGTATCAGTAGTACTTTTTCAAATCATTAAACTTCCCTTTGGAGTTACAAAATGCATTTGGTAATAAGCATCTGAAATTACATGTGTATGGTCATGAATACACAAAATTACTGCTCTCAAGTCTTTTTCTTTTCCAAGTTTTCAAGATTGTTTAAGAAATATGTTGTAAAAAATGTTTTTACTTATTGTGTTTTGTAAAATTGGATTATCTTGAATTACAAATCATGTTAAGATATCACAGACACTGAAGTATAAACCAGAAATTCTTAATTATGATCTTTTACTCTCTGTTTCCTGACTCTTGAATTTACATTGTTAAAACATTACTTACTCACTGTGTGACCCTGGCCAAGTCACTTAACCCTGATTGCCTCACCAAAAAGGAAAAAAAAATTCTTATTTTCAACAAAAAGTGGCAGTTGAAAAAGTTCAGTAAATTTTTTAAATTTTCAGCTTTTTTTCTTGTTATTAAGTGGTCTTATGATGGTTATCATTAACTTACACTGTTTTTTCATGTAACCTTTTAAAAAAAAACAGATTCTTAAGTTTAGTATGTTAAAATCCTTTATTTGATGAGTTGGCTTTTCCAGTGCAAGCATTTCCCACACCTGTCCATCTTGTTATACTTGGAACTGCTCAGGATCTCCATTTTGCTGCTCTTGTAAATGAAGTAGCCGAAACCAGCAATCCACAGAAAATGTACACAATGGGTGTTGGCTTCCCTTTTTTCCTGGCCAGAAAGGGCGGTTGCCATGTCTACCATGTGTTCTGATTTAAAAGGCTTCATGAAAACATTTGTATAAGTTCTGGGAACCAAATCTCTGCTTATGTGATGTTACAGCTGGGTTTTCAGATGTTTTCTATAATTTCACTTGCACAGGTTAATTTCTTTGGACCCTGATGTCGTGCACCATTTTGATATATTAGAGTTGTGATGTCACAGTTTAGGCATCTGAGAGCCTTAGTGGTGAAACTCGTCCCCAGTATCTTACTTGCCTCCTACTAGGCAGAGACTCCCAGCGCTGGTGTGGGCTTCTTCTCAGGTCTTGTAAATGTAGAATTGATTCTCCATTATTTAGGGTCAGAAAATTTTGGGATCATAGATTTAAAGCTGTAAGAAACCACAAATGACATCAAATCTTACCCTTTAATTATATGGTAAGTAAACTGAGGGCCCCAAAAATGCTGCAGCTTGCCCCCAGCAGCAAATGGAACTGCAGGTCTAGTACTCTTCCCACAGCTGCATGCTCACCATTGGGTTTCTTTCAGCATTGAGATTCTTTTTTAGTGACTAGTGTTCAGAATTCTCTAACCTGATGGCACAGTTGCTGTCTCTGGCAGGTGACTACCCTGACTTTAACATGGGACAGTATAGGAAAGGTCATTCTGATGTAAAAGGATGAAGTCATCAGGTCACTGTTACTCCCTGTCCTTTATGACCTCTCCCCCTTCCTTCGTCCTACATTGTACTTTGTTGGATTGCAGGACTCCAAAGAAAACCTGACTTCCTGACTTCTAAGCTGATTCAGTCTTTGATTTACACATACTTGGATCACAACTGGCCCTTACTCTTTTCCACAGAGAGGATTACCTTTCTTCACCCAGCCCTGTGAAGATCCTCATCAATGGATCGAGTCATTATCCTTTGAATCATGTGATAAATGGAATTTAAGATTATTAAGTGGTTGTCTCCCATGTTTCATTGCTCTATTTACCTTTTAGAACAGTGGGCAAAGCTCTTCCTGATCTGGGATTCTTAATGTGTTTGTGTCCTGGGACCAGCTCAAAATAGTGGATTGTCAGTGTAAACACTGACACCTTAGAAATCAGTGGAAGGCAAACCTTACAAATCCAAGGGCTTTCTTTAGGGTTTTCTTAATTGTAAATGTCAGGCAAAATTTGGTCCAAGGCCTGGTTTTTATATGGCCAGTGAAGTTAGAATGGTTTTTTTTTTTACAATTTTAAATGAAGTTTTTATCATAGTTAAAAATGTAAAAACCATTTTTGGTTGACAGGCTGTACAAAAACAGGCCAAGAGCTGCGAGATTTTGCCGTTTGCCCTTATCTAGACTTAAGAAAGTGATGGAGAAAATGTGATTAATGTGGATTAGATGTAAAAGAGTTTCATGCATTTGGGAGGAGCTGGTTTTCAGATATTTATCAGAACAGTTCTGCATGAATCTCTTTGACAGTCTGATGAAGCCTTTCCAGAATATCATTTTCAAGTAAATGAAATAAAGTACATAGAATGAGAAAGGGAACAGCACAGGGTAGGCAAGCCAGCTTTGATGAAGCAGGAACCACCCTGACCAATTGGAGGCAGCACGTGCTAGACAAGTCAAACCACTACCACCTTGACCACCATCTCCTCTCAATCCTTCTTGGGGACAGCCTGCACCCAAACCACTAGAGCTGTTTGCAGCTCAAACCCCCCAGCTATCATTAAAAGGAGAAATCCCTTCAGTGTTGAGGAAGGGGCCCACCTTGATTGTTACTACCAGCACCACCTCATGACCAGCTGCCACCAGTAGGCAGATAAGCACAGGAGCCCTGAGAGCATCTGAGAACTTGTCTGCTTCCTATAAACTGTTAGTCTGCCCCAGCACCCATTATCAGTCTTGTTCCTTTTGAATAAGGTAAAATCTTTCATAGTTTTATGTTGGTAATGAGCCCCATCCCACCAAGTCTCAATGAAATTTGGGATTTGAATCTAATTCATCCATCATAATAGCTATCCATAATTTATGTGTTTTGTATATAGACATCTAGTCCTGCTGGTCTAATTAACTTTTAAGTTCACATTAAGATAATTTTAAAAGTAAATACAATTGGATGTCAGAAGCTCAGAGGAGCTGGAGAGTTTCTGGAAAAAATAAAAGAAACTAGGAAAGAGAGAAGGAAATGGAAGCTATGTTTTTATTTTACTTTTCAATTTCTTGACTAGTGTTTATACTGCATACTTTTTACATAAAGGCACACTACTTTAAAGATCCTGGAAAGATTTAATCAAATAACTGATAACTTATAATTGGGCCATTTAATATAGTCAGGGAGAATTGGATAAGACAGTGGCAGACAAGGCCTGAATCCTAGACATTTCAGAGAATTGACCTGGCATAGTAGCAAGTGTTTTCAAAAAGTGCTGCAAAAGGACTAAAACCCTGGCATTTTTTGTAGTTGGATATATGAAAATAAAAGAGAATTATCCAAGTAGCCTAGAGGCACTGTGTTGCTTTTCTATCTATTGGCAATCACTAGGTGTATATGCAAAATAAAAACTGATTTCCCTCGCTTGAGGAAATCTCCCCTATCCTTAATTGTAGAGAAGAAATAAGCCAATGAGGTAGACAGGAAGAAAAAAAAGATCTGTAGAAAGAAAGAATCAAAACTAGAGTTAAAAAGAATGGTAAGGACATAACAGAAAGGCAGCTAAATTGCACAGTAGAGCACTGGACTTGAGAGTCAGGAATACCTGGGTTCAAATCCTGCCTCAGACATGTGATAGTGTTTGACTCTGGGCAGTCACTTCTCCTCTCCTGGCCTCAGTTTCCCTTATTGGTAAAATATGATGATATTAGCAGCTACTTTACAGGGGTGTTGTGAGAATCAAATAAGATAACAGCCTGTAGATAAAGCACTTTACAAACCTTAAAGGGCTCTGTGATGCTAGCTGTTATACTACTCTCACTACTCCTACTACTTTAGAAAAGGAGAAAAAATTCTGAATCTCTGGAGCTATATAAATAAACATCTAGGCTCTTTGCAGAGGATGATCTGAACCTTCTGAGGAGGCATCCATGAAAAATCCCCTGGGGAAATTAAAGATGTCAAAGCACAGATGCCAATAAGTGATCTGTCACTGGATAGATCTGTCTAGAGCTGTCCAGAGATCTGTCACTGGAATCAAAAGTGACAAAAGAAAAAACTGATCTCACTCATTGGTGAAAACCTATAAAGGAATTCAGGAGGCAGTTGGGTAGACAGCCGAAGAACCAGACAATGAATTCTCTTCCTGGAGCTTGTGTTTAGAAAAGCATCAAGAACCAATTGAAACTCCCACCCACTCAGCAGTGGTAGAATGGAAAGTGCTTTGGATTTGGAATTAGGAAGGGTCAGGGCTCCAAACGGATCATGGACTCTTAGCTAAGTGGAACTGGGCAAGGGAATGAAGAGCTCTGGATCTCAGTTTCTGTAGCACTGCCTCTTCAGATGACATGATAGATACAGATCCATCGTTTGGGCTGATTTAGGTGGAAGCCAGTGTGCCATAGGAGATCGAGATACAATGTGAAGTAGGTCTGGCACAAAGGTAGGCAAGGGCACAGATTTTTGCTCTGAGTCTTCAACTGTAAAATTAGGTACTGAGACTAGATGAACTCTAAGGTACTAAATTTCTAGCTCTTAAGTCCATTATCGATGATACCATTAAAAGAAACCTAGCAAGTAGCTCCAGTACTCTCTAGGAAACAGAACACAGATACAGATGATGAGGCAATAGCTGGGAAGCAGCAGGAAATGGAACAAGCTCACTTTGACGGCAAATCTAGGGTTCGGTGCTGTTTAGGATGCCATTATGATGACCTTGGGCATACATTTAAAGAAGTCTTTAGAGGCATATCTTTATCACTAAAGGATTTCATCAACAAAATAAAAAGGTCCCTGAATTAGGTATGCAATTGAAACAACAACTAGGAAAGCAACAAATCATAAACTATAACTGAACACTTCAGTAGAAATTACAAAAATCAAAATAGATTCACCAAATTGAAGGCAAAAAATTAATTCATTAAAAATACATAGGATAAGACAGTGAGGAAAAATACTTAATGTTCCTAGATGTCTAGTGGAGAATTTGGGTAATAAACCAAGTAAATAAGAGATTTTAAAGCAAAGCAGCAAATAGGACTTCATAATGTAGAAGAAAATTGAGGACTCTTGAATTTTAGGCAAAAACTACTGAAGGTAAATTCATTAATTAAATTATTCTAAGCATTTTTGCTCAAAGAAAGCAAAAATACAAAGGGAATAAAGATTCATTCTGCCCTTGAAAATCTTGCTACCCAAGACATTTTTGATTTGCAATTTATAGGGTTCCAGAACAAAGACAAAAGACAGAATTCCACAATAAGACGCGACATAGTAAGTTCAGGTGGCAGTTTTGATTAAAACAGAACAATAATAAAAATTTGTAGCATAACCTGGAGTATAATTTTCCCCAAACCATTCGACATATCTTTAACCACTTAGAAATCCTAGTCCATTACTCTCTTTTTATAGATGAAGAGTCTGAATCCCAAATAGTTTATTACACTTAAATTAGCTGAGCTGTTAATTTGCCTAACTGCAGCCTACTTGCAGGCCCTTTGATTGATTTATCTATTAACCTGCTATGTGCAAGGCACTCTGCTTAGCATTTGAGAGACAAAGGCAAAGACTTAAGTCTGTGTTTTCTGCAGTGAAGGATTTTAAATGATTGGTTAATGAAATTGGGTTTTATTCCGTAGTAATTAGGAGCCATTGAAAGTTTTTTTATGATTATATTACCATAGTCATAGTATTATTTTTATTCAAGCTACCAGAGTTGCCTGTTTCCTGTTTTCCTAACACAAATTATTCTCTCTTCCCTCTTTGCCTTTGTTCACATGGTTCTTGTTATTACCGTGTCTACCTCTACTACCTTCTACCATGTTTTTTTTTTAAATACTTAAGTTCAAATGGCATTTAATCTCCGAAGACTTTCCTGACTCTGTAGAAGGCATAATTTTTCCCTCCTATGAATGCTGTGGATGCAAGTCATGAACCATAACTAGTCTATGAAGAATTTAAAATGACTATTTCTTAGATGGCAATAAGAGGCGTATGGTAGGTATACAATAGGATATGCATATATAGTCTACTTGAGACAACTGGGTAGTCCAATAGATACCTAAAATAACTGTGGAAACAAAGTGGCATCAGTACAGAGGAAGAGGGGGAGAATTTGTAAATTTTTAATTTTTAATTTGTAAAAAACACAAATAAATCTAATTCTTATAGCTTTAAATGTGAATGGATTAAACAGTCCCAGAAAAGAGAAAAGAGTGACAGATTGCAATAGACATCATAAACTGAATATGATTGGTAGAGAGAAGAGTTTGGGTGGGTAAAGATAGTAAGTTCCATTCTAGTTGTATTGAGTTTGTGATTTGGAGAGTGGTGTCTAAGAGAAAGTTAGAGTTAGATATGTAAATCTTGGATTCATCTTCATAGATAGAGTAGTTGAACCCATGGAAGCTGATGAAATCACCAAGTGAGATAATCTAGAACAGAACAGGACCCAGACAGAGCCCATGGGGTCCCTGTGGTTAATAGGCATTACCTTGTTGAAGTTCCAGCAAAGGTGACTGAGAAGGAGTAGTCAGGCAGGAGGGAGGAAGAAAGTGTCAAGAAAACCCAGAGAGAAGAGATTAATTAGGAAGAGCATGTTACCAACACTGCCCAAGGTGTAAGTGAGGTCAAAAAGGGTGTGGTTTGAGAAAAGGCCATTCAGTTTTGCAATAAACAGATCGTCGGCAGTTTGGAAAGAGCAGTTTCATTTGAGTGATGAGGTCAGAAGTGAGATTGAAGATGGCTTAAAACTGAATAAGAGGAAAGGAAGTGGTTGCCTGGAGTATAGACAGCTTTCTCAAGGTATTCAGCCAAGAGGAGAAGACATATGAGACATTTTCTAGCAGGGATGGTTAGTTCAAGTAAGGGCTTTATCAAGATGGGTGTTTTTGAGCAACCAGAAAGGAGCCAAGTAGATAAAGCGATCTTTTCCTTATGGAGAGAATTAAAATGAGAATGAATGCAGTCTGTTGGAGATGTTCTTTTTAAAAATTCAGTTCTGTTTTATTTTCAGCTTTGAATTCTCTTCTTCCTGCCCACCTCCACTGTGAGAGTACAAAAAACAATCTGTTAAAAAGATATGTGTTTAAGCAAAACAAGAGTCCTGCATTAGCTGTGTTCAAAAGCTAAACAAAACATACACCTCAGTGTGTACTGAGTCCATCACCTCCCTAATTGGAGATGGAGTAGCATGTTTTATCATGAGTCCTTTGGAGTTATGATTGTCCATTGTGTTGATCAGAGATCATAGTCTTTCACAGTTGTTTATCATTACATTATTATTGTTTTTTGTATAAATTGCTCTTCTGAATCTGCTCACTTCATTTTGTATTTGTTCATACGAGTCTTCCCAGGTTTCACTGACACCATCACCTTCATCATTTCGTAGAGCATGGTAGTGTTGCTGGAGGTGGTGCAGCTTGACAAGAAGCGGGGCAGCTTTGTCAGGTCCTATAAGCAAAGGAGAAAATAGTAGAGGAAGATACATGTAATGAGAGACGAGAAGGGAGACTGTTCATTCTTGGCAAGTGGTGAATTGTGAGGCGGGGTCTTTGGCTGAGAAGGGGGAAGGAGATGGGTGTCATTGGAGGCTTACAGAGAGATTAAAAAGTTTGGAGTAGCCATGGAATTGTGCAAGGATCACTTTATTGAAATGAGGGTCCAGGTAAGATTAGATCACATACATTTTTTTGTGGACCCAGTTAACGCTGTTTTGTGGTTTTCTCTAGTTCTTTTTATGAATAGGAGGAGAGAGGAGAATGGTGAGAAGCATCCAAGGCTAGGTTTGGCAAGTCACGATTTGTTGATAGGATAAGGGGACAAGGGGCTCACTCATAGAAGATAGTATGGGGTTGAACAAACTCAGAAAAAGGGCCTCTAAGATAAGGAAAGGAGGAAAGTGTAACTAGTTCAGGGGTGATGGGGTGGAAAAGAACTGAGAAGTGAAGGTATTTAAGGTCATCATGAGGATGAAGACTAGAGTCTTGGGACTGCAAGGCAGAGGGAAAAGATGGAGTGATAAAAGATCACGATTGGATGAAGGAATTTGCGTTTATGGACATAAGAGTACAGCACTCATGAAGGATGACCAGGTCCAAGACTATGACCATCTCTATGTGTAACTGAAGTGAAGTGGAGGAGTAGGCCATTGAAATTGAGTGGATTGAGGAACTGGAAATTTAGGATACTTGAGGGAACACCAGCATGTATATTGAAATTCCTTAGTGTGAGGTGAGGAGTTGGGATAGAGAGAAAATCGTGAACCAAGATCTGAACTCATTAAGGAAAGAGTGCCCTGGTGGAGAGTAGGTAACAGAGTTAATTAGAATTTAACTACCAGACTATTAACTGGGTGATAAATTTGGATTTAATGAACCTCACATGTTCTGTCCTGGATTCTGTTACTTGATTTAAATTTTCTTTTCTAAATAATGGGCTGTATCCTTTTCAAAATAATGTGTTGTGTTCTTATTCCTACTTTTAAATACAAGCATTCACAAGCAGCTGAAATCAGTTTTAGACACAAGCAGACCCTGGTTGTAATTCTGACTCTTAACAGAAGCGAATAAGGTTAATGAGCCTGCATTATTATTCCAGTATTTAAGATGTCTCTAACTTTTGACACACTATTTATTTGCCATATTTGTGTGTATCCAGCATAGACTAAAGGCAGCTAGGTGGCACCACAGTGCACAGAGTGCTGGATCTAGAGGCAAGGAAGACCTGACTTAAAATCGGGCCTCAGACACTTAGGAGATGTGTGATTCAGGGCAAGTCACTTAACCTCTACCTGCCTCAGTTTCTTTACCTGTTAAATGGAGATAATAATGACATCTGTTTCACAGAGTTGTTGTAAGGATCAGATGACATGATAATTGTAAAGTGCCTGGCTTAATAAATGTATTTTTCCTTCCCTTCACAGAACTAACAGTTTTCACTTTGCACAAATTAGACCACAGAATTAAAAAAAAAAATGAAACCAAAAGCAAAAAAAGTTAGATTTAAAAATTCCTATTTGTGAAATTTTGTTAAAATGAAATGAGAAATACTATGCCGCTTTTTCTTTTCTTGGTTTTATAGATCCTTCTTGTCTTTATTCCATGTGGTAATTTTTTATATTTAATAACTTTTTAGGACGACTATGTAGAGAGACTGGAAGAAATAGCAGAACCTATTTACTCCAACTTCCTCATTTTACCCATGAGAAAACTGAGGCCCAGGCAGGCTGCTCGAGGTCTCCCAGTGTCAGAGATGCGATTTTAAGCCCAGGGCCTCTGTCTGTAGAACCCATTTTCCCCCATAGTACAATTCTTAAGTCATAATTAGATTGTTCTTTGCCTTGTTAAGTAAAATTTTGTTTTCGAAACTCCTAATATCAATAATCTTTAATTAAGCTTCATTTTATAGAGTGTTTCCATAGTGCCGATTTTTCATGAGGATTAAATAATGAAACCTTTTTTGTTCTGAAGTCGTATTTTGCTGAGGATAAAAATTTTACAGAGAATTAATCTCTAGGCAAACCTTCTACTAGTCGTGGCCTAGAACAGGGGTGGGGAACTCAAGACCGAATGTGGCCCCTCTAGGCCCTCAAGTGCAGCCCTTTGACTAAATCTAAACTTCACAGAATAAATCCCCTTAATAAAAGGATTTATTCTATAAAACTTAGACTCAGTGAAAAGGCTACACCAGAGGACCTAGAAGGCCATATGTGGCCTCGAGGCTGCAGGTTCGTCACCCCTGGTCTAGGACATTGGTTCTCAAACTTTTTGGTCTCAGGACAACTGTATACTCTTAAAGTTATTGAAGGACCTCTCTAAAGAGCTTTTGTTTATGTGGACCAAAGCTTTTGATATATACCATAATAGAAATTTAAATATAATAGTATTATTATTAAAATAGTTTTGGCCTCAAAGACCCTCTTGAAAGGTTACGGGTCTCGAGACCACATTTTGAGAACTATTGCTCTAAATTTGAAATGTGCCCTGCATGTTTCAAGGCTGCATTATATGAAGACTTTCTAGCACCTTGGAGGCCACTGAATACAATAACATTCTTTGATATCCTTTGTTAAAAAGCTGAGAATGTATTGATGGTTTGGCTTATACACTTGAAATTAAAGATGTTAATTCTGTTCAGGGCCTTAACACTTCTGTTTGTAATTCAATAATTTTAGGGCACTATTTTTACTTTTACCAACTTAATTTGGATGTAATATGGTTCATTATCAAGAATAAAATTTCTTGGGGCAGCTAGGTGGCGCAGTGGATAGAGCACCGGCCCTGAAGTCAGGAGGACCTGAGTTCAAATCCAACCTCAGACCAAACACTTGACACTTACTAGCTGTGTGACCTTGGGCAAGTCACTTAACCCCAGTTGCCTAAAAGCAAAAAAAAAAAAAAGAATAAAATTTCTTTATTTGATTCCCCTTTTCATAAATCAGGCCTTGGACACTTGCCTGTAATAATCTTTTCGCTCGTTTTCCTGTATCCAACCTCTCCCTTCTCCACTTCATTCTGCATGTCAATTATTCATTGGTTTCTCTTGAACAGATGGCACAGGCTGTCTTTCTCTCCTACTTGGAATACACAGCCTTCTCACCCCCAGACTTTTAGAAGCTCTAGCTTCCTTGTAGGACTTGAGATCAAGAATAGATTTCTTTAGTACATAGAGAATAGAATGTTGCCAAGTTTCCATCCCCTGTACAGATGTGAAAAAACTGAATTAGCCAAATGAAGAAAAAATTTCATTGCGTTGCATTTGTAGTCTCAACTTGTTACCTTCCTTTGCTAAATTAGAGGAAAAAGCGAGTATTTGGTGAAATGTAGTAGGTTTACCTGCATTAATTCAAGCAAGCATTTGCTAGATGCCTCTTATGTGTCAGCCCTTGCTCTGTTTGCGTAATCAAGTTAGATGGTTTAGGCAGCAGCTTGTTTATTGAAAATACAGATTCTTGACATAAATTAGATTGCTTATGAATGTGTATATCAGTAATAAAGATAGAGTGACTTAGTAAAGGACTGTTGCGTTTTGTGCTTAAAAGAAGAACTTCCTTGTGTCCCTTTCAGGAGTTAATGTTTAACCAGAAAAAATCTGCTTTGCCTTTGCTAACTTCAAGTAAGACTAGTTTCTCATTTACTGCCAAGTAAATCAGTAACATTTCAGTAATACAGTCTTTGGGTTTAAAAGGCTGCCAGGTTTGAAATCTGCATCTGTGGTGAAAGCAAAAGGCGTTTCATGGCAGGAATTTGAATCTTTCATTTAGTATTTTGTGTTTGCTTCATTTTGTGTTTTAGAGATTCTGGCCATGTCTTTATTTTATGTCACATTTGTCTATTTCTCAACCCTCATTCCCTTCCTGAAAATAAAATATTACGTTTCTGTTTTTTATTTTCAATTTTTTTTCATGTTTTCAAAGGGTTTAGCTGTAAAGATAATAGTTTGATACTATCAGAGAGGTCACTTAAGGGTAGGTTTTATACTTTTAAAGCTCAGCTCTATAAGGAAGTTGCTCCTTTGATCTATAATGTGGAAAAATAAAATCTCATCAAAAATAAATTGCCTCTTGGGGCAGCTAGGTGGTGCAGTGGATAGAGCACCGGCCCTGAAGTCAGGAGTACCTGAGTTCAAATCCAGCTTCAGACCAAACACTTGACACTTACTAGCTGTGTGACCCTGGGCAAGTCACTTAACCCCAGTTGCCTAACCAAAAAAAAAAAATTGCCTCAGTGTTCACTTTCTGTGTAGGTAGCATGAGCAGTTTCAGTTTCAGAGATACTCAAAGGTATGTCTGACCAAAAATCACTTTTATTCTTGATGTCCTGGCTAGGACCAATCAGGAGGCTACTGCAAGAGTCGCAGCCAGAGGTCAGGAGCATTCCAATTAAAGTGGCTTTGTGGGCAGAGAGAGGTGAAATGAGTAATGAATCAACAAGACCTGACCATTGATCACATGTGAGGGAGAGGGGCGAGTGAAGAGTGAGGACAGCTCCAAGCAGCATGGGGTCAGGAGAACGCCAGTTTTGCCTTCAAGTTGTCCAGTACGGTGTGCCAGTGAGATTGCCAAGAGGAGACTGCCAGAGTAGGCAGTAAGTGATACTGAAGAGGAGTCTCTGGGAGGTAGCCGTGCCTAGGAGGCGGTGTAACTTGGTTGGCAGTTCAGAGAAGAATGAAGAAGAGGAATCCAGACAGCAGAACTAAGAGAAAGTGGGGTCCCAGAGTGTCAGGAAAAGGACAGTATGTCAAAGTGGTGAACAGGGTCAGATTCTGGAGAAAGGTCCAGAAGGTGATTGATTTAAAAGACCTTTGGATTAAGCAGTTGAAATCATTGATGACCTAAGAGGGAACAGATTGCGAGGAGCTGAGAAATGAGTAGGATATGAGGAAGTGAAAGTAATCAGTGGAGACAACTTTATCTAGGAGTTTGGCCTTTATAGAGAACAGATACGGAACAGCAGTGTATGCAGGTGACTAGGTCAAGGGAAAGTTTTCTCAGAATAGGGAGATATAGGCACCTTTAGGATCTGCAGGGAAGAACCTAATCACTGAAGAGAATTGGAAGGTTAAAGGAACAGTGGTGAGTCCCTGATAGAGCCAGAAAGAAGGGCACAAGAATAGAGGATTTGAATGTGAAGAAGAGAAGGGCTGTGTCTTCCTCAGAGACTGGCAGAAAGAAGAGCATGTTAAGGATTTGACGGATAGAAGTGGTGAGGAGAGGCTCCTTACAGAAGGGCTATTTTAAAAAATTTTTTTTATTAATTTATTTTGATTTACCAACAATCACTTCCATAAGCTTTTGAGTTTTAATTTTTTCTCCTCCTTCCTTCCTACCTCCCTCCCCAAGACGGTGTGCAATCTGATATAAGCTATACATGTGCATTCCTATTAAACATATTTTCACATTAGTGATGTTGTAAGGAAGAATTAAGAACCAATAGGAGGAACCACAAGAGAGAGGAAATAAAACACGACAGAAGAAAATAATATAACAAATAGTAGACTTTGATTTGCATTCAAACTCCATCGTTCTTTCTTTGGATGCATTTTCCGTCATGAGACCTTTGGAGATGTCTTAGGTCCTTGTATTGCTGAGAAGGGTTAAGTCTATCAGTATAAGTCATCGCACAACATGGCTGTTACTGTGTACAACATTCTCCTGGTTCTGCCCACCTCACTCAGCATCAGTTCATATTAAGTCTTTCCAGGTTTTTCTGAAGTCCACGTGCTCATCATTTCTTTCTTTCTTTTTTTTTTTTTTAACAAACTTTACTATTTTTATTTTTTTTAATTTTTTAATTTTTAATTTTTAATTTTTTGCTAGGCAGTGGGGTTAAGTGACTTGCCCAGGGTCACACAGCTAGTAAGTGTTATGTGTCTGAGGCTGGATTTGAACTCAGGTACTCCTGACCTCAGGGCTGGTGCTCCATCCACTGTGCCATCTAGCTGCCCCCTCATCATTTCTTATAGCACAATAATATTCCATTACATTCATATACCACAACTTGTTCAGCCATTCTCCGATTGATGGGCATCCCCTCAATTTCCAATTCTTTGCCACCACAAAAAGAGCTGCTATAAATGTTTTTGCACATGTGGGTCCTTTTCCTATTTGTATGATCTCTTTGGGTCATTACTTTCCATTTGTCCAATTCTAGTTTTTAACAGATTGTTTTCTTCTGTTAGTTTTTGTACTTCCTTCTTCAGTTGGCCAGTTGTGTTTTTTAGGGACTTGTTTTCTTCAGTGTACTTTTTTTCCAGTTGGCCAATCGTATTTTTGAAGGACTCTTCTACCTCTCTCATTAAGCTTTTAAAATCCTTCTTGAGCTCTTCTAAGAAGGCTTTTTGGGCTTCAGACCAGTTCATATTCCCTTTTGATGTTGCAGATGTGGGTTTGTTGACAGTGTTGTCCTCTTCAGAATTTCTGTCTTGATCTTCACTCTTCTCATAATATGAATCTATGGTACGTTTCTTTTTACTCATGGTTTCCTTATTCCCTGGCCTTTAAAGAGACTGAGCTCTCCTGCTGGGGAACAGAGGGCACTGACCCAAGTTTCTTGTGTTGGGAGCCTAGGTCTTGGTCACTGGCTTTCTGTGCTGGGGCCTCTTATGTTGGCAATTGGAGGCTGTAGGGTTTTGGCAGCTTACCTCATGTTGGGCTGGAATCAGCAAGTCTGGAACTTTCAGGCAATTCTGGGTTGCCTGCTTTTCCTTTCCTTTAGCTTTCTTCAGCTCCTTTTAGATGGGTGCTGCAGGGTGTTTATCTGCCTGGGGCCCCTTGCAATGCTTCCTCCCTTGGTTCTGCTAATGCACTGGGAGGTTCCTTTGAGGTAGAGTGCCGAGGCACCTGGTGGTTTTCTGAGCTGGATTCCCCCGGTTCCCCCACCCTCACTGAGGCACTCAGAGGTCCAGGTGTTGGTGTTTGCCTGCTCTGCCACCTGGGCTTCAGGATCTCTTCCTGGGATTCTGGCAGCTTACCTGGTGTTGGGTTGGAATCAGCAAGGCTGGGGCTTCATGAAAACTTTAGGTTGCTTTCTTCAGCTCCTTTCAGATGAATGCTGCAGGGTGCTTATCCACCTGGGGCCCTTTGTAGTGCTGCTTCCCTTATTTTTGCTGAGGCACTGGGAGACCTGTTTGCTGGGCTGCTGCACTGCTGCTCCCTGTCTTTCTTCTAGTTCAGCTGTTCCAGGATTTTTTTTTTCCTAGGGTGATATTTTCTGGGTTTTCAGAGGTTGATAGGGGAGGGTGAGAGGGACTATCTTTTTACTCTGCCATCTTGGTTCCCGGAAGCGGAAGTCTGTATGATCTCTTTGGGATACAGCCTTAGAAGTGCTATTGCTGGGTCAAAGGGTATGCACATTTTGATAGCCCTTTGGGCATAGTTCCAAATTGCTCTCCAAAATGGTTGGATCAGTTCACAACTCCACCAACAATGCATTAGTGTTCCAATTTTCCTACATCTCCAACATTTATCATTTTCCTGTTTTGTCATATTAGCCAATCTGATAGGTGTGATGTGGTACCTCAGAATTGTTTCGATTTGCATTTCTCTAATCAATATTGATTTAGAACATTTTTTCATATGACTATAGATGGCTTTAATTTCTTTATCTGAGAACTGCCTGTTCATATCCTTTGACCATTTATCAGTTGCTCATGTGTAGGCTGAGCTAGTACAATAAAAATGACAATTCTGCCTAACCTAATTTACTTATTCAGTGCCATACCAATGGAACTACCAAAACATTATTTTATAGAGTTAGAAAAAATAATAACAAGATTCATTTGGAATAACAAAAGGTCCAGAATATCAAGGGAACTAATGAAAAGAAATGCAGGAGGAGGCCTAGCCATTCCAGATCTTAAATTGTATTATAAAGCAGCAATTATCAAAATTGCTTGTTACTGGCTAAGAAATAGAGTGGTGGATCAGTGGAATAGGTTAAGTATGCAAGACACAGTAGTCAATGACTATAGTAATCTATTATTTGATAAACCCAAAGACCCTAGCTGCTGGGATAAGAACTTACTCTTTGACAAAAAACTGCTGGGAAAACTGGAAAAGAGATCACAATCTCACACCATATACCAAAATGAAGTCAAAATGGGTTCATGATTTAGATATAAAGGCTGATACTGTAAGCAAACTGGGAGAGCAAGGAATACTTTACCTATCAGATTTATGGAGAACAGAAGAATTCATGACCAAACAGGAGACAGAGAACATTGTGAAATGCAAAATGGATAACTTTGATTACATTAAATTGAAAGGTTTTTGCACAAACAAAGCCAATGCAACCAAGATTAGAAGGAAAGTAGAAAATTGGGAAAGAATTTTTATAAGCAGTCTCTCTGATAAGGGCCTCATCTCTAAAATATATAGAGAATTAATTCAAATTTATAAGAATACAAGTCATTCCTCAGTTGATAAAGGGCTACATTTTCTAAGACAAGGTTGATACTGCCCTTTGCTAAGGAGGGTGAGGTCATGTCATCATTTGCTTTACTGTCACCTCCTCTGTTCCCTTGTCCTCACCTATACCAGAATCTTCCCAGCTGGACCTTCGGAGAATCACCCACCCCCATATTTTGGTTCTTGTCCTAGAGTCAGTTGTCATATCGATTCTACCATTGCTTCTGGAAAGAACATGACCATCAGTCACCCTAGAGCTCCACTAATTGTTTCTGTCATTCTCCAGACGAAGCCCTCTTCTTCCCTGGCCCTGCATATGTTACCCTTGCCTGTTAGCCCGTCAGTAAGCGTCGATCAGAATGTAGGCTCCATATGAAGAAAGCCAGTTTCACTTTTGTGCATCCAGCATGGAGCATATCTTCTGGCAGACAGGTACTTAATGAAGGCTTTATCATTCCTTAAATCATTCCTGTCACTTGAGAGACAAGTGGGTTGGGAATAGGTAGGTACAGACCTTTCCTTAACATGTAAGATGGCTTAGCGGGTAGAATACTCTACTTGTAGTCGGAAGAACAAAATTGGAATCCTTCTGCTTACTAAGTTATGTGACTATGGTCAAATCGCCTCATCTCTCTGATCCTTCATCTGTAAAATGAAAACAATACGTCTACCCTGCCGCGTTGTAAGGATCCATAAGATAATGGATGTAAAGAGCTTTGTGAACCTGAAAGCTCTGTATAAGTGATGGATATTATTACTTGCACTTCTCAGCATGACACATAGAAGCTAGAGGTCACCCTGAAAACAAGGAAGCCTTGGGTTCATGTCTTAGCTCTGCCATATAGAGTGTGACTGTGTGGTCTAAGCAAGTCCCCGGACTTCTCTCTAGGCAGTACTTTGAGACTAGAAGTTGCAGGGAAGGCGCCAGCCTTCGTTGGTAGGTGTTTCCTTACCTGGGAATTCCCTGTGCCAGTGAGGTCACAGGTGCATCCCCTAGTCCTGTGATGAAAGTCTTACTGGTTCATATCTGTGTTGCTGTTGCTGTTTAGTTGTTTTCAGTTGTGTCTGACTCTTTCGTGATCCCTTCTGGGATTTTCTTGGCAAAGATGCCAGAGTGGTTGGCCGTTTCCTTCTCCAGCTCATTTAGCGGATGAGGAAACTGAGGGAAACAGGATGAAGTGACTTGCCCAGGGTCACACAGCTAGTAAGTGTCTAAGGCCAGATTTGAACTCGGGGAGATGAGTCAGCTCCGTGCACTATGGTGCCACTTAGCTGCTCCACGATATCTGCAGATGGTATCTTAAGACTAAGAGCTAGGTGGTGGTATAGTGGGAATTTCCCCATAGCTAGAGAGGAAGAGATGAGTGCTGAGGTTCCTTCCATTTTTATATTCTATACAATGGATTTTTTTTTCCTTATTGAACCTCTTTGCATTTTGAAGGAAACCATTCTGTCTTTTAAAAAGTGAATGTTGAATTACTAGAAGAACAGGAACAGTAAACATGATGAGTAGAGCAATCAGCAAAAAGAAGTTTGACTCTGAAGAATGAAAAATCAGCGAAGGGCCTGAGGCAGGATTATGAGTCTGCCTCCTCTCCATGAGGATAGGATTGCCCATGTTGCCTAATTAGATTTGGGGTTTTAGGTATTTTTTCCTTAATCATTTCTCTTATTCACAGAGGTAGTATTCATTTGGACAAGGGAAGGCAAGTAGCCCATTACAGACGAAAGGCAGCAATAAAGTATATTTTCAAAAATAAATGAAGGGTTGCCAGGTGGTACCATGGTGCACAGTACATGGGTCCTGGAGTCAGGAGGACCTGAGTTTGAATCCAGCCTCACTTACTAGCTATGTGACCCTGGGCAAGTCGCTTCACCCTCATTTTGTGCTTCCCCCCCAAAAAAAATTAATAAGCAAATTAAAGTTGATGAATTTTAGAAATGCCCTTTTGAATGTTGATTTCTGTATTTCTTTCAAGACGTGAATGATGGAGTTTGATGACTTCCAAAGAGATTAAACTGAGTAGCTCTTTCTGCCAGCAAAGGGTCAGGAGAACAGGTCAAAATCTCAAAGGGTTCTCATCATATAGCCTTGTTTGAGTTGTGTAGATTTGTCATTAGGAAAAATTAACATACTCTGTGGAATACTATTAATTAGCTGCTTCATTAAGACAGTTATTGATGTACGTGGCATGACTTTAATGCACTGACTGAAAAGAACCCTAACAGGATTCAAACACTGAATTAACTGTCATCATCATGGAAAGACATCCTCTATCTTCACGACTGCAGGCCTTCTTCTGAGTATTTAAATTCTTCCTTTAGAATTGCTTTCTCGGGGCAGCTAGGTAGTGCAGTGGATAGAGCACCAGCCCTGGATTCAGGAGGACCTGAGTTCAAATTCGGCCTCAGACACATAACACTTACTAGCTGTGTGACCCTGGGCAAATCACTTAGCCCCATTGCCTAGCCAAAAACAAACAAACAAACAAAAAAGAATTGCTTTCTTGTCTCATTTGTGGGACAAAACAGTTTCTTTTCTGATTCTCAGCTAACTTTTGGCCCAAAATGACAATACCTCATATAGTCACCCATCTTGTTCACAAGTGTGGATTCCAAATGACTTTTTACTATTTGAACATATAAACTTCTCTTGCAGAATAAAGATTTGTCACTGTGGAATATATTTAGAAGAATGTGCCACAGACCCTGAAGAAAAGTTTTTTATGGCGTTTATAGGACTTAGAGATGGAAATGACCTTAGATATCATCTTGTTCAGCTCCATAATTTTATAGATGAAGACAGTGAAGCCAAGAAAGGTTAAGTGGAGGCAGCTAGGTGGCGCAATGGATAGAGCACTGAGCACTGGCCCTGGAGTTGGGAGGACCTGAGTTCAAATCCTGCCTCAGACATGTAACACTGACTAGCTGTGTGGGCAAGTTACTTCACCCAGTTGGGCCCCCCACAACAAAACCCCAAACAAACAGGAAGGGTTAAGCGACTTAAGTCACAAGGTAGTTTGTAGGATGAGATTCAAACCCATACTTCAGATATGGTATTGTTTTCGTAACATAATATTTCACCATGTCAGTCCTAAAAACAAGTATACCAAAATCTGCTGAGTAATAATAACATGCTAGGACACTCGTATTGTCTCCCCAGCTAACAGCTTGTGTAGAAACATTCCTGTCTTTGGGGAATCATGCACACAGATACACACTGGGTTTTTTTTGTTTGTTTTGTTTTGGTTTTTTGTTCTGGAGCTAGGATTCTTTATTATAAGGAACTCCTGTTGAAAAAAAAATATATGTGTGTGTGTGTGTGTTTACATATATATGAAGAACCTTATTTAACAACACAAATCAGTAGCAGTTTTGTGAGTTAAAGTCTTTGAGAGTTGCTTCAGTGAATTGACAGGTTAAGTAATTTCACACAAGAATTGTGTGTTAAATGCAAGACTTAAACTCTGATCGTCTTGTGTCAAAAGCAACTTTCTTTGCATTATGGCACAATGACTCCTGTGGAGGTAGACGTAGATATTCTGCTGTGTTTTGTTTTGAAATCAGTTCCATTTTTTATATTACAGTACGTATGTCCTTTGACTCTAACCTTCCACCACACTTGACGTTTGGACTAATTTTCTTTTGCCTGATTCCTGTCTTTATTAGAATGTTCCTCAAGATTTTACCATTTTGAAAGACTTTATTCTATCATGACTCTGCTCTTACTGTGGTGGAGGCAATCGCTTTTTAGTAATGATTATCTAATCTGATAAACACTTACTAAATGCCCATTATATTCTAAGCCCTGAATTAGAGTTTCTTCACTCAAGGAACTTTGACTCTACTAGAGATATACAGTATATAAACCAAATAATTTATATGTGCTCTTTTGAAGAAAGGTGAGCAAATCCTAGCATAAAGGAATCATAAAAGGTTTGCCTTAGAACTATAGTTTCCAAATCATAATACTGCATTTTTTACAAAACTGAACTGCTCATGTCTCTACCACCCTTTCTCTCTCAGTTTTCATAAATCAGTCTATAAAAGATTTATGGCTCATAATTCAGATAAATACTGATGAAAATTTTATAGCATGTTAATCTTAAACTTACTATCAGTCATAAATTCTTACTCTATACCAGGTACTAAAATAATGCTTGGTAGACCAAAAAAAAAAAAAAGCAAAAATGCTCCCTAGGCTCAAAGAACTTCCATTCTAATTGAGGAGGTGTGACCTAAGTAGAGATAGGTATATACAAAATGCAAAGTAGATGTAAGATAACCTTAGAGGGGAAGCCCTCATTAAGAAGGTGGCATTTGAGCTGAGTACTGGAGCAAGAGAATAGTGGAATCCAAAAAGCCACAGTGAGAAGGATCAGCATTCCAAGCTGAACGTCATTGCAAAAACATAGAGATAGATGGAGAGTCATGTGCTTAGGTCAGCAATTAAGAACATGTGACTGATGAAAAAATGCTCTCAATTGTTACTGATCAAAGAAATACAAAATAAAACAACTTTGAGGTATCACCTCACACCTATCAGATTGGCTAACATGACAGAATAGTTTTGTCAATTACATGTTGAAGAAAGAGCTTTTACTTTGAGGGGAAAGAGGAGAAGTATTAGGAAAGTTTGGTGACTGAAGCCAGTCCTTTAAAAAAAAGAAATCAGGTGTTAATGCAGTTACTATTAGTGTTGTGCTTTTAGCTCTTTCACATAGAATGAGGAGATGCCTGACAAAATTAAAAGGATACCATGCAAGATCTAGTTAACTGTTAGTATATTCAAATTAAACTAAGGTGCTAGAATGAACAAATGAGTTCATTATCTCTGTTTCTTGTTCCGTTATCATCTGATCATCACCTGTTACCTGGATTATTTAATAGACCTTTATTTTGCCTCCCTGTTTCAAATCTCTCCCCACTCCAACCCATCTTCCACACAGTATCAAAGTGATTTTCAGAAGGTGTAGATTTGGACACGTTATTACTTTGCTCAGTATTCACGGGTGGCTCACTGTTGCCCCCAGAATCAAATACACAGTGCTGTTTTTGGTGTTCAAAGCCTTTCATACTTAACCCCTCTCCTACCTTTCCAGTCTTCTTCCACCTTAACTCCCCACCACATATTCTTCAGTGTCATGATGGTGGTGGCCTCCTGGCTGTTCCATGAATAAGACCTTCCATCTCTTGATTCCAAGCATTTTTTCTGGCTGGCCCCCATGATGGTGTCAACAGGCAGTCACAACTTTATGAAACTTATGTGAAAACCAGGTTTATCACAAAAGAAACGAAGGTGTGTGGAACCCAAAGAGTTTACAGTCCATACTGAAGTTTACGTTTTTTGTAACAGCCAGGACAAAGGGAGGGGGAGATACCAGAAATCTCCACGTAAAGGGGTGTGGCATGAGAGGAAGGCACAGTAAAGATTGGGAAAGGAACAAAACCCCTTCCAAGGGGAAGAGCAAGGCAGTGGCAAAAGTTGTATTCTTTTCCCTTGGAAACTGCTAGACCATAAAAATAGGATGGTCTGCTTATGTACAAGAGTCCCAGCTGCACAAGCATTTTTCTCAGCCCAGAGAAGAGTGGCAGGTACCTGTCTTGACTCCCAAGGGCACACAGGGAGTCCAGCTTGGGATGCAAACAGCACATTATGTTATTTGTCGGGGAGGAGATGGGGAAGGAGTGTGTGCTTTGATCTTGACACATTCAGGGCCTCCTAAATACTCTGGGTCCAGTGTTCTGGAAAATATGGCAACTCAAAAAGACAAGTTAAGGGGATCTCTTAACATTCCTTGACACCAAGAACACTTCCCTCTTCCTCTTCACCTACTCACCTCCCTGATTTCCTTTAAGTCCCAGCTAAAATCTAATCTTTTATCAGAAAGCCTTTCCTAATCCCTCTTAATTCCAGTTTCTTCCCTCTTTTAATTATTTCCTATTTATCCTCCATGTAGCTTGTTTGTATATACTTATTTGCATGTTGTGTCCCCCACTGAGAGTAAGGGCTATCTTTTTTGCCTCATTGTGTATCTCTAGTGCTTTGCAGCATCTGGCAGACAATAGGAGCCTAATAAATGGTTACTGATTGAGTATTGAGTGCTGGATTAAGTTAGGAAAGTTTGGGCAGAAGAAAACTAATAGGAATAACTAATTAGAAGTAGTATCCATATAGGAATGTTAGAAAATCAATTTTTTTATGTTTAGAGTGAGAAAGGGTTTAATATTTCATTTATCTGCTTAGATTGCAAAATATTCATTGTTTATTAGAAAGAATTTGATGGAAAAGTTTTTTTGAAATGGAATGGCTTGTAGACCTTCTTGTTTCTGAATTGAATTATTAAATTTGACTACTATATGTCTTGTAGTTTGCAGCGTTGGTTTTTTTTCTGGAGCCATTCTGAGAATTCTTTCAATTCGAATTTCATTTTCTATGTTCAGAAATTCTGAACAGTTCTTTCCCATATTTCCTGCATTATTGCATTCAGGGTTTTTGTTATATGATGTTTTTCTGGAAGACTGATCTTGAGGTTGTCTCTACCCATTCTGTCTTTGAGATCTATATGTTTTGCTTGCATAGAAAGGATATTTTCTTTTAGTGTTGTTTTTTACTTCTCTACTTCTAGACTGTCTTTCACTTCTGTGTATTTGTATTCCCAAACTTAGGTTTTCTCTTTTGTTTCTTTCATAAGGCTTACCATTGAAAATTCAAATTTTTCTATTATGCTCATTATTTTTGCTGTGCCGGAAATAAATTCTGATCTCACAGTTCTCATTTCTTTCAAACCACTCAGGAACGGAGTTTTGTGGTTCCGTGTTCTCCTTAAATCCCATAGGGTTCTGTGTCTCATCAAGTTTGTGATCATTTTCCTTTATTTCGCGATATTTATTCATAGATGCCTGAACTTACTAGATATGGAGGCCACATTTCCTTCTACTGTTACTATTTTTCCTGTTTATCTGTTTATGTTCAGGGTCTTTGAGTTTCCTTCTTCCTGAAATCTTTGATATTTTTACAGCGTGCCCCCCCCCCCCATGTTCCTTATCAGTCACTTCCTGACTCCCTTCCCTCAGATTATGGTTTCCTTGGGGGCTGGATCTCAAAGCATCTCAGCTTTCTCCCACACTGGGCAATTCATCTTCACCAACTCAGGTCTCTGCTGCACCGGACTTGTGTGGTCAGAACTGGCCCCAGCTAGGTGCTTTGTTCTTTCCCTCAGGCTTGATGGAGTGCTGCATAGCTTCCCCCAGTCCCCATCCCCTGTGTCCTGTCCTGGTGACTTGTACTGCTCCTTCCATTCCTCAGTTCTCTAGCCCAGCACCAACAGTTCTTAGAAATGGAATACATTACCAAGATAAATTATTCAATTGAAAATCTATATAATAAAGTTGGTAGTCATCTCACTAAAAGGATTCAAATGTAGTCTTTACACAGCAAGGAGAAAGATGAGGTGAGTCATGTGAATTTCTTCCAGTGGTTCAAGCAACGTTCTTATTTAAATTTCCTTAGAAATTTAACCAGAAAATCTGGTTCATTAAGTTGCATTGTAGATTTTAAGGTTAAGAATTCTGGTGTTGGTCTATGGTAACCTAATCAGATAGTGTCTTTTTTTTTTTTGAAATAAATAAATTTAATAATCAGGATTAAATGCTACCTTGTTTTCTAAAAATAAACCCTTTACAAAAGTTACTCCTGAGACCTATGAATGGATATGCTCAATAAAGTAGGTTTTTGGTATTTATTTGGTACATGAAATTAAAGTTCAACAAATTTGGAATTTCTAGTTGGCTTCTTGCTTGCTATGATATGCAAGTAGTGGCCTGGGAATCAACATGCTTGAGTTCAGCCACTAAATTTCTGTTTGGGCTTGAATTTTCTCTTTAACTATATATATTATAGCACTTTAAGCAAAGCACTTTAAGTACATGAGCTTGTTTGAACCTCACAAAAATCCTGTATAATTGTTTGCATTTTACATATTAAAAAATTGAGGTCCAGAGACGTTATGATTTTGCCCACAGTTTCACAGCTTATGAGTTTCAGGGGGGAATTTTCTAAAACTGACTAGCATTCTTAACTATTATGTCACAGTGCTTTTCTGTATTCAGGTATAACAAGGCCTGGTGACAGGTCTTCTGGGGCCCTTTGAGTTGTCACAAAGCAGTCTGTAATAACCAAAAGAGTGCTAGCAATTAGAAGCCCAAGATCTCAGTTCTAGTCTTTACCCTGTTATTTGCTAGTTTTTTGAACCATGAGAAAGTCAGAAAATCTCTCAGCCTGAATTTCCTTACCAGCAAAATGGCCATATATTTCACATCTTAACCTCAGTGCCTCTTATGTCATGGAAGTAAACTCTGGCTTCTTGAAGGCTCTGCCAGTGGAACATAAATTTTCATACTGAAACGGCTTTGAGCACAATCCTTATGAGAGGGTGAGTCTTGTTGAAGGCCTACATTGATGGTAATGGAGCAGTTAATCACAAATTTATTGTGAGGAATAAACTATATGATCATGGCAGCCCATGAAATAAAGGAAAAAATGTAAAGTCTTGTAAAGTCTTGTCTTTCCACAGTGAAGGAGATGTAAAGGGACACTTTCTTTTTAGACTATAAACAGTCATTTATTTTGAGTACTCTAAATATGAAATTTTTTGTCTGAGTACCAGCAGATTGACATAATTTTTGAAGAAATTTCTCAATAAAACCAGAAGATAAAATTAAATTGCAGGTAAATGTCAGGAAAGTTCACAAGTCCATCTTGGAGAAGCAAAAGAGATGGTGGCGTGTGCCCACTGGACAGCGGTTTTAATTTCTTGTGGCAGTGCTCAGCTTAGCCCCAACATCTGGGGCAGAGAATGATATAGCAGAATCATTCTCTAAAGAACTTGACAAGATTCCTCAAACCAGAGAAACATCTACATATGAATAGTAGGACAAGTCTGGAAAATGTAGCTGAAATTTAAGAAATAAGAGGCTGAGGGCTTAGATACTTCTCAGAAGCTTTACATTATGTTTCATGATTATTGTCATCCAGAGCAAGGTTTGGAAGCCCTTGGACATGGCAAGCACCAGGTAACATCACCCCACCCCCAAAATGATATTGACCATAGCTTTAGCAGTTATACAATGAGGACTTCTTTGGAAGTTGAAATTAGCTGTTTATGTGCATTTGAATTAGAGAAGAGATAAAAATCAACACGAAATTAGAAGCAAGCCTGTTGTAGAAAGACTTACACTCCTAACAGTTGAGGCAACTTCAACTTGACCTATTGAAACTTTTTTTAAAAAATAGGAAATGAGCAATAGCACATGTATTGTCTTCAAGTACCTCTCTTTGCTACAAAAGTTTAATATGTGAACTGACATGACCAATCAGCAAGCATTTCTTATGCCAAAAGACCAAAAGCCCCCTAAGCCGGTAAACACTTTACCTCTTTATTATGCAGAGAGAGCTGGCAATCAAGAGCAACACTAGTGCAGAGTACAAAGTCATTTTTAAATTAAGTAGGATAAGGTGTGAGCAGTATCGTCCTCTAAAACTATGGAAGGAAGCTCAGTCAGAGCTAGGTTTGTAGAAAGCTTGGTGTGGTGCCTGACCGAGGTCTGTCACCTCAAATTGAGATAAAACTGGCAGGCAGCAGCAGATAGATTGAAGATAGATCATATTTATTAATATGCATGGAATATATTCTCATCTGTGACAGAGGACCCTCTGCAGGTGGACTCTCAGCACCCCACTTTCTGCTGTGCTTATGTAGGGAAGTAGAAATGCCAGACAGGAAGACCAAGTCTGAATAATGGCTGGGCCACATGAAATGTACACAGAATAAATGTGGGCCGAAGGCTTCAGTGGTGGCATTTTGTAGATTGTCGTGTAGAAATGACACAACGAAGGTATATGGTAAGAAGTCAGAAGTTAAATATTCCTTCTTCCCTTTCCCTAACCAAAGAGATTTTTATTTTAACAAATGTTTGGAAAAGGAAAAAAAAAAGACATTTAACCAAACCAAGTACTTTTAAGTCATAGACCATATTTGATCGTATTTGCATCATTACACACCCATGGTCTCCTACTATTGTGGTGAAAGAAGGTTCATTTTTTCAGTTCTTCATAGGGACTAAGCTTGTTCATTGTAATCACACACCATTCAGTTACATTTTATTGTTCTTTCCATTTACTTTGTTATAATGGTACATGTATTTTTCCCTATGGCTTAGTTTACATCAGTTCATATACATCTTCCCACATTTTTAGGAATCCTACACCTATTATCTAGTGACACAGTAGTGTTTACAGGACATACCATATATTTGTTATCATAGGATTGTAGACTCAGACCCATAAGGAAACAGAGGTAATCCAGAGTAGTCCCTTCATTTTCCAAATCAGGAAACTGAGACCAGTGAGGAGGTAACTTGCCTAAGATCACTGAGATGGTAAGGTTAAGGGGCAGAGCCAGAATTCCAACCGTCGTCCTTTTGTTAGCATTCTTTCCTTTGTACAAATAGACCTCCCAGCTAATGTTATCTGAGCTCAGTTAGGTCCTCTTAGCTACACAGCAGTCACCTTCCACCTTTCCCTGCTTTTCTGTTCTCTTTTATGTGTTGTCTTCACTCATTATATTGTATTAGAATGTAAGCTCCTTGAGGGAAGGACTGTCATTCTTTTTCTCATATTTGTATTGTAGTTGTAGCACAGTGACTGGCACATAGTACTCCCTCAGCACCCATTCAGTTCTCTCCTCAGACTGTCTACACCACTTACGAATGGAGAACCTGGTCTTGTGCTTCATCTTGGAAATTGAGGCTGTCTTTCTCCGGCTTCCTCCCCAGTGCAGTACCTCAGATGACCTCAGCAGCATCTCCCAGTCTCTTCTCCTTTGCTCCAGTTTTGGTTAAAGAGACAGCCCTTCTCCTCACCAATTCAACTTTCTTTATGCACTTTATTCTTTGCTCTCTCATTCCCTCCAGGGTCTGGACCCTTTCAGTATGCCTTCTTTCCAGTCTCTCCAAGGGCTGGAGAACCTACAGCCTTGAGGCCGCATGTGGCCCTCTATATCCTCAAGTACAGCCCTTTGACTGAATCCATAGAACGAATCCCCTTAATAAAAGGATTTGTTCTGTACTCTGTAGAACAGTCAAACTCTATAAAATACCCCAAGACCTAGAAGGCCACATGTGGCTTTGAAACTGCAAGTCTCCCTCCCACCCCTGGGTCTGTCCACTGGCTCCTCCTCTGCTGCCTACAAACTTCTCCTCAGATACCCCTCATCCTTAAACTTTCAGTTGATTGTGCTATCTCCATAAGTTTTCTTCCTGTATGGTAGAAACTGTTTCTTTTTTATTGGTTTCCTTTTAAAGGGATAAGAAGGTCCAGAGGACAATACGGTGAACCACTGGCGAGGTTTATCACTGTAGTCATAAAGAGTCCATTTATGGGAAGTTGGTGTTCTGGAGCTTTGGCACAGTTCCCACTAACTTGTGGGCTGTATTTCTGACTTTGTACTGCTGCCTAATCCAATACAGAGGCAGAGGGAAGCAGTCTCTTTTTTGATAAATTATATAATTTTAATATTATTTTAAGTGCGTTTATTTTTATTGAATTTTTTGGTCTCTGTGTGGTTATGTCTTTATCCTGAACCCAAATCACTGGACTGGCCTGAGCTAAACCCTACTCGAATTGATCTCTCTGCTCCTTCATAGTCCAGCTCTCAGAGGAAGCTGTCTACACTGTTACTTCCCACTCCATTCTCAGCTTTTTGTTATCTGGCTTGTAGCCTCATCTCTCAAGATCACCAGCAATCTCTTAATTTCCAACTCCAGCAGACTTCTCTCAGGCCTCATCCTTCTTGATCTCTCTGCAACATTTGACATCATTGACCACTTACTGCTCTTCCTCGATATTCTTTCTTCCTTTGATTTCATGGTGCTGCATTTTCCTGATTCCCTATTTTTCTGAACACTTCTGAGCCTCCTTTGTTATATCAGTCTTCAAGCACTTATTTAGTGCCTGCTATCCACATCTGACTCCCTATGTCAGGGTGTTCCCCTAAGACTTTGTCCAAGGCCCTACTCTGTTTCTGTTATACCTGCTTTCATGAGTTTCAGATGTTTTAACCCTTCTCCTATTGGTGAGCTTTTCCTGGGGTCTTCATTTTGGGGAGGAGACCATTCCCACTGTCCTTCAATCTCTTATCCTGCTTTTCATTTGTCGTGTGTGTGTGTGTGTGTGTGTGTGTGTGTGTGTGTGTGTGTGTGTGGTGTTCCTCCGTTAGAATGTATTAGAATGTAAGCTCACTGAGAGGGAGATACTAGCAGACTTAGCACAGTGCTTGGCACATGGTAGGTTCCTAACAAATGTTTCTTGCCTTGCCTTGTTCATTCTTCTCCTTCATGCATGTTAGGTCACTGCCTGGCTGTCCCCCGGGCCTGGATTGCTTCTACTCCTTACTTGTACGTCCTGCAATTCTGTCCACATTGATTTTCCACAAAAGAATGTAGTCTCCTAAGGCAGATGCCCACTGTATACAACAGGCACTTAATCTTAGGATCAAAGACTTAGAATCCAAAGGGAGCTTAGAACTTAGGCAGTCTGACATATAGACAGCTTTTGAGTAGCTCAAGATCAGAGTGAGTATGTGTCAGGGATAGGAGGTGGGATATCCCAACCCAGATGTGATTTTAGCTGCTCTGCCTTGCTGCTTTTTTAGCTAATTGAATTTGATGTCATGGAATTATTCTATCCAAGTCTTTTGGGGTCTGAAATAATGTCTCAGATAATTTCCAGAGGTCTGTTTCCTTTCATTTGTACAGAATTAATACCTCCAGCTCCATGATGCTTTATCTTCATTTATAATTCATCTTTAATTGAGAAGGCACATTCCCAAAGGAGGGAATATAAGCAGATCTGAAGCATCTAGTGCTTCTTACCCTGGTCATGGTGTTAGAGGAGTTCTTTTTGTGGAATCGTTACAGGCTGAGTTTCTCTTGAAGTCTCTCTGCCTTCTGAGCAGCTCTGTCAAATCACTTACTACATCTTTAATGATCTATAAACAGAAACCTTAAGTGCATTATATTTATTTGGCTCTTCTTTTCCATCCTTTTGTAAATCAAGACTCAGATACTATAAATAGACTCAGCTTTTAATTTATAATTCATAAGCCTTGACTGTCCTAAAGTTGGGGCATACCTAAATTTCTTACCTCTCTTTTTAAGGATAACCATACATTTGTCAAATATTGATTAAGCACTTACCATGTATAAGTCACTGTCCTACAATTGCAGAGATAAAACAATATTTTTTCTGCCCTCATTAAATTTACAGTCTAATAATAGGGGAGATAAATAAATGAAAAAGCATTTATTAAGGATGTGCCCAGCCCTATATTAAGCTCTGGGGCCCATATAATGTCTGGGAAGTGAAATGAAGCATAGCATGTATGGACCATTTTCCCATCTTGACCCCTTGGTGAACCAGGTCAACTCTACCTTGTCCTCCTCTCTGGATTCTCTAATCCTCTTATCCCCATCACCAGTTACACCCAGCCAAGCCTTAGCCTTGGATCATTCTCATCATTTGTCACCTTTGATTCTGCACACATGGAGAACATCACACAATTGTTCTGACTGGGTTCACTATAAATTTATGTTACATAGCCTCAACTGAGCCCCCTCTGCTTTCAGGCAGTCCTATTCTACCTTCATAATCAACTCACTCTCCCACCTTCCACAGCTATTCTTCCAAACATTCTTATTTTTTCTTCAAACTCCCCATGGCTCCTTTCTCCCCACCCTCTCATCCTTTCTCATGTCTTACAGAAAAAAATTGAGGCCATGCACTGTGATCTCCCTCATCTCCCCTCTTCCTCATCTCCTATCATTCAGACACCTTCTGTCACTCCTCCTTCACCCCTGTCTCACATGATGAAATGGCCTTACTCCTTACCTAGACTGATCCATCTATTTGTCCAAGTGGCCCCGTTTCATCCCACCTCCTCTAACAGATTGCCCCATCTGGCATCCCCCACTTTTTTAATTTCTTCTCAGTCTCTCTTTATCTACTTAACTCATTTATTGCTACTGCCTGCGGACATGTCCACCATGTTTCTTACCTTGGAAAAACCCTCACTCCTTCCATCTCTTCTAACTAGTGTCCTATTTCTCTTCTTCTCTTTGTAGCTAAACTCCTCAAAATGGCAGTCTATAATAAGTGCCTCCATTTTCTCTCTTCTTATTCCCTTCTTAACCCCTTACACTCTGGCTTTGCACCTTATCGTGCCAATAGAACTCTCTAACGTTACTGATAATCTCTTAATTGCTCAATCCAATGGCCTTTTCTTAGTCCTCATGCTCCTCAACTTCCCTGTGGCCCTTACTACCTCTACTTCCCTTCTGACCTCCCTGACTTTCTTTAAGCTGCAGCTAAAATCCTCCTTTGTACAGGAAGCCTTTCCCAACTCCCCTTCCTATTAGCGCTTTTTCCCTGGTAATTATATCCTATTCATCCTGTGTGTATGTCTTGCTTTGTATGTATTTGTTTGCATGTTGTCTCCTCCATTGGATTGTAAGTCCTTGAGGGCAGGAGCTGTCTTTTGTCTCTTCTTGTATCCCCAGCACTTGGGGCAGTGCCTTTCATATAGTAGGTGCTTAATAAATTGATTGATAGGACCTAGATGTAACAGCAACATCAGCAGCTCTGGCACGAAAGGATTATGTCCTCCAGGTTTTGGTTTCTGTTCAGCCAGCAAATTTGAAGGGAGAACTTTCACTTCAAGCACCAAAATTGGCCCTTTAGAGAAAAGAGCAATTTCATTAGGCAGAGATTGGGAGGTAGGGTGTGCATCACTTGGTTGATATTTCATTTTCTCTGTATTAGAATTAGCAGTAAAAATAAATTTGACCAAAAACTTCGTGAAGAGCAAGTATTTTCAGTTCTTTCCAACTCTACAATGCTGTGATTCTTTTTACCTTTGTTTCTCCTTATTTTAAGGATATATATATATATATATATATACACATATGACATTTTCTGGATTATAGAGCTGTAATTTAATGAGAGCTGGGATTTTGCAAATGTTGTGTTCCTTTGCTTTGTTTTTACCTGCTCAGTGACCAAAATCAAACCCTATGCTTTTGTTATTAACAATATGATTATTACACTATTTTGGATAGGTTTTAACGTAGGTCTACAAACATGTCTGAATTTACATGAGACAGTGACCATCTCCGTTGTGTTTTCATCATGTGTGAAACAGCATGTTTTAAAAAACAATTTTTAAAAAGCAAACAAATTTTTGATGTATTAGTTTGTTGTAGAGGTTGTGACATTTGAGCATTCTCATACTTCCCACATTCAGATAAGAAGAAAATGAATCAGAACAGTCACGCTGTATTATGGGTGTGTTCTTTGTTTTCCTTAGTAGACTTAGAAACCATAAACCAAAAGAATCACAAATTGTGATGTAAATTCAAATATTTCTTGAACGTAGGTTTTTTGCCTTTTCTCCCACAATTTAATGGATTTCCTACATGGTGATTTATTTTCCTTTCAAGGGCTGGTTAAATATAGTTTTATGCTAACAAGAACAGGTTATGTCTGTGTGCCGCTAACTTGTAGCTTTAATAACAATAATAATAATAATAATAATAATAATAATAAGTAAGTTGTGACTATTTGATAGTCAGGACAACTGCAATAGTAAGGTCCTCACTGTTGATTTATTGGATTTAATAATGATGGATTTTTATTGACTTCTGTTGGTGTTTTAAAAAAACAAAGTATTGCTCCAGAAAAGATGAGACTTTCCCCTCCCAAACAAGATTCAGGTTAGGAACAGAAATGCTGTATCCCTGGAACCCTGGTCTTTTGCCTTATTTTGTCCAGAACCTGACTTTCACCTCATTTTTCTCTGTTAAAGCCCCTTACCTTGTTCCCATTTACAGTGCCCTTTTGGCTTTTTTTAACTGTCTTTTGTTTGTTATCCCCAAACACCTAGCAAAAATGTCTGGCACACAGTAAAAGGCTTATTAATAAATACTCCCTCTTTCTTTCTCTTTTTTCTTTCTGTAGCTCTGTATCTCTCTGTGTAGCTAGCTAGTTCATCTCGCTCCCTCCCTCTTTAATTCAGACAGCAAAAGGATGTGAGTAGAGGCCCAACTGTTGAAAGAGGAGAACCAGGAGAGAGGAGAGCAGTGTCAGAAAAATCCAGGAAAGCCCAAAAAAGTATCAGGAGGAGAGGCTGATCAGTGGTGTTAGAGTCCACAGCCAGGTCAGGGAGAGGCAGCATCGAACCATTCAGCCACCTGAAAATGGAACCTGCTGCTCAGAGCTTGGCTTCAGACTCTTCTGTGCTTTCATTTAGCTGTCATTAAAATAGAGAGATACCTTTTAGCTAGTGATAATTTAAAAGATTTTGAGCCCTAAATTAAGAACCTTCATTTTAGTGTGTGTGTATGTGTATGTATGTGTGTGCGCGCATGTGTATGAGTATGAGAGAGAGAGAGTTTTCCAAGGAAAAGGGATGGTCTGAAGAGCATCCTGATCTATTTTTGGAACATGACCATGACCCAGAATTACAAAAATGTAGTGCTTAAAGGCATCTTACAGTTTATTTTGTCTAGTTTCCTTTCTATAGGAAACTCAAGCTCAGGAAGCCTAAGTGGCTTACCCAGTAACCATCACAATTAATTGTAGAGATGGGGACAGAGGCCTAATTTCTAGTCCATCATGCCATTAATCTATATTTTTCTATCAAATCTATCGTATAAAATGGCAGCCGGTATCATAAACTGGAGATGAGTTATTTATAGAAAAAAGCTAACCTTCAGCCAGTAAGAGCATGACTTCTCATTTTATTCTGTAGTCTTCAATTACTTACACCCTTTCATAAAGCATCAAAGTAGTATCAATAAGCAGATCCTAATTAGATAAAAATAAACCCACACCTAGACAGTAATAGCAATTCCCCCTCCTCCCCCCAAAAAACAAAACAACAGTGCTTTAAGAGTCAAATGTAAATGCTTTTTGAATTATTTGTACCACTCATAGAACTAGAAGTCAGTGCTATGCATGTGTGTAGAGTTGTCTTTCATATTTGATGGAGGCTCTAATGATGGTGGTACTCTAACTACTGAAGAACTACAGTAAGGCCATCAGTCTGCTTATAACACACAAGGATAGAACATGGTATCTGTCATGGCAGCATGGAGCCCTTGTCCTTGTGATGGCTTACCAGTTAGCTGTGTGTCATTAGGAAAACAGCTTTACCTCTCTGGGCCATTTCATCACTTGTAAAATGAAGGGTCTGTCCTAGAGTAGTAAGTGTTCTTCCCCGCTGAAAAGCACTTATCCATGATTCTTTGCTTGAATGCTTTACTCTAGTTCAGAAAGTAAACATTGTGATCACTCCCCTTAATATAGTCACCTCTTACTGCTCTTTCCCATTCAGGACATGCTGTCTGTTATCTACGTGTCTTTGCTCTGTATGTCTGAAATATGCCTTTCCGCAACATTCACCTTTTGCAGTCCTTCATTTCAAGATACCTTGCTGATCCCCCCAGCTATGTATGAAAGCATGTCCCCTTCCCAGTTACCTTGTATTTATTGTGTATAAACCTACAGATGGACTTTGTGTTTCATTCTTGTCTTTTTTATACCCTGTGCTTACCACAGTGACTATCCCATAGTAACCACTTGATAAATGATTGTTTTTTAGTTGATTAGTTCATTAGACCTGGCTTTGAATCCTGGTACTTAAAAAGTCTGTCAAACATAGGTTAAATGCCCCCAAGCACCTTGGTCTCTCTTATCCTTTGAAATATACCGTTTTGAAAGAGCAAAAATAAGCCATGTGCTTGAGAATGGTTCCCTGTTGCTTCTTAGTTAAAGTCCAAACCGATCTGTTTGGTATTTAAAACCTTTCATAATCTGACTGCAGCTTATCTATCTTTTAAGGTTCATCTCCTATCACTCACCTTCACCCAAGGTACATTCCAGCCCAGCTGGTCAGCTGACTGTTCCTTGTCCATGACCCTACATCTTCTGCCTCCGTGACTCTACACACTTTCCCACAGTCCTAGAACTTTCTGCCTCATGACCAAGCCTTTCCTTATTGCCCGTGTTGTTAGTGATCTCCTCCTTCCCTTGTAATTATTTTGCACTTAGCTTTTTGTTTAAACTTAGTTTTGTGCATGCTGTGTTTCCTTTTACCAGCAGCAGGACATAACATGTCCCTTAAGAGCAAGAACACCAGTGACATGGCACAGTGCTGGAAACATTGGCTTGTTAAATTCTTGTTTAATTGAATTTACAAGATGGCAGAGGATTCCATAAAGTGAGGACCCAGGAGGTATGGTTATTGGAGATGATGTCCTCCAAGATCCAATATGAACGAAAAGGAAATGTTTAGCCTGGAAAAAACTGAACCACTCCTATCCTGGAACACACTCCTTCCCCTAAAACCATGCTCGTCTTCAACCATTTGAAGCATCTTCTTATCAAAGTGACATTAGTTTTGTTCTATTTCTCTCCCAAAGGTCAGAAGTTGTAACCAATTATGATCATAAAGGGGAAAAAAAAAACTTGACATCAATTTGATTAGGACTATCTGCATTCTAAAAATTTGAAAAGAAAGTGATTTAGACGTATCTCACAGTTGTTTAATGGAGTAGAATTCTTAGCAAAATAAAAGGCAGCAAATGTCAAAAGATAAAATAGATGAATTCAGTTATCGTGTTGTAAAGCTTTTTCACCAGCAGAATCAGTGAAGCTTGCCAAGAAAGGAAAATAGTTCATTGGAGGGAAGTCTTCACATTTAATATTTCTGATCTGTCTTTGATATTTAAGATGCATACTTAGGATGAGCCACTGAGTGGCTGACCAGAGAATCAGAATAAAGAGTTCTCAAGAGGGATTGTAAACTATGAACAGCCATGTGAAAGATTGTTCCAAATCACCCAGAGGTGTTAACCTTGCAGCTCACACATTGGGAAAGACGACGGGTGTTGGAGGGGCTGTAGAGAGACAGGCACACTCCTGTAGTGTTGGCAGCCATCCGTTCTGGAAAGCAGTTTAAAATGATGCGAAGAAAGTGATTAGCCTGGGGATGTTGGTGCCCCCCAGGAATCCTTGCTCTAGGGAGGTAGGGCTTGATGCCTGTCCTGAGTTCAGACTTGGGAGCTGCAGGGAGCTTAGCAGATCAGGTGTCTGCACTAAGTCTGGCACCAATATGATGGACCCCTGGGGCTGGGGGGACCTAACTGCCTAACAAGGCCTGGAAGTGGAGCGGCTCAAAACTTCCATGTAGATCCACGGGGGGATCAGGCCTTGAGTGGCTGCTGCATGTCCATTCTGTGTTCTGCCCCCTTCCCACAGAAAAGGATTAATGAAGCGTCCCTACTCTTTGAGACTGACATCTCACTGACAGTCACGTACCCTACAGGGGCAAAGATAGGAGGGAGCGTTTCATCCGTAACGAAGTATTTAATGCCAAAATTTTCTGTGGTAAATATACTTTTCTGTCTTGGCTGGTGGTAGATACATGTGTAAAGTATCACGAACGTGGTTAGACAAAGGCAATTAATTGTTGGTTTGCTCTTTGGAATTGCTCCTTCCTCTCTAAGTCCTTGCTATGGGCCATACTGGCTGGGCTGAGTAGGAGGTGGCCTATCCTTGAAAATTACGTAATGTAAAAACAAAAACCCATCAGTCACAAAAAGAAAACACCTCATCAGTTTTTTTTTTTGTTGTTCAGTCATATCTGACTCTCTGTGACCCCATAAGGGGCTTCTTGGCAAAGATACTGAAGTGGCTTGCCATTTCCTTTTGTAGCTCATATTACAGATGGGGAAACTGAGGCAAACAGGGTTAAATGACTTGCTCAGGGTCACACAACTAGTAAAGTCTGAGGCCAGATTTGAACTCAGGAAGATGAGTCTTCCTGACTCCATGCCCAGTGAGCCATCTCATCAGTGCTATGCTGTAAGTGAAGTGGTGCCTCAGTGGATAGTGACTGGCTCCTCAGAAGATGGGCAGCATTAGCAACGTGTAACTTACATGCTCGCTTCTCTCCTCTGGTGCAGGCCCTTTTCTCCTTTCACCCAGACTATGTGGATGCCTCGGTTTTTCTTCCCCATTCCCCTCCATACTCCAGCTGACTCCCTGAAGTGCAGAGGTGATCATGACACCACCCTATTCAGTCACCTCTAGTGACTCCCTGTTACCTCCAGGATCCGTTATGAAAATCCTCTGTTCAGCTTTGAAAGCCTTCCTTAACCCTACCCCCTTTCACCTTCCCAGTCTTCCCGTACCTTGCTCCCTTCCACTCCCTCTGCAACTCAGTGGTGCCGGCACCTTGCTGGCCCTCTTGCAGGATGCTGCTCTGAGCATTCCCGCTGCCTGCTCCCTGTGCCTGGAAGCTCTCTTCATCCTCCCTGCCTTGTCCTGGCTTCCTTCAGGACTTAGTTGTTGTCCCCCTTCTTGATCAGCCTTCCTCTGAGATGATCTCCCGTTATTCTGTGTACATCTTGTTTGTGCGCGGCTGTTTGCATGCTGTCGCGAATGTCAGCTGTTTCAGAAACAAAGACTATGGTTTTTGCCTTTGTTTCCCTATCACTTAACACACAGTGCCCAGCACATAGTAGGTGCTTAATAAATACTTGTTGGCATGACTTTCCTTCACACACACACACACACACACACACACACACACACACACACACACACAAAAGATAGCTACTAGTTTGCAAAGTAGAGTTCTAGAATTAATTCCTAGAGAAAGCTGAGACTTGTTGAAAGTCAGTTTTGGGAAGAATGTTCTGTGATACTGAGAAAATAAGAAATAGACATTAATGACTTGCTAAAGCACAAAATCCATTTAAAGCAAGCATTAATAAGACAGTTCATTTTGTTAACTATCGCCAAATGTGAATGTGTTAACACCTGATTTTTCCTTTGTGCTTTCTCATTTTTCTTCAGAACTTAAAAGATTTATGATTTAGTGATGTGTACAGTTCTTCCATAAATGCAGATAACACAGTTTCTGTGCTTTATAGATAAGCATCGTGAGTTATTGAGGCTAAAAGATTGGTTGTCCTGCAGCTAACCTAAAGTCCTTTCAGTTGTAGCTCGACTCGGCTCATTCGCCGGCGGCAGACCTTCGCTCCATTACTTGGCCCGTCCTTGAAGCCTTGCCATCTTGGTAGAGCGTGCCATGATTTTTGTTCTGCTGCCATTGCCTTTGGGATATGAGAGCCACTTCTGTGCTGTAGTTGGCATTTGATTAGGACTTTGCCAGAGGTTTTGTTTTTGTTTTGTTTTAGTAATTTTCAGTCAGAGTTGCCAAGAAATCATAGTGTATGTTGGGTATGAGGGCTCTTCTAGGCATGAAAACCCAGAATTTTTAGTTTAATTTGACTCTTTGATTTGCTAAATAAAATGGTATGGGTTTGGATTTTGTCGGAACATAGAGTGGATTGCATTGAATGTAGAATGAAAATTACTTACCAGTTTTAAAAAGGTTTGTCCCTCAAAGTGCATGTGTGAAAGAGACCAGAATTTATTAAGTGGTTCTTACGCGCTGAGCACCAGGGATATGATGAGAAAAGAATTATGACAGCCTTGCTGTTCTGGAGCTCCACCCTCCCACCCCGCCCTTTAAATACCCCAAAGAAAGTTATGCCTCAGGGCAGAGCTAGCCAAAGAACGGTTCCTTCAGTAGACTGCTCAAAGGCTTAAAAGATGCTTAATCTTAGAAGTCATAAAGAAAAACCAAATGCCATCTTAGATATGCTCGGATATAGTATAATGGAAATTTTTTCTTCATTGCTGCTGCCAGTCACAGATTGTCACTGTATTTGGCTCGGGGAGTGGATTAGCAAGTGTTGAAATCTGTCAGCCAGCTTTGTCATCTTCCTGACTGTGTCATCAAGAATGGAAGTGCCCAGTGTTCCAGACCCCAGAGGCATCACTCGGGGGGGGGGGGGTTGCTGTACGTCAGCTTTCTTTTTCTTGTCCTGCCTCCTGCAAAGTATCATCTCCACTTAGGAGTCTCAAGAATTAGGGACTCTGAATTTACTGAAGGACTGACTTCTCAGGGTTAGGTAGTTCAGAAAAGGCTGTTTATGGATATCAATTAAGCAGCATGGTAACCTGTGTAAAATCCTCTCGTCCTAAAGAAGATAAAGCTGATATTGATACCCATCAACTAAGGTTTCATGTGAAAAAATCAGCGCTATGTCCATACCTTGGTCTGTACCTCAAATACGCAGATTTGAAGTTGGTCTGTGCTGTAGTTTGTATTCAGAGCAGAATATCAGGGGCCATATTTTATGTCTGTTTTGTTGATCAGTACTCCTCATGCAGATGAATCCAGTTTAATGGAACAGAGCGAGGACTGCACACTAAGGGGAAATGTAATCTGTGTCTGTCAGACCTTCCTGAGTCAGCATCTAGTGCATTTTGTCAGAACAGTCTGGGAAGGTTATTTGAGGGCACTTGGAGTCTTTTCAGTTGCTTTGCTTTTGCTTGTTATCAGTATGCAGGATTAGCATAGAATATCGAATACATTTGGTCTCTTTATTGGCATTGAGAAACTGTTTTTGATTATGAGATCCCCCCCCCATTCCATTGTGATATGTTTACTTTGAGAGAGAATTGAAGTTCAGAAAGATTCCAAATATTTAAATATTTATAACGTGTCTGATAAATTTTAAGAAAGCTAACTCATATCCCGTTCAGAGAGGATTAGAAGACATTTGGACATGCCCATGGCCTTGCCAGGTTGAACTCCCCCACAGACACATGACCCTGTTCTCTCCCGTCTTCTCCAGCAAGTTGTCCCTCTTCATCCCAGCTCTGTAATCTTCAGACACTTCAGTAGTGATGGCGAGTCACTTCACCTCTGTCTACCTTGTTTAATTGTTCTGTAAACTGGGGATGAAAATAGCACAAATCACAACCGAGTCCTGTTGTGGCGATCAGATGAGGTAACACGTGTTCAGTGCACCATAAGCCTTAAGTGCCGGGGAAATGCTCATCACTGCTGCCGTTGTTAGCCAAGCCTGTCGGGCAACCCCAGGCAGCTGGGTGGCGCGGCACCTAGGATTTTGGACAGGTGGTCAGGAAGACCTGAGTTCAGTTCCAGCCTCAGATACTTACACTCGATTTAGTATGGCTAATTAAATAAAAGAACAGTTGTGTTGCTATGAGAGATTATTAAGGCATTATAAAGTACTTCATTTTCCTAATGTTACTACTTGAATTCTATCTCCAATGTGCAGATTATACCCATGATGAGGAAGAGTGATTATTCTCCTACAGTTACCAATTGGTACTCTCCTTGATCATAATTTTCCCTCTATCCATGTTTCCACCTGCCTGGAGCTGCCCCAAAGTACATTCTTTGGCCAATTGTAACTGCCCTTCCCTCCACCTATGTCTTTCTCTTACCTCAATTTCTTCCAGTAATAGTTTTAATCTTATTTTATACTTCTTTGACTAGGTATTCTCCTCTAACTTGAACCCTTTGTTTCCTTATTCTTTCATTGCTCCCACCTCTCCCAAACAACCTAGCCTTGGTTACTTCTGTTCTCTAGCTACTTTTTTTTTCTGTTCATGCTGAAATATTCCTGAATATTACGCAATTATGCTAACTGGGTTCATTGTAAATTTGTTTTCTCATTTCTGCTAGACGATCAGTGCTGCGTAGCAAAGCTTTTATTCTTCACTGTTGAACTCTCTATAAGTTAGCACTGTCAGAATAATTCTGAACCTCTTACCTTCTTAAGCTTCATATGCCATCACCTACATTCTCTATGACTTAATCAACTAAGAAAATAGAAGCTATTTGTTATGAGTTCTCTTCCCAGTTCCTTGACTCAGAACTCCTCTGCCATTACCTGTACTGCTTTACTTTGGCTGCAGTCTCTGGAAAGAGGTTAGGTAGCCTTTTTTTGTTTGTTTGTTTGTTTGTTCTTGAAACCATTTTCTGATGGTTATTCCAGCAATTTCTCCATTACTCCCTTTTTTACTCCCTTTTTATTATTAACATCTACCATTATTTATTTATTTATTATCATCTATTATTTTATTATTATTATTATCTATATTACTTGTTTCAGAAATTCAAGATTGATTTGTTTCAGTTGGATGCCATATGTTTTAGTGGTGTTCACCTAGCTCTTTTTTATCATTTTGATTGACCTCAGGGAACAAAAATACAAAGTATTATTTTATATTACAGAAAGAAATACAAAATAATTTGAGAATAGCAAGTAGAAAACTTAACGACTAGGGGAATCAGGAGACTGTGTATAGGAGAAAGTGTCACTTGATCCTCGAACTAGGGATTTAAAGAAACAGTAGTTAGGAACAAGAATCTGCAGGCATGGGTGACATTTTGGGCAAAGGGCCCAAGGAGGAAGATGGAAAAGAATGTACAAGTAATATGGAGGACATGTGGAGAGTAATGTCAAATCAGTCTAAATAGCTGGAGCAAGATTGTAAAATGAAGGTTCTGGTTTAGTTTCGTAGCCATTGAGGGCTATCAAGGTTTCTTGAGCCATGGGAGTGATTTGTACAGATTTGTGTTTCATGAATATAATTGTGGCAGCTTTATAGAGGGTTGTTTAGAGAGAGGAAATACCAAGTATAAGAAAACAAAACCAGAACAGTCCAACAAGTGGAATCAGAATTAAAGTGGTTGCTGCATGAGTGGAGAGATGGTAGAGCTTTGGAATCAAAAAGACTTAGAAACTAACTTATACAGAGGATGGGGGAGAGTGAAAAGTGGAGGATGACTGAGGTGGTTTCCCAAGGTTATAGGAAGGATACTGGTGCCCTCCAAAGAACTAGAGCTCTTAGGAAGACTTGTGGGTATAGGGGGAAAGATACCAAGAGATCTGGGAGTAATCATCAAGGAGATGATAGCTGAACACCTGAAAGCTGATCAAAACAGCTAGTGACATGAAGCCCTGGCACCATCTCTTCTGATTTCTCCAGAATAACATTTATTCATAGAACAATCCTAGTGAAAGAAGTAGATGTTTTTATTGTACCATTCTTGGCATATCACCACCCATTGCTCTACGGGAAGTTCCCAGACATAGACATAGATATATGCGAATATAAATAGAAATATCTTATTCTCAAACAGAAACATAGGAATCCTACAAAAATAATTTGCATTTTTATCCTCAACATAATCCTGTGAGATCATTAACACAAGTGTTATAATCCGTTTTTCCTGTTAGGCGACAGATTTTCCATTGTCATTCAGTTCTTTCTGACGCTTCATGACCCTGTTTGGGGTTTTCTTGGCAAAGACATCGGAATGGTTTGCCATTTCCGTCTCCAGATCATTTTCCAGATGAGGAAACTGAGGCAATCAGGGTTAAATGACTTGCCCAGGGTCCCAGGTGGGTCTTGCTGACGGCAGGTCCAGCTCTCTATGCACTGTGGTGCTGCCTAACTGCCCAGGCAGCAGACTTAGAAAGTTTAATTCACTAGGCAAAGGTTCCCGAGCTAACCCTTGAAACCAAACTCTCTGACTGAATCCAGTCCTTTGAGGGCCGCCTCCCACTGTACCCGGCATCCACTGTTTGCCACCTCCTTCAGTGGTTATTGTAGTTTACAGAGAGATAGCAATTAATGGCTTCACATATTCCTGTATGACTGATTTTGTTCTGATAATAGTATATTTTATGACTTTGGACATGGTTTAATCTTTCTATAGGTTTAAACTGTTTAGGAAAATAGGGTCACAATAAATAAAATGATCCAGCCTGTTTTTGAGGTACTTGAATGAAAATCAGAAGGTATCTTTAGACATCAGTGTATAGAATGACCAGTGCTCAGAATTGTGCTTCTTTGCCAGTTATACACAGTTCCTGAATCAAAGGCTATACCTTAAAAAGGGATGTGTGTTGGGGGAGGGTGTGTATGTGGAGGGAGCTGGTTAGGACACTGACAAAGGAAATCACTTTTATATGGTTTTAGTTTTTGACAAGAGAGATCGTATAAAAATGATCTGTGAAATATAAGTAATTGCTGTCTATGACCTTGGCCCCTGTAACTGAATTATTCTATTCAAGTTCCTTCTTGCCATCTCTGTATCAGGAATTTAACAGTTATAGTTGCACATCTTTGGCAGCTAAGTGGCGCAACTTCTCTTGCTGTCAGAAAGGCCTGAGTTCAAATTCAGCCTCAGATACTTACTATAGCTGTGTGACCCTGGGCAAGTTACTAAACCGCTATTTACCTGAGTTTCCCTGTCTATCAAATGGAGAAAATAACAGCACCTGCCTCCCAGCATTGTTGTGAAAAGCAAATGCACTGTATCTGGCACTTGGAGCACTTTAGTAAGCACTGTGTAAATGTTAGCAGGTATCATCATCATAAATAAATGAATGCTCACACCTACTGCTACTCTTCCCAGTTCTATTTTCTGAAAATTTTTACATTGCTATGTTTTTGTAAATAGAGGTGTTCTGTTTTTTAATCTCTGGCTCTAAAATTTGGACTAATGTTTTAAAAATTGTACATGTTAGTATAGATATCTTATATGGTATAGTCATTTCTCCAGATGGACTTTTCTTTTTTGAAATACATCTGGATAACCAGTGATTTTTAAAAAATTAAAATCCTGCTGTAATTTGTTTCTCATCCTAAAATACGTGTCAGTTTACCTAGCATTGTACAACAAACATGGTCATCCCTTTCTCTAAGCGTCTTCTGCTTGAAGAACTGCAGTAAAAAGTAATGTGACATTTGGGGGGGGGTATTTTGGATTTATTTCTGATGGCAGCATCTAAATAATTTATGTACTTGAAAATGATTTTGAAAAAAAAAGTTTTAGGTTTGCATTTACAGAAATTAATAGGACAGAAGTACTTCCTAGCATAAGGGTCTTCAAAGTAGGAAATTGAGTTTACTTTCTAAACCCATTGCCTTATTTTGGAGATTTTGCTTTTATTTATGTTCTAAGTAAAGTACAGAAGCCCTCCGGTATCACAAATCAGTTAATGATAGCAGAATGTGGCTGATCACTTGAATTAAGCAAACGTATTTTCTATGCCTGATATGCAGAAGTCAGTTTATATCCTGGGCACTCTTACAAACAAGGTTTTTATTAATTATCTTCTTTGTACGAAGTTCTGTTGATGAAAGAAAAAAAAACAACTAAAGAAACAATAACTGCCCTCAGGGAGCTTAGAGTAAAGTCACAGAATTTAAATGAAATGACTTAATATTTAAAGAGCCAACTATAAAATTATGCAAATATTTGGTCACCTCTCAAGCCTTTATTAAGCCCTGAGCATATGCTAGTTAGGCCGTTTGCTAAGCTTTGGAGATAAGAAGAAAGGCCAAAGCAATCCCTTCCCTGAAGTAGAGCCTTCTAATGGGAGAGACTAACAGGAATAAAAGCTCTAGCAACCGGATGGACTTGAAGGGGCCTCCTACATCCAAGTTCTCCTTCTCTTGTGTGATACTGGAAGTAGTACATATGAAAATTGTGTGTGTGTGTGTGTGTGTGTGTACTCAGAACCAAATGGGGTTAATCAGGAAACCTTCTTGAAGGCAAGCTGTGACAGTGGCTTCCAAGCTGGGTTTTCATGCAAGTTGAGGTATGTGGGATTAGAAGAGAAGAGCTGAAATGCATGCCAGTTAGGAGCAAAGTATAGAGATGAAAATTAATTCTGTAGAAGGAAAGAGGAAAAACAAGATGAGACTGAGTGCTGTGCAACATTTAAAAAAAAGTTGGCCTGGAGCCGAGGAGTACACGGTTCAAGTTGTGTCTCTGACAACTACTTCCTGTGTGACTTGGGCAGAGAAGTGGCTCAACCTCTCAGGGCTCCCTAATAGGAGACTCTCCCAAGATGACCTGGGTCAGGCTGACCTGTTTTGTTAGCATACATTTCCCCAAGCTCACATGTTTTGAGAAAGCAATGTTGTCATAATGTTGTAATAAAAAGGTTATTTGCTGAGCTTTGCATGGGAGAAATTGAAGGTAAGTAGAACGTTTGGGAAGCTGTTTGATACCCTAGCACTTTAATCGATAGAGGCAGAGCTTGTTGGAATGGAATGGAATCGATTGCTTTAGAGACTTTGTTTTGTTTTGTTTTGTTTTTTGCCAAGGGTCACACAGCTAGTAAGTGTCAGAAGTTTGGTCTGAGGCCGGATTTGGTCCTCCTGACTTCAGGGCCGGTGCTCTATCCACTGAGCCACCTAGCTGCCCCTCAGAGACTTTCTAGAAAAATTAACCTTTGTGGTAAGTTTAAATGGCATTTGAGAGTTGAAAGAGATCAAAGGAATCAATTGCCAAGATTTTCATTTTAGTTTTGGGCGTGATTAATTTTATTAAAGGAGGCAACTAGATGGCACTGGGCCTGGGGTCAGGAAGACCTGAGTTCAAATCCAGCCTCAGACCAAACTTTTGACACTTACTAGCTGTGTGACCCTGGGCAAGTCACTTCACCCCAATTGCCTCACCAAAAAGCAAAAAAAAAAAAAAGACCCTTTTTTCTGCCAGTGTTTTCTAGCTTCTTTGAAAAGATTATAGCAACACTAAATTGTTTTTGAAGTTGTACATTCATTTGGTTTTATCTTTAGGCTTGCCATTAAAACCATAATAACTTGAGTTGGGTTTATTAACTTGAAGCTTCTAGTATTACTCAAATTATCAATGAGTGACCCAGGTTATGAAGTAATAATCAGATTCCGAGACTTGTTTATAACAATTCGGGTTGATTTATCCAGTGTAGTTATGCTTTAGAGCAATAGTCTTCAAAGATTTTTGACCATGTGCCTCTATCAGGATGCAGTTTTTGAGTTTACCCCCACCCCAAAATGTATGTTTACTTATTTAGAAATTAGCCACATGTACTACTGTCGTAATAATTTTGTCTATTAAGAAACTTTCACAAAAACAAATTTTAAAAGGATGAGATAAAGATAAAATACTATTTTGAAAATAATTTTTATAATGTACAAAACTTGCGAGACATGAAAAATATTAATAAAATTATATTTTTAGTGATAATAATGTGGTTGAATATGCTTCTTTAGTTTTGAAAATCTTGATTTAATACTTTTTGCTATTCAAAGATCAGGTTCTAAATTCACCTTTTTTGATACTTGGTTTTAGAAAATGATGCCTTAAAGAGACATAGATATAAGTGAAAGAAGTGCCTCATTGGATGCGTATAATGAATCATGATACTCATTTCTACCAAGTGTGCTGAGGTTTTGTGGAAATTTCTGTCTTCTCTGATAGCAATTATATCAGTTAATTATTGTTACAAACTAATTGGAAGGTCAGAGCATCATGTGACATTTTTCTTTTTAAAAAAATGGATTTGAAAGCCCACTGAAACTCTTCACTTGAAGTTTGGAAGATTTTTGAACAGGTTATAACACTTCTAAAGTTAACACATGCAGATATGAGTCAACAAGTCAGTAAGTAAGCCTTTATTAAGTGCTCATTATATGTCAGGCACTGTGCTGCCTGAGTTTTTATATACAGCACAATGTTTTTAACAACCAAGAGAGAAGAGTGTATTCAGGAAGCTTGCAAGGATGGTGGTCAGGGGTGCATGAAGTTGAGAGGTGAACGAGGATGATGACTGAGAAAAAGCCATCAGATTTTGCAATAAGAGATCACTAGTAACTTGGATTCATTAGATTGAGTAGATTCATAGGAGTGAGAAGTCAAATGAGGAGTTGGAGAAATGACTGGAAGGAGAATGGTTTCCTCCGAGGGAATGGAGAAGTTCAGAAGAGAGGGTAGTATCTTTTTTGGGGAAAAGATACTGCAGTGAGCCATCCAATGCAAAACACAGCCCATTCAGTCCTCATTCTGTGCTTCTTTCTCTTTCTTACTGAGGAAATGAAAAGAGGGCTGAGCTCCTACCCTGGAATGTGGAGCCTGCTTGGTACAGTGTGTCTAAGTGCAGATCTGGTGGAGCAGGGATTTAGCAGGATGGTAGGCTTGGTTATAGGGTCAGTTTCTTGGGTACTTGGCTCAGTTATTAAGCCTGTATTAAGGGTTTACTAGCTAAGTGCAGAGATAGAAAGAAAGGCAAAAACATTGTGCCTGACCACCAGTTGCTCACATTCTAATGTGGGAGACAGTATGTGAATACTATTCCATCAAGATATATAAAGTGTAACAGGAAGATAATTTTGGAGGGAAGGGATGAGGAGATGTAGGTTGGGAAAGACTTCCTCTGGAATGTGAAATTTGATCTGAGTCTTGAAAGATCCCAAGAAAGCAAGGAGGGAAAACATTCCAGTCATGGGGCCCAGTTCTATAAGGAGCCACAAATACTCCAGTGTAGCCAGTTTGTATAGTATATGGAGAGGAGTAAAATAGAAAAAGACCAGAAAGATGGGGAAAGAAGGAGTCAGATTATAAAGGCCTTTAAATGCCCTAAAGTATTTTATATTTGATCCTATAAGGAATGGGAGGTCACTGGATTTTATTAAGTAGGGCCAATGACATGTGAGGCCTGTACTTCAGGAAAATCATTTTGGCAGCTGAATAAAGGATGAATTGGAGTGGTTAGAAGCTTGCTGTGATAACCTGGTCATGAAGCAATGAAGACCTGGACTGGGCTGAAGTTGTCTAAGTAGAGAGAGGCTGTGAAGGTAGAAATAACAAGAGCTGTCAGCAGATTGGAGATATGGTGTGACGACCAAGAGTCCAGGGAGACAGGGTTCTTGGAGGATTGAGAGGATTAAGAAAAGACCAATATATTTAGCTGTTTAGACATCATTGGTACAGTTTCAGTTGAATGGTGACGTTAGAAGCCAGATTGCAAAGAATTTAGGATTGAGAAGAAAAGGTGTGAAGCTTCTTATGAAGATGACTTTCTCAAGGAATTTAGGCAAGAAGGAGAGGAGAGATAAGATAATGGTCAGGTTAAGAGAGGGATTTTTAAAGGTGGGAGGAATGAGGGGTTTGGAACATGGGTTTGTAGGCATCATGGCAGGAACTAGTAGTGGATAGGGAGAGACTGAAAATTAGAGAATTGCAGTGATAGTGGGGGCAGTCTGCTCTAAAACCCCGTCCAGGAAAGGATCAAAGATGCATGTAGAGGATTTTGCTTTGTCTAAGAGCTTACCTTAAGTGATGTGAGTAGGAAGAGAGAGCTCTCCTAGAATTCCCTTAATTTTTTCAGTGAACCAGGGGTGTGAGTGGGGTGGGGGGTGGAGTGACCTGAGAAATTTGCAGAGGAATGAAAAGGTTTGAATGGCAACTTCTAAACATCAAAGGGTTTCAGAGTGTGGGGGGTGAGGGCTGGAGGTGCAGGGATTGACTTGAGTTAAACTGAATTTAATTTCCTGATACTAGAGGAATGCACTGGATAAAAGGACCTTTTGGCTACTCCTCTAAGACTAATGAATCTCTTGAAATGGGCCTATTTCCTCAGTTACTCATCTCCCATTCTCAATCTTCACATTCATTTGCTAGACTTGAGTGAAGAGGGGATGGGGAGGTAGAAGCACTGTCACAGAATACCTCCAGTTTGAGGCTGTTCCATACTAATGTGACAACTTTTTTGCCCTGCTGTTACTCAGCAGTTTTACAGAGTGCCTAAAGCTAGCCCTTCTTGGCTGCTTTTTTCTTTCTTTTTTCTTCCTTTAATACTTATTTATAATAGTAATTATTATAAAGAATGATTTATTGTTTTAAAGTTTGCTGAGCTCTTTCCTCTCAGTAATTCTGTGAGGTAGATAGTATGGTATTTCCATTTTACGTGAGACTGAGGTTCTGAGATGTTAAGTATTTTAATTATATTCACATGGCTGGTAAGCATCTGAGTTGGAATTTAAACCTAATTCTCCTGATGTCTAGTCCAATACATTATCTGTTATTTTGCTCCATCCATTTTGACACCTGGTACTATCTCTACTGCCGTAGGAAGTTTTGAAACTCCTGCCCTAGGGCCAAACTGCCATGATTAATGGGACCTTACTATTTGTAAGAGTCCCAGATATAACCATATTGTTTTACCCTAGTTATTTCAAGACCTTCCACCTTATTTTTATATTTTTTTTGGGGGGGGTTAGGCAGTGGAGTTAAGTGACTTGCCCAGGGTCACACAGCTAGTAAGTTTTATGTGTCTGAGGCTGAATTTGGACTCAGGTCCTCTTGACTCCAAGGCTAGACCTCTATCCACCGCACCACCTAGCTGCCCCACACCTTATCTTTTGTTAAAGGAACCATAAGCAAATCAGTGGTGTCATTGACCAAGGGGGAGAGTCAGCTGATACACTTATTGATCCCAGTGGCTTCCCTGAGAGAAACAGCAGTGGCCACCCATCCCCTAAGTAGATTGACACAGAGCAGAAGCACTGGATGATGTCCCCTGGGAGCCTTCCAGGAGGCCTGAAGCCAGCCTGATCTTCTTTATTTCATTTGCCACCTGACTGTATTCTTGCATCTCATCATGGTCTCCAGAAATTCTTCATCTTGCAAGATCGCATCAACTTTGAAACTGACACGTCCCTATCCTCCTACCCTGGGGCCCATCCCTCCCTCTGAGTAGAGTGGGTAGAGAGTGGTCATTAGAGAGTATGCCCAGCACAGCCGTCTTACCATTTCCCTGCTTGGCATGTCCCTCTGGACTTTGTTGTGCCCCCACCCTGGGTTCCTTTCTTCCCCTGCCCCCAGCTTCTTTTTCTATATCGTCTTCCCCCATTAGATTGTAAGCTCCTTGAGTTTAGGGGCTGTCTTTTTCTTTTCTTTGTATCACCAGCATAGTGCCTGGTACAGTGCTTATTAATAAATGTTTGTTGACTTAATTAAACTATTAATGAGAATTCCATGTCAGAGATGAGCTGAACTAGGTGGCTGCTGAGGTTCCTTCCAGCTCTCAAAATTCTTGGATTCTTTAAGATAGAGTTAGGGGAGAGTCAGGGTGACTGTTGGGCCAGGAGGTAAACACAGAAGGCAGGCATTAACAAAGCTGTCAGGGCCTGGGCCCAGCTTCCCCTGAAACTTAATGGAAACAGTAGGAAGGGGGAATAGGGTTAGGTACTTAATCAAGAGAGGGCAGCTAGGTGCCGAAATGAATAGAGTGCTGGTTCTGGAGACCTCAGTTCTAGATCTCCACCCTCATACACTAGCTGTGGAGCCCTGGACAAATCACTCAACCCCTGTTTGCCTAAAAATCCCCTCCTGGATCACTGCCTTGTTATGGCAGAGAGGCTTGTGTAGCTCAGTGAAACGAAACACTGCCATGCAGGGTTACCCAAGACAGGTCACAATGGAGAGCTCTGACAAAAAAAGAATGATCCGCGGCAGAAGGAAAGGGCAAACCACTGCAGTATCTTTGCCAAGGAAATTCCATGAGAAAAAATAGTCTGTGGGTCACAAAAAACTGGGCATGACTGAACAGGAGCAGCAGCTCCATCCAGAACTGCCATAGGGCATCCACACTTCGAGAGATATTAGGGAAAAAAGACTAGACTGTCTTCCTTTACCAAAATTAAGATCAGCTACCTTTTAGTGTTGTTTATACTTATGTTGTAGTCTGTTCTATTCATCTGAAAGTATTCATTATTTATTGGACGCAAAGATAAATCAAACAAAGAATGAATCAGCTGTAAATGAAATAAGTATTTTATAGCAATATGTAAAGAGTATAAAATAGAAATTGGAAGGGAAAGGCCATCTAGTCCAGTGTCTACTCAGTGCAAAGGATCTGTTCTATAATCAGTCAATCAACGAGAATTTGTTCGAGTCTTTTATTATGTGCCAAGCACTACTTTAATACTGGGGATACAAAGCAAAGCAAAAACAACAAAAAACAGTACCTTCCTTTCACGAGCCTCCGTGCAGACAACCAGGCTTGTTGTTAGGCCTTCATTTTCAAGGAGGACCAGTGACATTGTAGGATGATGTCTTGACTTGTCTGTGAATTGGATTTAAGTGAGACAGAGTTGCAGAGTTGCTCTTTCTTCCAGAGTCATCAAAATCCAGTGGCCAGACAAAAGTCAAGGACAGCTGGCAATGGGCCAGGATGCAGTAGATGACCTTGGTGTCTTTGATGTCTGAACAAACTCTAAGGGCTTCACAGCACCTGCTTTAGCTGCCTTCATGGCCATTAAAATACATTGTTCTCATTTGCCCGTTCTGGTGAGGGAAGTGGTCATATGCCTGGGGTAGACATGCCCCTAGCTCACCCACAGGTTCGTGTACCTTTGGTTACCCTGGTTTTAGCCTGTGTGCCAAGACAGTTTTACCAGGGCATGAGTTGGGTGAAGGTGGACTACAAAGGTGGATGAGCACTCCTGAAAAGGGTTTGGTAAGCCCTCACACCAGAAGTGCTAGTCCTTCCTGATCACCCCATATTCCCCAAACAACTAGGCATATATAGATATAAACAGAGGGGATGAAGGTGATCCTAATCAGAAAGGAGGTGACCTTGAAGTTGGGAACAGTAGAAAACAGGACTGGACCTGAGTCTGGAAGGAATCCAGGGAAACTAGGAGGGGGGATAGAAAGGTCAAGTCAAGCCAGTAAGTATTTATGAAGTTCTTACTATATGCCAAGTACCCTGATAAACACTGGCCAGAGCTTTACAGGTATGAAGAACAGATGAGTGTCCTGTTGAAGAACTTGAGGGAAGCCAAGTTTAGCTGATCCTAAAGCACATTGAAGCCTAAGAAAATGGAAAAGCTAGTAGGAAGGGGTCAGACTATGAAGAGCTTTAAGTTCCAGAGGATTTTATATTTATCCCTGGACATAATATAGCGCCTCTGAAGCTCATTGAGCAGGGGTGACAGATTCAGACTTCGTACTTGTTATAAAGATAACCCCAGACTCAGTTCCAAAGACCGGTGTCTCAAAGAAGCACACACACCTCCTTTGAAGGGGAGAAAATGCGTGTGGTAAAAGAAGCCAGGGCAAGCTTTATAGTTAGTAATTGCCTAACTCCTCCCTTCTGGATCAGGATTGGTCCTAATCCTTCTGGGTTACAATCTTCCTTATATATTGCCCCACCTCTAACATACATTATGTGCCTAGAATTGTGTTGTCACTCTCCCCCACCCACCTGAGAAGTTAGCCTGTCTGTGCTGATTTCTTATCTACTTATGTGGAAACTTAACTCTTTCATTTCTCATAATACTTTAGAAAAATCACTTTGGCAGCAGAGTAGAAGATAGATTACAGTGGGAGAGATTTGATGCAGGAAAATCATTTAGAAGACTTGGAATATAGCTTAGGCTGGAAGTGATGAAGGTCTGAATTAGCATTGTGACACTATGGGTGGAAATAAGGGGAAGGTATTCCAGAAATGTGGTAGAGGTGGAAGTGACAGGATTTGGAGGTACGTTGGAGATGAGGGCACATGGCAGTGGGGAGTCCAGGATAACACTGGTGTTGTGTGACTGCCTTGGTGGTGCCTTTGACAGTAAGGGAAGTTTAGGAGAGAGGAAGATTTGGGGGGGGTGGGGAGAGAATTATTCTTTTTCCATTATGTCCAGATGGCAGTTGCAGATTCTTGACTACATAGCTCAGCCCAGAATCTGGGGCTGAATATGTAAATTTGGCAATCATGTGGATATGGGATGATAATTCAACCCCTAGGCACTGATGAGATCAACAGGTGATAAAGAGTAAAGAGTGAAAAGTGAAGGGAGTCCTGTATAGACCTTTAAAGGACACTCACTGCTGGTAACTGCTTCTTTGGGACAGGTAGAAGCCATTTAATAAATGAATAGAAATCTGTCCTCATTGAGATATATTATTGGCCTAACTTGGATAGATAAAAAATATGATTTCACCATCATGGTCTGTCCCTGACAAGTGGTCATCTGGCCCTTGTTCAGATTGTCCCATTAACTGATAACTTATACAGTGAAATGCGTGAACATTTCATTGTTGGGAACTAAATAGTAGTGAAGATGGAGTAGGTTCTTTTGTGTCAGTTTCTCCCATGAAACTCCCAGACCTCCCCCAACCCCTCCAAAAAAGAATGAGGGATCAGATGGAGAACAGCAAAGTGCGTCATAGGAGCATCGATTTAAAGCCTGAATAGCTCTTAAGAGGCCATTAAATATGCAAACACACTCACCCCCCCCCCTTATTTTATAGTTGGACAAAGTGAGGTCCACAAAGGTTAATTGGTTTGCCCATGGCGACACAGCAGTAAGTTCAGGCAAGACTCTATAAGATAGTCAGTAACTGCCTAATTTCAGAACCCCCAAAGTAACATTTGACAACTGAAGTTCTTGAAGCTGTTGTCATCTTCCCCCTGCCTTGCCGCCCCAATCCACATTTCATGGGGTGTAGTCAAGGCAAGCATACGGGACGCTGCCCAATCCAGCTCTCCCACAGCAGTGACTCAGTTTGTAACTGTCTCCCCCCCTACACACACTTCCTCTTCCCCTTCCTCTTCTCATCCCTCCCTCAGATTCCCTCTCTGTCAACACAAAATGTGGCAGACACTGATTCCGCCCGATCCTGCAAAGGGAAAGGAAAGAGCTGGCTTCAGGGAAAAGGAACTAGAAACCCAGTGTGGGAGCAGGTCAGTCTGCCCTGCATTGGTTCTGTAAAGAGACAGCCACCTCCTCTTCCCCGGCCCTCATCAGGAGCAGGCTGAGGGTGCCCAGCCAGAAAGTGTACAAGTTATCAGTGCGGCTTAGAAATGAAGAAAAGGAGCAGAGAGGAAGGAGGGAAGCCAGGAGCAAGCTTCTACCTATTAGCTTAAGAGATAGTTTAGGGAACAGCTAGGTGGTGCAGTGGATAGAGCACCCGGTGCTGGATTCAGGAGGACCTGAGTTCAAATCCGGCCTCAGATGCATAACACTTACTAGCTGTGTGACCCTGGGCAAGTCACTTAACCCCATTGCCTAGCCAAAAAGAGAGAGAGAGAGAGAGAGAGAGAGAGTATATTACTCAGCCTCTACCCCAAAAGTTTATACTTGACTGAAAATCTTTTCCAAGCCAGAGCTAATTCTTTAATTTAGTCAATTAGAGGCAGTGTGCAGTGGTGGATACAGAACTTTACTTGAAATCATGAGGGCCTAAAATCAAGTCTTACCTTAGAACTTATAAACTATTTGAACCTAGGCAATTCATTTAACTGCTATGAGTCAGTTTTTTCACCTATAAGATAGACAAAATAAAATCATCTATTTCATAGCATTGTTCTTCCATATGGCCTTGGAAATCTTTGCTGCTTTAAAAAATGGTTTTTAACTGAACTTTGGAATTTTGTTAAAAAGAGAAGCAGAAGGATGAGTTTTTGTTCATCATTCTGTATGATTGTTTCTTACCACTGTATTGCAGTTAGGAGCAGGGAGAGAATAATCCAAGCTTGAGCTTCCTTGTCCTCTCTGAGAATCTAGGGGAAGTTCTCTCTGGCAGGGTCTTTGATCTAGAGTAGCTCCAACATTGCTGTTCGGGTTGAGGGAACAGCCTCTGTCACTTGGGGAACATGGAACCAGCGATAGGATCTTTAAATATTTGCACATGTGACAGACTGCCCACATACAAACTCTGGCCTTTGGTCATTCAGTTTTGAAGTGCTGCTGTATAAAACTGTTCATTTTAAAGGACTGCACCATTATTCAGATAGCTGTGTCTTCTTAAAATGGGCAACTTTCCAGCATCACATCATAACCTATTTAAAGTTTGCTGAGTCCAGACAGGAGGAGTAGCTGACGATTGTAACAGGCACTAAATCGGACAGAATCTACCTAGGAAACGTTTGGGCCCTGGAAATAAGTGATCTACTCTTGTCAGATACAGTTATAGTCCCTGAGGCACACAGATCAACATTTCAGCACCCTTTATTTGTGCTCCAGACTAAAGGAGGGATGCTTCCTATCTAGAAACATAAAGTACCAAATGATACAATGTGCAAGGGCAGTAGAGGGACAATTCCTGTCTTTTCTTGTACTTCACTTTGCTAGAATCAGATTACCTCCGGTCCTGGCTGTGGTTTGTATTGTCAGGACCTCTCAGGCTTTCCCTTTCAATTTAATTCAGTTCATTTCAACAGATCTACTATGTATGAGGCAATTGCTTTCTACTACCTTTCTTTCCTAGATTGAGGAGGTGGGGGGAGAGTGTCAGCTATAGGTAAAGCAATGCTTATTTCCATAATTGCTTTATTATTTGTTGCTCTTTAAAGGTTATCGTAGAATGAAAATTGTGTAGTGTGAATTCAGGGCAGGGACTCTCACTTTTGTATTTATGTGCTCAGCCCCTACCCCCCTGTCTGGTGAGTTTCACATAATTGACAATAGTCAGTTGAATAAATGCTTGTTGAATGTTGAAAAATACATTAATGTGCTGCAAACCCATTTGGACGCATAATCAATAGACTGTAACAACTATAATTAAAATATGTATGTTTTTATATTGTAAAATTACTTAGTGATATCTTTTTTTTTTAAAGTGTCCTACAATTTATCTTAATTTCAAACACCAGCATGTTGGTCTATAAAATGTGTCAAACCAAATGTTAAAAATGCTCTCAATCTGGGAACACTTAATAGTCTAGTTATTCTATTAACCTCAATATTTTCTTGCCACCCATGGATTGTAAATAGTAATTTGGCATAGTGGTCACTTCACATAAAATATATTAAATTGTAAAATAATTTAAGTTGATTTTTTGAATATACAGTCGATTCTTGCCTTGTACACAACATTTTAGTCAAACAATCAATACATAACCTTGTTTTATATGTGTTTCTGTTTAAAGACACCTTTTTTAATATATAAATTTCTTACAATAAATTATATGCAGATTTACTCTTTTTTTTTCTGGGACAGAGAGTATTATTTCATTAACATTGAACTCTTGGCACTATAACTTGTAGGTGAATGAAGCTTATCTAACACACGTATATATTCTTTCTAAGGCACATTACAGCCTTCTTGAGCTTAAGAACACTAGGCAGCACTTCAGCACTGTGCTTGGGGAGCATTTTAAATCACAAAAACCACCAAAAAATTGTGGCACTAACTAGACTTTGAAGAGGATACTCATTTACGGTATGAGCTTGAAAGCAAGAGGCAGGGCATTCCCTCGTTCGACTCAGCCAGGAGCGTGTGCATGAGGCGACCCAAAGTTTTGGCTGCTCTGCAAGTGACTGCAAAAGCCTGCAAATACTGATTTGGCAGTTACAAATAAATTTTTAGCAAGTAGGTAAATTTATAGCTACAGAATCTGTACATAATGAGGATCAGTTGTACAGTACTTTATTTGTAGAAACAGTAAATCCTTTGGTAGATAAAATAGCTAGTTTCTCTATTGTTACTCTGATTCCATATCTCTCCTCTCTTTTTTGGTGAGACGTCAGAAGGCTGCCAACAGTAGATTTCTGTACTTACTTCCTCTCTCTGTCTACTACCTCTATACAGTATGACTTCCATCCTTATCATTAACTAAAATTGTTCTCTCTGAAGGTACTAATGATCTTTTAATTGCCCGATCTAATATTTGCCGTATCTTAGCCCTCACCCTTCTTGAAATCTCTGTAGCCTTTGACACTGTCAAATACCCTCTTCTTCTTGATACTGCCTTCTTTCTATGTTTTAGGGCTGCCATTCCCTTCTGGTTCTCCTTTTATCTCACCATTCCTCCACAGTATCCTTTACTGGTTCTTTACCTATGTTGAGCCCCCTGTCGCCCAGGGCTCCGAGCCCTCTTTCTTCTCCCTCTGTCCTATTGCATCAGCTCCTCTGGATTCAGTTATCATCTCTATTACTGATGATTCTCAAATCTGCTTACCCAGCCCTAACTTTTCTAACACATCTCCAGTGATCTGTTGGACATCTTGAACTGGATGCCACATAGCCTCTTAAATTCAACATGTCCAAAACTGAATTATCTTTTCCCCTCGCATACTCTACCTTCTTCCTAGTTTTCCTGTTATTGTCAAGGCCATGTCCATCCTCCCAGTTACCCTGGCTTTCGACCTAGGTGTCATTATCAGCTCCTTGCTCTTCCCCTATATTGCCAAGTCCTGTCAATTTTACCTTCATCCTAGCTCTCACATATCACCACCTTCTCTCTTCTGATACTGCCACCATCTTGGTACAGGCCCTGATCACCTCACACCCAGCATATTTCAACAGCCTTCTTTTTTCATCTCTTTCCACTCTAGTCCATTTTCCAGTCAGCTGTCAAAGTGATCTTCCCCCTGGCCAAATAAACTCCAGTGACTCCCTATCCCTTCCAGGACCTAATATCCTCTGTTTGGCATTCAGAACCCTCGTTACCTGGCTCCCTCCTAACTTTCCAATGCTCGTACCTTTTATTCACCCCCCATCCTCTTCAAGCCAGTGACACTAGCCACCTTCTTGTCCCTCAAACAAGACCTCTATCTCTGGGCTCTGGGGATCTTCTCCACCAGTCTCCTGTGCATGAATTGCTGTCCCTCATCTCTGCTTTCTGGCTCCTTCAAATTCCACCTTTTACAGGAAGTGGATTGCAATCCCTCTTAATTCTGGTGCCTTCCTTTCTGTCAGTTATTTCTCACACATCCTTTATATATAGCTTTTTTTTTGTACATAATTGTTTGCATGTTGTCTCCCCCAGTAGAGTGTAAGCTTCTTAAGAGCAGGGACTAGTTTTTGCCTTTCTTTGTATCCCCTGCACTTAGCACAATGCCTAGAATGGAGGAGGTACTTAATAAGTATTTATTGACTGATCGACATCACAGTTTTGACATCACAAGGACATAAAATGTAGATAATTGCAAAAAAATCTTTGCTACACGTTTGACATATTTGCCAGATAGAAATAAAACCAATTTTTAAAAGATACATTTAAGTTTCTTAGAGTACAACCAATACAATTATTAAGAGTAGAAATACTGATTTTAAAATACTTTTGATTTACAAGGGACCTGAAACCAGTCATGTATAGACAGAAAGGAAACATTCCTTTATTTGTGAGGTTGGCGTTGCTAACTATTTGAAACAATTGTAAGATTTAGTTCATTTTAGATTAACTTGGAGTTTTTATTTGGCTTTAAAAGTGTTATTGTATTAAAATACACAGGGGTGTCCCAAAAGTCATAATGCAATCCTGTAATAAGACTTTAGGGACGTCCTGTAATTTGTGTTTATGGTTGTCTAGATTTGTTTCTCTAGCTTTTGTTATACCGTGAAGGTTACATGGAGATCTTCGCCTTTTTCATCAGGTCAGGTCAGTAGGCATTAAATGCCTACAGTATGCTAGGCATTGTGTGTGCTCAGAACTATTCTCATGGAAGGATTCATGAATCGTAAGAGATTACAAAATACAGAAGCATCCAGTTGTTTTGTTTTGTTTTGTTTTAAATATTGTATAGTTCTTTCTGGTAAAGGCAGTGAAGTTGAATGAGAAAGATTACCCTTTTCCTCTTGATCCTTTTAGATAAAAAGAATGTATTTGCTAGTGTCCAACAGTAGCTACAGAAAGGGTTCCCTCTTTTTGGTTCTTACAGAAGAAACTTGAGACCATTTGGAAGGCTATTGCAATAATTCAAATAATAATATGTGTTAAGAGCCTGAACTAGGTTGTAACTAGGAGTACAAAGACGGATGTGCATATGAGAGAGGCTTGAAAGTAAATATCTGTATGAGACAGGCTGATCAGATTTGGCCACTGAATTGACATTTTGGCTGATTGAAAAGAAAAGTAAATGAGTATGCCAAGTGTGGCCAGACACCTAGGAGGCTGGGAGGATCCAGTTGCCGTCAGTAGTTATAGGAGAGGGTTTGGGGAGAAAGTTACCAAGTTCTGTTTTGGCCATGTTTCTTTGAGATGCCGATGGTACACCTGGTTGGATGTTAGGCATGGAGAATCTTAGCTTAGGAGAGAGAGTAGAAACTCTGCCTTCGCTCTTATTGATAGTCTTATGGACTCGCAGATTTGCAGATGACAAAAGCTAGGATGAAAACCATTCAAAGATAGCATTCAAGAAGTTCCCAGTGAACTGAAGTTTTGAACCTAAATCTATCAGATGAAAACTTTAAAGTGATGAATTTAAAGTCCTTTACTTGAGTTCAGAATAATCAGCTTCAAAAGTACAAACGCAGCTGCTTGAGAAACAGCCAGCTGTTGCGTTGGACAGAGTGTAGGCCTGGACTCAGGAAGACCAGAGTCTTCCAGCTGCAGACACTCACTAATCTCAGTGGCTTTGGGCAGGTCATTTGTCTGTTTGCCTTGATTTCCTCAGCTGTAAAATGGAGAGTTTTGTCATCTTGGCCAATCTGGTAGGTGTGATATGGTACCTCAGAGTTGTTTTGATTTTCATTTCTCTAATCAGTAGTGATTTAGAGCATTTTTTCATATGACTATAGATGGCTTTAATCTCTTCATCTGAAAACTGCCTACTCATATCCTTTGACCATTTATCAATTGGGGAATGACTTATATTCTTATGTATTTGACTTAATTCTCTCTATATTTTAGAAATAATGGGGCAGCTAGGTGGCGCAGTAGATAGAGCACCAGCCCTGGATCGAGGAGGAGCTGAGTTCAAATCTGGCCTCAGACACATAAGACTTACTAGCTGTGTGACCCTGGGCAAGTCACTTAACCCCATTGCCTAACCAAAAAAACCAAAAAAACAAAAACAAGAAATAAGGCCCTTATCAGAGACACTGGTTGTAGAAATTCTTTCCCAATTTTCTACTTTCCGTCTAACCTTGGTTGCATTGGCTTTGTTTGTGCAAAATCTTTTCAATTTAATGTAATCAAAATTATCCATTTTGCATTTTGTAATGTTCTCTATCTCCTGTTTGGTCATGAATTCTTCTGTTCTCCATATCTCTGATGGATAAACTATTCCTTGCACTCCCAGTTTGTCTTATAGTATCAGCTTTTGCAGTCATCAGCCTCACTTTCTTCTCCAGAGCCATCTGGGTCCAATGGCAAGATATAGGGTAAGATTTATATAACAAGATAAAAGCAGGGGAGAAAAGGGGGTCATTAAACAAAACCTCTAAGGGAAAGGAGTCACAAAAGATAGAGGGGGGATGTGGCTCTGGGGCAGACAGCCAGTGGGAATAGGGCCACTTTATAAAGGATTAAACTAAAGTAACTAAAGGATTATAGTACTGTGTTTACAGTAGAATAGGGAAAAAGACTCATTACTTTAAATAAAAATCCAGTATTAGAGACGAATTGAGAAAAATATAAATCTAACTCTCATAATGTTAAATATGAATGGATTAAGCAAGACAGTAAAACAAAAGGTGACAAAGTGGATAAGAAAGCATCCTAAAATTTGTTGCCCAAAAGAAGCATTTTAAACACACAAATAAAAGTGAAGGGATGGGGAGAAAAATTTACTCTGCATCAAATGAATCTAAAAAAGCTGCACTTGCAATCATTCTATATCTGAGGGATAAAAAAGAAAACTAGTATGCTGAAAGAAACCATAGACAGCAAAGCAGTATCAGTAATAAACTTATATACTTCTAAAACCATGATAGGCCCAGAAAGATCTCCATGAACTGATGCAGAGAATAGTAAACAGTCAGGAAACCGATATACACAGTATTGTTAGATATGCCACGTGGCCAAGAAATGAGATTTGTTCAAATTTTCCCTCGAGGTCAGAATCAGGACCAACAGGTGAAAGTTTCATCACGGCAAAGACAGGCTTCAAATAATGCAAAATTTCTTAATTAAAGTTTTCTAAATGTAGAACATAGTGCTTCTGGAATTATTAGGTTCTCTTGTATTGCAGATTCGTGAAGAAAAGGCATATCATTTCTTGGATAAGTTACAGAGAGAGTTATTTATGTAGTAGAGATTGAATTAGCTGGTCATTGAGGTCCTTTCCAAGTCTAAATTTCTGTGTCTCTACCTCTTACAAATGAAGGACCATTCAAAGAGAAGGGTTGCTTTTTCAACCTATGAAAAGTGTAAGAGAATTTTCCTGACAATTGAGGAGCTCATGTAGTATTGAATATCTTATTTATGGTGTATTTCAGTGTTTTATTAGTTCGAGTGCCTGTAGGGGAATTGATGAACCATAAGGTAGAAAAAAAACAAGCCATATCCTGATGACTCTAGGGTTTACATGTGGTAGCAGCACAAATCAGAGAGAATTGAGATACCTCCTGAAACAGGTGCTACACCCCAGTCAATATCAAGGTTTCACTGGGTCAGAAAAAAATGGCTTTTAAATTCTGATTATTTATGAGAAGGAGAAAAAAGGAGGTTGGTATTTGTCAAAGGTGTTTCCTTTTGTTGTCATGGAAGTTGCTCATTGCAAATTTTGTATACAGGATGGAGTCTCCATAACTGGGTAGGTTCTGCAAATGAGGATTTCTGATAACATTAAGCCATGTAACAACCTGTACTTATGTAACAGGATGCCCATTTTGTTGAAATTATCCATCACTTGATATATCATTTACAGACAGTGCAGGTGGAGGATAGCATGGGTTTGTAGTAAAGCCAAGGTTCAAACCATGGCTCTGCAGTTTTTAATCTTGAGTCAGTCACTTAATGTCTCAGCCTAAATTTTCTCATCTGTAAAACAGGTAGTTAGCAGTATTTGTAATACAAGTCTCACAAGTTTTGTTTTAAGGAAAGTACTCTGTACATTTGAAAGCTGTATTGAAATGTGTTAGGAGATTGGATTTAACATAGATAAAACATTTATCAAGTGTTTATTATGTGCCAGGCACTGTGGTAAGTCTTGGAAATGTGAAAACAAGCAAAAAAGAAAAAACAATCTGTGCCCTCAATGAGCTGACATTCTAATGGAAGAAGACAACCCACAAAGAGGGAATTGGAAAAGGTGGGTAGGTGGAGAGAATCAGGAACTGAGCTGAGGCAGATTAGTGATGAGCAAGGCTGGCAGAGGAGTACTTCCTCAAATGGAGGCTTGTGAATTCAAGCTAGAGGTGTCGTGGCTCCATGAGAATGCCACTGGGACAGAAGTGGAAATGCCATTGAGACAGTCAGGATCTGAGCAAGGTTAAGGGTTACTGTCATGGCTAGGGACTGTTCACTGGCCCTTAGGTTTAATTGGAGAAACAGTGGGCTAGACTGATGGGAGAGACTTACATAGTGCTGTAAAATGGCTCCATGCCGCTTGCTGCCCAGAAGAAAAACCCATGGTTTTACCATAATTTTCTGAGGCAGTGTTATCACAAGGCAGATTATGTTAACCTGTCAGTGACATCGTCATGTCTAGAAGGCTCTAAGTGAAGAACAGTTGAGAATCTACAATGGTGCCGTGAGTTTCCTTACTAGGATTTCCCTACATGGATGAAATTCACAAATCCATTGGCTTTAGGCAGCTGCTAAGGTCCAGTAGAAAGATCCCAGTACCTGTAGTCAGGAAGACATAGGTTCAAGTCCAGCCTCAGATAACTTCTAGCTGTGAAACCCTGGGCGAGTCATTTCCTAGGGTGGTCGTGAGAATAAAATGAGATGTTAGTAAAGTGCTTTACAAACTTAAAGTGCTATGTAAATGCTAGTTATCATTATTATCATCATTATCATCACCATCATAAAAATTCTTCTGATGAGGCCGTACAGTTATAAGTTGTAAAATAGTGTAATTTCTGAAGCATAAAACTTTCTGGTAATTCAGAGCGCAGTGGAGTGGCCCATAGTTGGCATAATTAATCTTCATCATATGATGACTTCCCCCAACGTAGTGGCTTAAGCTGTGTCATCTAAGACATACATACGCGTTAAGTCTAGAAGCAGCCCTTGCGTTCAGGTACCTGGTAGGGGGTGAGCTTTGAGATTGTATGTGTATCACGGCTCAGATTGGAAGGTGCTGCCTTTAATTGGGCTCGTTTCTTTGCCCATCATTAGGCCTAGCACAGTGCTTGGCACATAGGAGATGTTTAATAAAGGTTTATTGGCTCATTCATTCATTCATCCGTTGACAAAGAAAAAGAGCATGTGCTTAGATGGCTTGATGGATAGAGTGCTGGGCCTGGAATCAAGAAGATCTGAGGAGACCTTTAGAGAAGGAAATGACAAACCTTTCCAGTATCCTTGCCAAGAAAAGCACATAGACAATATTGGTGTGATGTGGTCCATAGGGCCATGAAGAGTTGGATGCAACTGAACCTGTTCATTGAGCCACGCTCAGAATGGTGGAGGATGTCTAGTCATGTTTTGTGATAGGAACCAGTCTTTTGCCTGGGGACCCAGAGGGAACTACTCTCCTTTCAGTCTCCCACCTGCTGCCAAACTAAAGCCAGAAGGAAGTTTCAGATTTGCATGTCAAGGTAGCATAGAGCCCTCAGCCCCCTTCTAAATAAGACAGATGAAGCAGCACCGCCCCGCACCGCCTTCCTGTCTCCATCAGTTAGGGACGATTCAAGCAACTGTAACAAGCTTGGTGGTAGAGAGTACAACTCATCTCCTCCCTCAGTGATATTGTTTTCATCAGTGAGAGATTGAAAACGCCTTCCACCAGTTGTAATCACTGAGGAACAGGGAGCTGCCCAGAGATCCCTGATCCCTGATGAAATTGGGCACCTTCTCCACTGCTCCCAAATAAGGTCTTCACATTTCATCATTCTGTTTGATGCGTTGGAATGTCACGCAGACCCATACTTGAAAATGCTTTATTCGGTCTTTTTAGATAATCAGTACAGTCGACACAAATGGGAAGCACAGCCTTAAGGAACTGCTGTGGCCGAAAAGTGGGCCCATTGGCCCGTTTGGAGGCAGCTGGCTGCACGGTGAAGGGCGCGCTGGCAATGGAGTCAGAAGTGGTTGGTGCTGAGTCTTTCGGTCGGGGCCACCTCTTCACGGCCCCCTACACTGGAGGGGCTGGCCATTTCCTTCTCCAGCTCATTTTACAGATGAGGAAACTGAGGCACACACAGGGTGAAGTGATTTGCCCAGGGTCCCATAGCTAGTAAATGTCTGAGGCCAGGTTTGAAATCAGAAAGATGAGTCTTCCTGACTCCAAGCCCAGTACCTTACCCACTGTGCCACCTAGCTGCCTAGAGTCAGGAATATTTTAGTTCAAATGTGGCCTCAGACACTTATTAGCTGTGTGACCCTGGGCAAGTCACTTGATCGCTTTGCCTCAGTTTCCTTAACTGTAAAATGAGCATGATAATAGCACCTGTCTCTCCGGGTCAACTGAGATATTTGTAAAAGTGCTTAGCACAGGGTCTTTCACATAGTATGTGCTATATAAGTACTTATTTCCTCCCTCTCTGCCCCCATTTCAAAGCCAAATATATTTTAAATTTTCGGTTAACCATATTTCTGTTCCTCTGTGTTAGCATGTATAACAACACATGGTTGGCACTATATTTTTCCCATAGTTGTGAAAAGTTCTCTAGCTTTATAATGGAATCTCAGGTGCATTTTGATGTTTACCTCCCTCTCTCTTAAGGAGTTTATGCCTAATTATGAAATTAATCCAGTAGTGTTTGGTCACCACATTAGAGCCAAAAAAGCTGCTTCTTTCAGATTATGATCTGAATCCTCTATAAAATGTGACCGTGCTTTTGTGTGAAGCTTTTTGTGTTTTGCTTTCTTGTCTTTCAGAATGAAGTTGGTAGTTCATATGGTGACAGGTGGACTGCCCTGATAGTTTTGTTGTTTTCCATCAGCAAGAATTAGTGCCCATCTATATAGCACTGGAACTTTTGGAAAGCTCTTTCCTCACAACAACCTGGGGAAGTAGGTAGTACAAGTACTGTTAGGCTTTTGACCCTCCAGGATCCCACTTTCTGGTCAGGGAGGCGTGCATGTCATGTCCATCCCTCCTAAGCCTTCCTCATAAGCCTTTAACTGTGCTGCCCCTATCATTCAGGTCACAACAAAAGACATGTAATCAAACAGCATAATAGAGTAAGTGACAAGAAAGATCTTGACACATACAATAGGATGCTTTCTTCTGATTTACCATATGGTCAGAAAAGTAAGGGACACCTACAGGGAACATTCTGGGGTTCACATGGAGAGAATACTGCTAAGCCAGAGAACATGCATCAGACACACACACACACACACACGCATTTAAACAGACAGTTCAGGTGGTCAAGGCAATTTATATTTCCAAAGATCTCACTGCTAATCTTTGTTAATCTCTGCCCAGTTGCTTTTGTCCTGCCAGCTTTTCAGTTTATGGGCCATGGACTGTCCTTAGGTCTTCTGTGATGTACACCCGGTCAGCTACCTAGTGAAGAAGCCCTGAGGCAATTTGAAGTATGTGATTTTGATGTTCTGTCTCTTCTGTTGCCTTTGGAAATTCCTCTTATTTCCTGTAAAACCCCAGTCCTAACAGATCACTCTCAAGTTCTGCACTTAGCAGAATTTCAAAAGAGCTAATTCAGGGCTCCTCTACAACACTCCTCTTTCTCCCCCTTCTCCTGGTCCCCTCAAATCATATGTAAAACCCGGAGGCTGCATTGGCTAGCCAAGACTGAAAAAGGTTGATGACCTTTGCCTTTAAAAAAAAAAAGGCTCAACTTTTTACATTTCCCTTTTTACAAGGGACTTAACAGATGCTCTGGGACAGGGGTGGGGGACCCGAAGCCTCAAGGCCACAAGGGGCCCTCTAGATCCCCAAGTGGGGGTAAAGGGGAGATAATTCAGTTTTAGACATTTGGATAGACATCAGGGTTGCACAATAGATCAAGTCCTGGGCTTGGAGTCAGGAAAATCTAAGTTCAGATTGGCCTCTGACACTTCTATGACCTTTGTCCGACTATTTAACCTCTGTGTAAGTTTCTTCAAGTGCAAAATGGAGATAATAACAGCACCTACCTACTTGAGTTGTGAGCATCAAATGAGATATTTGTAAAGCGCTTAGCATGTGGTGCCACAGTAGTTAGTGGTTGTATAAATGCTAGTTGTAGTTGTGGTTTTAATTTTTGAGCTATCTCACAGTCAGTAGGACATGTGTGGTTGGAAGCCAGCAGAGAGATTAGGGTTGGAGAAGTCGATCTGAGGGTCATCTTCACAGAAAAGATTTTTGAAACCATGGGCACTGATGTGGATGAAGATTCAGCAAAGGAGAAAAAGAAGAAAGCCCATCAGGCTGAAGGAGAATTGTGAGGGAGTAGTGTCACAGGAACCTAGAGAGGAGAGAGTCTGAGAAGAGGAGGATGGATGGTGGCCCAGGCCGAAGAGAAGCTGGAGAAGACACTGTAATCATGTCTTTTTCCAGATGAAGTAACAGGGAACCCCCCCCCCATACACACACACAGTGTAAGGGCCTTGCCTAAGGTCACCCAGGTAGGTAGGGGAGGAGGTAGGATTTGGACCTGGGGCTGCTGACTTGGTGACTTTTTTTAGCTGTTTCTTTGATTTCCCTAAGTGTAGAAGAGCTCCCTGTGCTTCTGAAGCTTCCCCAGTCTTAGAGAATCTCCTGGGGACCCTAAGAAGTGTGTGTGAATGGCCAGCACTCATCCCTGACCTCCTGGATCCACAGGCCATAGGTCTGTCCTGTGTCAGGTTGCTTATTTAAAAAGTTATTAAAAATCAAAACTTGGGACAGTGTTAGCTTTTCCTTTGAATGTCATAAAATGTTGTAACAAAGTCTTACATTGAAGAATATACAAAATATATGCAAAGTAAATAACACCTAATTTTCCAGGGGAGGAGAAAGCTTTATAGCCAGGGTGATCAGGAAAGACTCCATGTAGGATGTGATCCTTGAGCTGACCTTTGAACGCAGCATGATAGAAGTCCCCGAAGCCGATTTTGAGAAGAGTGTTGCATTTCCCTGTTTAAGGCACAGGCCAGTGCCAGCAGCATGGACACAGGAGATGGGACTGTTGTGTGAACAACAGCAAGGCCAGATTTAGCTGCACCAGAGTCCATAAGCATTGATTAAATGCCTGTTACATATCAGGCTTGGAAAGGAGGATTGGGCCTTGAAATGTCCGCTAGAATGGTTTTTGATTCTAGAGGCTTATTGAACTCAGAGGGAACGTGGTCTGACCTGACCTTTGCTTCACAAAGATCACTCTGGCTACTGTGTGGAAAAGAGATTGTGGATCGGAGACAGATCTGAGGCAGTTAGATCAATGAGGAAGTTATTGCAGTAGTCCACGTGACAAGTGATGAAGGCCTGGGATGGACAGGCAGATGAGAGATGGCAGTAAAGGAAGAGTGAGGTGTGGGAGCTTACAGAGGGACAGTCTGACTGGGTGGGTGGATGGGGCGGGGCAGTGAGGAGTCAAGGATAATCTTGAGGTTGTGAACATACCTGGGAGGTGTCCTAGACAGAAATAAACAAGTGAGGGAGAGGAGTGATAATTTCTGTTTTGAACAGAAATAGGGAAGTGGGCATATAAATCAGACATGGAGTTTGAAAATGAATTTTTTCCCCACTAAATACAAACTTTAGGATTTCATCTCAAGCTCATGTTTGTTTGTAGTCTTGTCATCACTGACTCCTAAAGTGCCTTTGAAAATGCAGTGCCTGTAATGCTTTACATGCAGCTAAGTTGTGTCCAGATAGACTGCTGGGCGTGGAGTCAGAAGAGCGCCTTTGGAAAGCTTCCTAGCTGTGTGACCCTGGACAAGTCTCTTAATTTTTCTCAGCCTCAGTTTCCTCATTTGTAAAATGGAGGAAAAGCACTGACCTCACAGGGTTGCGCTTTGGAAGCACTTAGTGGTCTACAAAGTGCTGTAAAGTAGTTATGTCTTCTACCATTAGAACCTAGCCCCTGACTGCAAATCTTGGAAATTTCAGCAGCTTTTTAGTTCACGTTGAGTTTTCAGTTGTTTTTAAATTTTGAATTGTTTATGTTAACGTTAACTTTGACTTCCTGTCAAGTTCCTAAGGCACGTGTAGACTAGTCGGCCCCTTTTCTTCTCTCTTTTTTCCGCTGTTCTTAAGAGGTGACAGCCACGCCGCCCCGGCTGACCCGAGGCTCCGCGGGGGTGGGGGAGGTGGTAGGGGCCCTCCGTCCTCTCCAGCCCGTTCCTTACCGGCCCCGTCCGGGAAGCAGGAAAGCTTTCAGGCGCCCTGCCTCCCGGCCCCAGGCTGGCGTTAGCGCCTCGTCCCCCTGCCGGGGGTGCCCCGCCGCCCCGGGCCGCGCGCCCGAGCCCGGCCCCGTGAGTCACGCCGCTCCCGTCCCGGGACCGCTGGAAGTGACTCCCTCCGCACCTGTGACGCCCCGCTAGTTAAGAGTTTGCGAGCGCCGCCCCTTCCCTCGTCTCGCCGCGCCTCCTCCCGCCCGGCCGTCCCGGCCGCCGCCGCCGCTTCCCTCCACTTCCCTCGACGTGCCCGGGCCGGAGCACCCCCTGCTTATGTAAGCGGCCCCGGCCGAGGCGCCCCCCGATCCCGCCGACGATGCGGCCCCCGCCGCCGCCCCCACCGCCGCCGCCGCCCGGGCGGACCACGAAGGGCGAGTGAGCCCGGCCCGTGGCCTTGCCCGGACCCCGGCGGCGAGAATGGGGGGGCACTTGGGTCGCTGAGCACCCCCCACCCCCAGGTATCGCCCCTCCCCTCCCCCCCGCCACTTTCCCGGGGCAAAGGGCGGGCGGCTGCCCCGGGCCGGCCCCGGCTCCTCCTTTGTCCGGGCTTCCTGTTCGGCCGGGGGCCAGGGCCACGGGGCTGACGGCCGGAGGGGCTCGTGGGCACTAGCGAGCCGGGGGATGGGCCGCCGGGACGAGGCTCCGGGGCTCCGCGCGTGCCCTTTGTCTGCTCGGACCCCCGAGCCTCGGTCTGTAAACTTTGGAGGGGCGGGGGCGAGCCTGGAGACCCCGAGGCCTCGGCGAACGCGGGGCATTTCCGGTTACACTTTTTAAATGGCCAGCCTGGTCCGGGGCGTGGGGGCAGCCGAGGGACTTGGCCAGGGCTCCGGGGAGGGCTTGTCGGGTCTGCTTTTTCTCATGTGAATGGAATGTGGTGGCGCGCGCGGAGCCCCGGCCGGGATGCGGCGGGGCGCAGCGCTGTGCTCCCGGGGCAGGCCCCCCCCCCGCGGCCACTCCGCCCCCGTGCGGCCACTCCCCCGTCCCCCCCGGGGCGCCCCGGCCGCATGCCGGTCTGTCCGCCACCGGCGCTCGGACGGCAGCCCCGAGCTCCATTGCTGAGCTACTTCGTTACGCACGAGTCCTACTTTGTGTACGTGCCGTGCGCTCTGACCGACCTCTAAAAGTTACTGTAAATTCGCCGGAACTCCTAAGCAGCCCTCTTGTTTGTATCGAGATGGACGCACCATTTCTGGTTTTCGAGTTAGGGGTGTAGAATCTGTTTTGTTTTAGACTGGAGTAGTAAAGGAACAGTGGCGGCATTGTTGGTTACCATTCATCAACAGCAAAACGCTTTTTCATTTCTGATCTTGATGATTGTGCACGTTGCACTTTCAGCGTTTTAAGGGAATAGGAAGCACTAGTCATGATTTTTAGAATTTCCAGTTTAAAAATGTTGAAATGAGTATTCAAGAACTTGAGAATGTTAGTAAGCACTTTATAGCTGTTTATTTGCAAACGAGATGTGTTTCACACAATTTCAACACTGCAAGTCGTGGCCATTTCATTTTTATGGCATCATATTTCTAAAAGGTAGTACAGTTGTTCATCATTTTCTGCATGACTGAAACTAGAGCCATCTAGCAAGTAGATTGGCCATTAATAGAACTGGCATTAATTCTAGGAATCCCAATTTTACAGTGGTTTCCAATTATTGTGTACTTTATAGCTCGAGAAATATTAAAACATAATTTATGTGCTGAGATCTTGCTCTTTTTTCCTCATCAGTCCATAAATGAGAGTAATTTTCATTTTGTTGATAGCTGTGATTGTTGCTTGTTGAACGTTATCTGTAGAACTATCTATCAGACCTGGGTTGAGGGAGTTGGGAGAGGTCATGTGTTGTTGAAGAATGTGTTTTTCAGATTAGAAAAAAGGCTAGGTCTCATAGGAAATGCAAACCACCTGTATTCTTCTCGCCACTAGAGAGAAGAGCACACAGGCTAAGGAGGAATAAACGTAGGGAAAGTTTCCTCCAGTTTCCCCACCCCCACCCTTCAGTTTCTATTCAATTAGATTATAAAGTCATTTGTGAACTTTTATGTTGACATTTGACCCTTAATGTGATTTTTAAAGATAAAGTGTAAAGATTAAAAATTTCTCAACAGACTACTTCTGTGTTTGTTACCACAAATTAAACAGCTTGACCTAAAAAACACCAGTATATGGAAAGGCAAGAAAGTCTTTCCTAAGGGACAGAACAGTTTCTGTAATGTCACCTACCTTCCTGCTTGATAAAACCGGTCCTGTGCAAAGAGAAGATGTTGCTGCCTTCACCTCCATTAGAGTATAAAAGGAGATTTCTGTTTGGCATAAGTACCTGGCACACAGTAGGTGTTTGTTTCCTCTTTTGTATTGAGTAAAACCATAACAATCAACTGGTGGGTGAGTGAGGTCTGGACTTGAAGTGTATCCACCTAAATAAGCCAGCCTGAATGACATTACACACAAACATTATGGGCTGTGGAGATCTCTTTTTTGGAGTTACCCAACAACTAACAAGATAACTTGTATCAGTAGTCATTTGTATTTCGTAGAAGAGAAGATCTTTTAGTCTTAAGATGCTGAGTTTTTTTGTAGGGCATGATAAACTTGTTAAACTTGCTTTTTCTTTGGACAGTACTACAGAGCTCATGCATGAGATCAAATGAGAGTATACCCCAGTGTTCGGTCCATTTTAAAGAGTTACAAGGTTTCAGAAAGGATTTTTAATTGTTAGAAATTTACTCTTTAAGCACTAGTCAGAATTAAAAATATTGCCTATCATTTTGAAACCAGTTCTCCCCAGTATCATTTATTGGTTATGTATTTAGGTCAAAGGTACTTATTTTTTCCAGATTCTTTTGTCAGAAACTGGGCGGGGCGGGGGGGGGGAGGGGGCGGCGGCTTCCATAGAATCTGGGAAAGCACAGATGGCTTTGTACCTGGAGAGATGTCTCACTTGGATCATAGATGATAGAAGTGTTTCATCGTATGATTTCTTCCCAGAATAAGGGTCTAGTAACCCAAAAGATTTCTCCATGTGACTTCAATGAATTAGAAATTCTCTGTCCACTTTGGTTTTACTGTAAAGGTACCACCAAAAGTCTGTGAGAGGGTGGAATGACATTAACATTTTCAGACTAGAACATTTTCAGGGAGTTTGCCTCTTTGCTCTCAAATTCATTGCTCCTGAACTGAGCTGGATACTTTCCACCTGCTTTTTTTTTTATATACTTATTATATTCATGCATAAACAAAAGAATTCAAGTCTGCCAAAAGATTTTACTCACAAATCCTTGCTTACTCCAGGAAACAAATAGTCCTGCTTGGAAAAAATAAGTTACAGAAGTATTACTTTTTGTAAGGGAGAGTGGAGAAAAGGAAATGTAATGCACTGGGTTTAAATGTTCTTTTTTGCCTTCTTTTCCTTATTCTCCCTTTCCTCTCCACCTCCCCCCTCTTTATGGACGCATCTGGAATTCAGTTTGTGCTTGAGTGGGGATGGGGAGTTAAAAGCCTTCTGCATCCTGTTCCTTGGAGAGCCTTCAGGTGATTGTGTTTGTAAAACATTGGTGTAAGTTGTATTCTCTAAGATAATGTGCTGACGCTCTGTAGGCCACAGTGATAATGAAATTAACAAATTATACTGCTTACCATTGTAAATATAAAATTGGAGTAATCTGTTCTATTAACAGGTATTATTTTTCATTTCCCCCCCAGGCATTTAAACCTCTACTGCTGCTGCAGAATTCCTTGTGGATAAACAAATAGATTTTGTAACTGAAGATAGAGCCTTTCAGCCCTGTCAGGTAAGGAATCAAGGTGACTTTTTAGAAAGTAATATGCCTTAGTATCTCTGGATATGAGAAAGTCAGCCCTCTCTTTGTGGGTTCAGCTTGTGATCATTCAGTTCTTGGAAAATGACAGATTGGTTATTATGTAGGTTGTGATTGTCTCTTACCTTGGCTTTTGAAGAGTTTGGAGGGGTTACTAAGTGTCACACATCAAATAGTACACAATTAAGGGGGATCATGTCATATACATGCTGTGAATGTTAAAACAGAAGCTTTTATTTTAAAAATTATCTTTGAATAGCATAAAAAAAATTGGTTTTGCCTCTGATTTCAAATTTGCATTTAGGAAGCATTTCCCAAGTTGTATATAGCTTCCTAATCTGTGATATTTAATTAGAAACTTATTTTGTAAGCTTTGGTATTTGTTTAAGGCATCTGGAAATAACCCATATACAAAACTGTAAGTAATGGGTTGTTTTTGTTAATTAATTCTCAGTAAGATATAGAAAATCTCCCTCTTGTATTATGGTTTTAAAATAGTCCTAAATGAACATTAACTATCTTAATATACTTGTCAGTCTCTATCTGCAAGTGTATTCATATCGACAGGTGACATTGGTTTCTTTCACGTAAGAAACTTCAAAATTAAAATATTAAATAGTATTTTTGTTGGAAGTAAATATAGGAAGAGGAATTCTTTTGCTCAAAATGCCTTTTTTTATTAAACAAACAAACAAAACAAAACACCAGGGTGTCAACATTCCTACTTACCACATGATCGTTTTCACAATGTGTACACAGGACTGTTTATGGCTAAATGCATGGTACCAAGATTTCAGTTGCTGAACCGTGCTGTTGTTGTTTACAAAGCCATAATACCTTGGGATTTAGATTAGTGTAATGCTTCTGCTGTTTGTTGTTACTTCATTTCCTCCAAATAAATGAATGGTTCCCTCAGTACATATGTTATTTCCTATTTTGAAGCCTCACTAAGTTTTTTTTTTCCCTACTGCATCATCTTGGTGATTTCTGTGAAAAGGTAGTTTTATTTTGCTCTTTGGGTACTATTGAAATATAGCCATAAATCCATACAAAGGCCAGGGATGGTGTTGAATTTGTGGGGGAGGGACCTGTCAGCTGTCACTATTTTCACTTGCACAGTTCTTGGTAAATGTTTCTTTTACAATAGAGAAATGGTTACTTTAAGTGGGAGCTTTGAAGAGTTCTCATCTTGAGGTTGATTTGGGGAAGTAAAATAAGTAAAGAAAATGATCTGAAAATAAGCCTTTGCCAGGTGGCCTGGTGGCCCTGCCTTTTATTTATTATTTGTGATACTGAATAAAAGAAAGGATTAATATCTCTCCTTTTTACATTTGAAAAGTTAGATTTGCCTTCTGCTCTTGATGAGTTATTTTTATTTTTTGGTCTCTCTCTTTTTTTTTTCCTCAAAAGCACAAGAGCCAAAGTCTCTTTTACATGATGTTGGCAGTCTGAGTATTTGTCTGTTTTACAAATCATTTCAACCACCCTGCCAATATACATACGTCAGTGTCAGGCTCTGGACTTCCATGAGAGGTGGATTGACTCAGTTAATCTTTAAGCCATTTTTTATTTCTCTTGGGATAGGAATTGACATTCCCTGAATGAGCTAGACAGCTACTACTTAAATTCTGTTATACTCTGTTCATGTATTACAGTTAGGGAGCTTAGGAAGTTTTTAGAGGTAATAGAAACCATGGTGGGCTTTTGTATGCAACTTGCATCTATAATTAACTGCATTTCTGTTTTTATGTTCAGGTTTTGTTTGTGTTTTGAAAATTAGATTAAAACATGGGAATCTATTCTGTTAATCATAGCAGACATTTATATAGCACTTATTGGTTTACAGAATGTTTTAAACACTATCATTTGATCCATTATTAAACAGTCCTTTGGTGTAGGTTGGTAACTATATTTTGGAGGTGAGTAAAAGTATTAATAAATAGCTAAAAGTAGTCCCCTAATGCCTTCAGAGGCTCCCTAATCATAGTAATATTAGACTTTTTATGCTAAGTTTTTATATTTAAAGTATAAACACATATCCCAGAATGTAAGGACTTTTAAAAAAAATTTCAAACGTTAAATATTAGTAAATAGACCACAGTTTTCTATTTAGTCAACAGATAGTTAAGGTTGAGATACTGTTTCTTTTCTTAGCTCTATTCAAATAAGATGTAAGACTCTGCTATGTAAAGGAACGGTTTATAGGATGCAAGTGGTATGTAGCTTTATCCCAGAATATTGTTCTCTAACCATTTGTCCAAACATTACATTAAATAAATTCTTTGGCATCTTAAACATGCAGCTGTTACTGGCATGGATTTTGGTAAATAGTGTCTTAACATTTCAACCTCAGGGCAGCTTTATGTGGTTAAGGGAGAGTTTTGGCTGACCTTAGACAGTGATGATTAAGTAAAAAGTCCCTATTATTTCTGTTTTTTTTTTAAATTGAATTTTAAAGTATTCTGTAAAATTTAATATTCAGAGGAATCAGTGATTTGATTGATTTGGGAGTTCCTTCCAGAGATACAGATGGCAACCTATCCACGCCTTCTGTTTCCATTCCATGTATAACTTTTAGCCATGCTTTCCCAAAAGTTTGCTGCCCAGTGTGCTGGAGGCCTTTTCAAGTTCTCCTGGCATTGTCAGGATATCCCAAGAGGACTGAGGCTGCTTATCACCACTCATTCTATGCCAAAAGACTACCCATCTTCTCTTCCTAGCTTACAGTTCCTTTCTGATTGATGATTGGGTTTTATGTGCAGTTTGGTCACAACACAAGCATGCATCTCACCATTGCTGTATGTGTGATACTCATTTTAGCTTCTTAAAAAGCAGCCATATTCATATCAGAATAGTGGTAGAATGTTATTTTGAGTCTGAGTGCCAGTTTCCATATTTTTAAATTGGTCTGTGTGGTACTTAAGTGGTATAGCGGATAGACTGCTGGATTTGGAGTCAGAAAGACCTGAGTTTAGATATTGCTTGAGACGTTTATTAGTAGTGTGACCTTGGGCAAGACATTTAAACTTCTCAGCCTCAGTTTCCTCATCTGTAAAATGGGGATAATTGCACCTAACTTACTATGTTGTGATGTTCAAATAAGATAATGGATGTAAAGCACGTTGCAGACCTTCAAGCATTATATACATGCTAGCTACGGTCTAGTATGGGAGAAGGTCCAAAAAGTCCTATTATTTTGAAACGATTTTCATTATTCATATTGATAACTGGGTGACATCTGGTGATCATGTTTCATATATATGGTAAATATTGCTAATAATGATTTTCTTTGAACCTGTTAAGATCGTTTGCAACAGATCTCATTTTATTGTCCAATAAGAAAGAGTGACTCTCCTGGTATTAGTACTGATCGCCTTAAGGTCACTAGTTTGAATCCAGCCCACATTAGTTCTGTCTTAGAGACTTTTCCATGTGATTAATATATTCAGTTGGGTTAAAATAGTTGATTCATTCAGTTTTTAGGTAAGGAGTAGGGAAAAACTACCATCAGAGTGGGTATATTTCAGTTTTTTTGTGGAGAAGGAAAAGAACTGAATGAAAATAAAATTAAACCACCCTTCTTGAGACCCATGGTACTGAAGCATATTAATTAGGTAACTTTGGAATAGCTTGCCATGCTCTGTTTTCTGTGTGCCTATAAATTCCTGTTTCCTCCTTTTAGTTTTCCTGATTTTGGCTGCCAGCACTGACTGCTTCTTTGAAGTAGAGGGGGAAGGGAAAAGTACCAAAGTAGGAGGGAACTCCTGTGGTTTTCAACTGGCCAGTGGAGGAAGAGGGGAAGAAACACACCATGGTTGTTTTTTTACAAGATATGTTTTTCAGAAAAATAAGAATTTAACTTTCGACCTCTTGGTTGTGTTTCTCCTGCTTTAATTAAAAGTCATCGAAATGTTTGTACTTAAGAAATTTGCTTTATGGGAACACAGAGGTTGAAAATGTTGCCAGCCATTTAGACCTAAGTTTTCCAGTTCATTTTACAGAAAGTAATAGCAATAGAATAGAAAGGTGTTTGGGAGAGCTGGTCTTTTTTATTATTATTATTAATTTATTTTTAGTTTTCAACATTCACTTCCACAAGATTTTGAGTTCCAGATTTTCTCCCCATCTCTACCCTCCCCTCACTGCCTGCAAGATGGCATATGTTCTGAATATCCCTTCACTTGATCTGCCGTCCCTTCTAACACACACGCACACACACACACTCACACTCTCTCTCTCTCTCTCTCTCTCTCTCTCTCTCTCTCTCTCTCTCTCTCCCTCTCTCTCCCTCTCTCCCTCTCTCTCCCCCTCTCTCTCTCTCTCTCTCTCTCTCTCTCTCTCTCTCTCTCTCTCTCTCTCTCTCTCTCTCTCTCCCCCTCTCTCCCTCCTCCTCCCTCCCCCCCTCCCTCCCCCCCCTTTTAATCCCCTTCCACTTCTATTTTCCTGTAGGGCAGGATAGATTTCTCTACCCCATTGCCTTGTATATTTTATTTATTATTTTTAACATTTGTTTTTAAAACTTTGGGTTCCAAATTCTCTCCCTTCCTCCCTGCCCATCCACCCTCATTGGAAAGGCAAGCAACTAGATACAGGCTATACATGTGTATACACTTTCACAATAGCCATGTGGTGAAAAGCTGATTATATTTCCTTGTACCCTGTCCCAGCCTCCATTTACTCCATTCCGGAGAGCTGTTCTGCTAGGGTTTTCTGTCTAGTTGCCAGATGCATACCTGAAGCTTAGTGGTTGCTTGTTAAGTGAAGGAAATGGAAGAGATTACTTGTTAACCTGGAAATTGAGGGCAATTCATCTGTTAAACTGCGTTGGCTAAGGTTCTTCTAGTCATCATAATTCAGAAGCTGTTGGACTAACAGCACTCACAGAATTGTTTGTTGCAAAATCAACATATTAGTTATATGTTGCAGACATTCACTATGATAATTTCTGTTATTTCATTCTTATGTTCCAGTTGTTGGGTGGGTTGTATTTCCTAGAACCACAATCACAGCTCTTGGAACTGTATGACTACTTCCACTTTAGGCTAGTGAATCATAATAAGCTGATGCAGAGTTAGAGCCAAGGGTATATACATTTCTATGGTTCCTACCATTCAAGAGAATACACTCGGAGTTAATGCAAAAGAAAGGGGGAGGGTCCATTTCCTGTGTTGTCTTTATGGTTTTGTAATATTTTGCCTAGTAGAACTGGTCCTGGCAATTATGGAGTGAGTTTTCTAGAAAGTTTAGCAAAAAAAAAAAGTCTGGCCCAAGTGAGTCAGATCTTTATCCATGTCCAACTTCCAGAGTCAAGGTCTTAAGCTGATACAGCCATCTTTCATGTTTGAGGCATCAAAATCCTTGGAATTGCCAGTGTAGAGCACATAAATCTTAAAATGTTGTTTCAGAATTTGAGCTAAATAATATTAATAGTAATATTGTTTGTTGTTGTTCAGTTGTTTTTGACTCTTCATGACCCCATTTGGGATTTTCTTGGCAAAGATACTGGAATGGTTTGCCATTTCCTTCTCCTGTTCATTTTACAAGATGAGGAACTGAGACAAACAGGGTTAAGTGACTTTCCCCGGGATACACAGCTAGTAAGTGTCCGAGGCAGGCGAGATTTACAGAAAGATGTCTTCCTGACTGCAGGCCTGATACTCTATCCACAATTATTACTATGTGTGAGGCACTCATTTGACCCACACAATAACCTTACAAAGTAGGCGATCTTATTATTCCCATTTTACAGATGAGAAAACTGAGACAAATAGAAGTTAAATGACTTGTCAAGGGTCACACAACTACTAAGTGTCTGAGGTCAAATCTTCCCAACTTCAGTTCCCACATATTATCCCTGTGCCACCTAGCTGCCTCCAAAGTAGTTTGACTAGTTTTCAACACAGTCTAGTTATGTGCTTAGCTAGGCTGCAGAGGTCAAAATAAATGATAAGCAGGTGAATTAATGATAAACTGAGTAGGAGGAGAGAACTGACAATTTCAGGTTGAAGTCAGCAAAGTCTTCCCCTAGGAGGGAGTAAGTACCTAAGCTTTGAAGACTGCGAAGACATTGAGGCAAGGAGGAGTGAGTTCCACGCCATGGTGCAGAAGGCAGGGCATTTGGGGGCTTATTGTCAGCTGAGAGTTAGCCAGCTGGTCTGCACCGTTGACTGCAGGGGAAGGAGATGAAATTGGTCTATAAAGGAAAATTCTTGCCAGACTGTACATTGCTTTAATAGGAAACTCTGAAGCATTTGCATTTTGTCCTAGAGGCAGTGGGGAGCCATGGAATGGTCAAAGGTTATTTTGGCTGCTAACATGGAGGATGGACTGGATTGGAGAAAGACTGGAATGGGAGGGGGAGCCATTGGCCTCTTAGAGTAGTCTAGAAGAGAGGCGATGAAAGCCTGATATAGGGAGCACTGCCATGTCATGTGAGTAGAGGGGATAAGGCCTTAGGGGACTTTCCATAGATCTGGAGCCCTGTGAAGTTCAGAGGACATCAAGTCCTCTGCTGTCATCACAGAGATGAGGTGGCTTGGGTCTAAAGGATTCCAAGGATTATGGAATTTATAAGTCATTGAGTCCAGGTGTTCTCCTTTTTTGTTTATCCTATGGAACCCTTCTCAGAATGTTTTTTAATTGCATAAAATTTTGTGTGTGTGCGTGCGCGTGCGCATGCATAAATAGGGGTGTATATAATTACAAAGGAAATCGACTATAGTGAAATATCAAACTTTTTTCCCCCCCAAGTTCCCAGATTCCAGGTGAAGGCCCCAGATCTTGTCTAGCTAGACCAACCACCTCATTCTCCAAATGAGGAAAGTGCCCACCCAAGTTCCACAGTCATCAGGTCAGTTCCCTGTCCACTCCTCATGGAGGGGTGTAAAAGTATTGACTGTCTTTTATACATCTGAGCTGTTTGTGTCTCAGGTATTTGAGATGAAGTAGGAGAGAAGGTTTGGGGAGGGGCCTAATCTGGGAGTTCCCCGTACCAGTGAAATCACAGGAAAGATCCCTGTCCTTCTATATGCTCATGTGTCTATGTTTGTACACAGATACACACACATATCTCTCAGCGAGTATTTACTTAGTGCCTACTGTATACGTGGCAGCGTGCCTAAGCAGTATTTGGGAGACATCTACACAGAGATGACAAGCATATATATGAGAGCACATGAGGTTACTTATACAAGGCAGAGAAAGAAAACAAGTCCCAGGACCCAACACTGGGGGCCACTCATGCTGCACAGAAAGAAGAAAGTGGGGCACAGATTCTCAGAAGAGCTAGCTGTTAGACAGGAAGGAGGAATGAGCAGTGACAGGAGAGCCTGACGAGGAGAAGGTAAGTGATGGAAGGTGTTGGTAGGTGAAGAGAGGTCAAGAAGGAGGAAGACTGGGGAAAGGCTTTCCTGTTTAGCACTAGAGCGCTTATTGATAATACTGAAGAGAACAGAATGTTTCCTCTAAGTCGATTGGATAGAGTTAGAAGTGAATTCTGGACTTCGGCATGATGTACTAGAGGGATGAACACTTGGTCACTGGCACCCTGGATTCGAGTTCCACCTCTGTCACTGGCTGCCTGTACAACCTGGGACAAGTCAATTAGCCTCTGCAACACTGAGTACATTGGCTAAACTGCCTCCTACTATTCTGTGTGGTCTTAGACAAGTCATTGAACCTCCTGGCCTCAGATCCTTCCTGTAAACTGAGGAGTTTCACCTGTATGTACTCAGGGTTCCTTACAGCTCTGCATCTATGACCTTATGATAACGCAATTAAATTTTCTTCATAATTGGAGAGGATCAGCAGAGGTCAGAATACATTTGGCCAGAATATACTGGGAATTACACAAAGGTGCTCTGCTTGTGCCTCACTCAGCAGGGTATTTGTTTGAACAACAAGAATAATAATAATAATAAGTAGTCCTTCTGATTGAGGACAGTACTTTCAGAAATTATTAGGAGTAAGCTTTTTTTTTCCTAAGACAAAATAAATCTCATTACTATGTTGATTGCACTTTTACGTATTATCAAAGGTTTCCCCTGCCTTGCATCCAGAATGTGTGTTTGTGAATCAATAGACTCTCATAAATGTTACTTTTAAACAATTTCAAACTATAGCATTCTGATTGACAAAGCCAGGATTAGACCTGGCACGAGGTGTGTGGGTGTGTGTGTGTGTGTGTGTGTGTGTGTGTGTGTGTGTGTGTGTGTGTGTGTGTGTGTGTGTGTGTGTGTGTGTATATGTATATATATGCACCTTACTTCCCCACAATTCCTCTCACCTTTTGTTTTCCTGATAACAAATTACTGCCTCCTTTACTTTTGCTGTTAAAGAGCGTAGACCTCCCTTGACTTTCAAAAACTGCCATGCTCTTTATACTTTCCCTTTAAGGTAGAATCATTAGGAATTTCTTTTCTTTAATGGTTCAGGCTTATAATAATAGAAACTTAATTGAATAGCTACTCTAGGCATCACTCCTAAAATTTACATAATCCTTAACAATGAAAATGATCTTCAGGCCACGTCTTTATGTAGGTCAATTTGGGAAGCAAGTGACACTTATATTCAGACTAATGCCATATATATTTATATAAATCCTGGGAGAAAAGTGTTCTGAGAAGTAAAAACAAAAAACAGAATTTGAGACATAGGACAGATTTAGCCTCTTGACATCCCCATGTGGATATGAGCATAATTAAAGTGGTAGGAGCAGGAACACTCCAAAAAAGGGTGCACAGCTCAGCTTCTTCATCTCACTGTTGAATAACTGAATCTATTTCCAGAATGCTGCCTACAAAGTGTAACAGATATGTATCCCTTTGACTTACACTTTAATATTGTAGATGCTGTCAAGGGAGGGAGGCGGGGAGTGCCTGTGTATCTCCCTGACAGAGATTTCTTAAAATAGATAAAATATAGTTGTTTTCCTTTAGTGTCCATTTTTTGTGGATCATACAAAGGAAACAATGAGATATCATTAAAGGAATGTTTTATTTGGAGTCCTAATACCTGAGTTCTGTTCCTCTCTCTGACACTTCACACCTGTGTGACCTTGGGCAAATCCTCTGGGCCTGAATTTCCACATCAAGAAAATAAGGGGATTGGACTAGTTATCTTCAAAGATTCTGTCCAGCTTTCTGTCATCATGTAATTGGCATTAACTGTTAGCAGCTAAGATAGTTGACATTTACATAAAGCCTTCAGGTTTATAAAGCACTTCATTCTAAATCTTAACACTGGGAGAGAGATCCTCCATATGTTGCTATCCCCATTTTGTTTATGAGGAAACTGAGGCTTTGAGAAGTTTACTGCCTTGTTTATGCACTTAAGCGACTATGTGCTTGAAGGAGAATTTTAACCCAAATCCCTCCTGATTTCCAAGTCCACTTTTCCTCACATAATCTCGTTCTTCCTCTTGGGATTAAATGCCAAAATAAATTCTGTGGCCAGGTATCCAGGGAGAGAAAGAGCAATGGTGATGGTGGGAATGTGACTCTCAGAGTCACATGCTTATTGAATTCAACCTAAAACAATGAACTGAAATCTGATTTATTTAGGTTTTAGCGAAGCATTTAACAACAAGTGTCTCATGCTATTCTTGTGGGAAAGATGGAGAGAGAAGGGCTAGAAAGCAGTCCTTAGAACGAGTTTAATGAGTAGTAATAATAGATCATAAGATCAGACTAAAAGTTTAAAGAGGCCTCTCTTGGTTAATTCCCTCTTCTTATAACTCTAGAAACTCAGGTTTAGACAGGTTTAAATGACTTGTCCAGGGTCTCGTGGGCAATAATAATAATTGACATATATTGCCTCTTATTAGAGTTTATCAAGGACTTTACATACATTGTGTCATTTCTTTGTCACAGTAGCCTTGTGAGGTAGGCGCTGTTATTATCCAGATTGTACAGATGGAGAAATGAGGCTTGTCCAGATGTTGGCTTGCCCGGAGTCAGTAGAGTTAGCAGTTGTCTGAGATGTGATTTGAACCAAGATCATCCTGACTCTGGAGCCCAACACTTTTATCTCTTGTGTCCTGCTAAGAGGGGCTGCTGAGAGTGTGGTTGAAAAGATTAGCCTCCAGAAAGATCTTGATACGTGAAAATCCTGAGCCAGATCTAATGAGCTGGTGTGTCAGATGAGCTAATAACTGTAAAGTGCTTAGCACGTAACAAGTGCTGTATAAATGTTAACGAGCATCATTATTAGTATATTTAGGTTCCACAAATCAACCTCAGAAATAAAGGATGGGGCATTGCAGCTAGATAGCAGTTAATCTGAAAAAAATCTGTGTTTGCATATGCCACCAGCTCAGAGGAGAAGCAGTTAGTCTGGGGATAGAGAGCTAGCTTCAGATGACTCTGAGACCCTGGGCGAGCCACTGAACCTCTGGGCACACGAGGCTATTTTCTAAGGCTAGAAATTGCCGAGAAAATGCTAACTTGCATTAGAGGGAGTTTCTATATTGACGAAATCACAGAGCCAGAGTACAATTCCTGTTCTATAAACCCAGCCATGTGATAGGACAGCAAGAAAATCTCATGCAACTTGAAGCTGCTCTAAAAAAAACTGTAGAGCCAGTGCAAGAATTAACTTTGCTTAACTAATGGTAGTTGTGCCAGGTTTTTTCCCTCCTTTAGTTCTTCCCTCCTTCCCTTTCCTTCCAGAGGAGGGAAGATGGGGAAGCAGGGGTTGGTTAGGACCACTCTAGCCAGAAGAAAGAAGGAGGGTCATTTCAAGCATTTTTTATAATAAACAGAAGAGAACAGAATGGAGGCCAGAAAGAATGATAGACTAGTGGGACAGCAAGAAAAATAACTTAGATGTAAAAGAGTCACAGTTTCATGTGCAGCCCTCTTTTTCGCCTATGTATATGGAAATCCCCGTTTTATTTGTTGTTCAAGTTCAGAATTTGAAAAAAAAAATAAAGTCTGTGAGCTCCTAGAGGGTAGGGACTCCTCCTCTTTGTATTGGGATCCTCAGTTGTGAGCACAGTGCCTGGCACATGATGAGAGTTATACATCTTTGTTTCATTCATTCACCAGAGACAGACCCACAGGCAGGCTAGGGACTCTGTGCTGGTCAGATGGCACCTGCAGTTTGGTGCAGCGGGTCTCCCTTTTCCAGTCTGTCCTTATTGTCGGCCAGTTGTGTCCAGCTCTGTCACCCAATTTGGGGTTTTCTTGGTAGAGACACTGTAGCAGTTTGCCATTTTCTCCTCCAGCTCGTTTTCCAGATGAGGAAATGGAGGCAAACAGTGAAGTGACTTGCCCAGGGTCACACAGCTAATAAGTGTCTAAGGATAGATTTGAACTCAGGAGGATGAGTCTTCCTGGCTCCAGGCCCAATGCACTAGGTACTCTGGCACCACTGAGCTGCCCTAATCCTTTCTCTACATAGGTATCAAATTGATTTTCCTAAAACTTATATAAAATTCCTCCTACCCAAATCTTGAATGGCTTCCTACTGCTTCTAGGATAAAATACAAAATCTCAGAGGGCTACCCTCCCCCCACCCCCACCCTTGACATAATGTGGCTCACATGAATCTAGACGATCTTATTTCAGAGGACTGCCCTTCACATTGGCTTGTATACAACTCTCTATTTCCTTCCTTGCAGACTCTAGAGCTTTCAAAGTACGGCTCTGATGTCGCTTCTTTCATGGGAGGGACCTGTTCTGATAACTCTCACCCGTCCCCCAGGAGCAAACTTTCCCTTTTGTTTTCTTGACATTTACTTGTGTTGTATTTTCTTCTGCTTTTCTCCACCCCTTGTGGAACACAGCCACCTTCCTTTAAATTGATCCGATGGAAAAGTCAGCCAGTCAGCTTTTGTTAACTCCTTTCCCTGTGCCAGATAATTTGCTCTCAAGGAACTCGCCATCTAATGACACTTGGAAGTCACTAAACTGTACATACCCTTTGGCTCCAGCAATCCCACTATTGGGCCTTAATCCTAAGGAGGTCAAAGATGGGCAAAGTTCCACGATACAAAAATGTTCATACTAATCCTTTAGTGTCAGCAAAAGACTCGAAGCAGAATCAGTGTTCATCAGTTGGGGAAGTAGCTGAACAAATGGTGATGTGATGATATTGGACTGAAGTAAATAATTATGGAGCATTAAGAGAACTTGGAAAGACGCAGGAAATGTTGCAGCATGAACTAAACAGAGCTAACAGAAAGCAGCTTTGCGACAACTCCGAGTTGCAGGGTGGCGGGGCCTGGACTAGCGGGTCAGCTGCTCAGATTGGTTGACTTAGGACCTCCTGTGTGCAAGAAGAGGGAGGCGATTAAGGGAAGACTGCTTGGTTATGAGGAGAGGAAGTCCTGGTGCGGAGCCTGGAAGAAAGAATGCGGATAGTCTCTGATGAGCAGAGAGGGCAGGGTGTTCTGGGCCTAGAGGAGAGCCTGAGAGCAGCTAGTTGTCTGGCTTGGCTCTATAGAGAATCTGTGGAAGGAGATCATGGGTTCTTTCCAGCTCTTGACTGAAAGAAGGCTAGTCTGGAGCTGGCTGGGACAGAGCTGTGAATGCCTTGCTAAGGACTTGGTTTATCCGAAAGGCTCCAGGGGGGGGTTGAGATTTAGCAGCCATAGACTGGAGATGAAATGGAGAAGTAGGAAGTGTAGCTTTTTGTGTGGTTAGCACAGGAGATAGGTGACAAGGGTCTGAACCAATGCCTGTATCCTGGTATCTAGAAAAGTATGGCAAGAGATGTTGCATAGCTAAAATTAACAAGCTAAGCAGAACTTTGACTACTACTTAGATGTGAGGAATGAGTGAGAAGGAAAGTCACGGATGACTTTAGGGCTGCAAGCCTTTGTGGCTGTAAGTATGAGAGTGCCCTTGTGATATGGGCGTGGAGCTCAGGAGAGAGAGTAGGACTCAATGTATACGTATATACTAGGAGGTATCTCTGCAGTTATCAGAGAAAAATTGAAGCTGTGTGAGCTGATGAAATCACAAAGTGAGAGAGAGTACACAATTGAAAAAAGAGCTTTGAGAGACCCACTTGGGGTAGGTAGGGATCAGAGATAGATAATAAACCATCAAAGAATAATGAAAAAGAAAGAGACCCAGATGAGAAAAGTGTCCTGGAAGTAAAGGGAGGAAAATAACCAGAGAGGAGGGGGATAGTATCAGAAGCTGCCAGGAGAAAATTGAGAAAAGCCCGCTGCATTTAGCAATTACAAGATGGTTTGGTGACCTTTGAAAGGATATTGTCCTTGAAGTGTAGTTGGGCATAGTGAAGGAGGGTACTGGATCTGGTCACAAAGTTTCAACTTTTTTCTCACCATTTCTGAGCTCTGTAACACTGGCCAAGTCATAAACTTTTCTGTGATTCCTCATCTGTAAAATGTTTAATTTCTGTAACACATCACAGAGTTATTGTGAAGATCAAATGAGATCATGCATATAAAGCGCTCCATCAGCCTTAAAGCTGTATGTAAATGTCCATTTTTACTATCATCTTCGTTATTATTAGAGAAATGTGGAATAGTCCAATTATGAGGTAAAGAAAGCAGCTAGTCAGGAAGTAGAGCCGAGAATATTCCCTGAGAAGTAAGCATTTTCATTCCACTGCCATCCTTGGTTGAACTCCTAGACATGTTCATGACCATTCATGACCATTTGTCTGGGTCTGGGACATTGTCAAGGGCAGTCAGTGTGAAGGAAGGTTTTGGACTAGGTGACCTTTAAGATCCGTCCCAGGTCTGTGTCTGTGTTCCTTGGAGCCTCATTCTCTCTCCCCTGGACTGCTGCACCGTAATATCTTCCCCACAGGTTTCCCTGTGTCCTGTCTACTGCCTCTGATCCCTCTTCCCCACAGTTCTCAGAATGGCCTTTTGAGTCACACTGCCATCCTAACATGGCACTGCTTTGCTTATAGAGTGAAGTCCAAAGTCCTTGCCCTGGATTTCATGGCCCTCTACCGTATGGTTTCACTTGATCTTATCCAGTCTTATGTTCCAGTACTGGCCATCACTTCCTCAATGCTGCAGCCAAACTGGTTCCTTTCAGGACTTGTTTCAAGTGCCCCACTGTACAGAAAGCCTTTCAAGCCCCTGTCCTTGCCCAGCCCTCAAGCTGCTAATTCACTCTCTCCCTGAGCAGTACTGCTTGTTTGTTCTGCTTGAGGTAGTTGGGGTTAAGCCACATTTGAACTCGGGTCCTCTTGACTCCAGGACTGGTGCTCTATCCACTGCTAGCTGCTGTTGACACTGTGTGCGTTTTTGCACATGTTACGTGTCTGTTAGAAATGTAAGGTCCTATAGTGTATGCAGGATAGCTACTTTACTAGCTCTTGCCACACAAGTATTTAATAAATAATCATTTGATGATTCACTGTTTTCCTAAATGTGACCTTCTCCTTCTCTGCCTCTTTATGCCTTTGTTCGTACAGCCTGCTGCTGCTGGAATAGAAACACGTGCATCTTTTCCCTGTTGAAATCCTTCTGATTCTTGAAGGCCCACTTCAGGTTCCATGTCCCACATCAGCATCCCAGCTAACATTGATATACCCCTTTACAAACGTTATCTCATCAGCTCTTTCAGAGGCTTGACTTGGCCAGGATCACACAGCTAGCAAGTGTCTGATGCTGGGTTCGACAAGCTCAGGTCTTCCTGGCTCCATGCCTGGGACTTGATCCACTGTACTGCCTAGCTGGCTGCTGTCCCACTGCTGGACTCTTCTGTACTTTTCTCAGGGTTAGCTGAAGGGACTCTTACTTCTCTTAGCCACTTACTGTGGTTGGAGCTCCGTCAAATTGTATAAGGTTAGCTGGGGGAGGGGGAAGTGTCACATTATGGATGCCATCAAGGTAAGACTGAGAAATTTTGCACTTTAAATCCTATAATCATTTCAGTTAAATTCAACATTTATTCACACATACCCACCCACGTGCGAGATACCTGATGGTACTGTGGAGCCGTTTGGTGGTTTTCTGTTCCCGTGGTGTGCTGAATGACATTTTGTGTTCTGTTTTGTTTTGTTTTGTTTTGTTTGGGGGGGGGGGGTTAGTTTTGTTTGTTTATCAAACGTTTGTTGAGCGCTCACTGTGTATAAGACAGATACTAGTTGATCGGGGGACACCAGACAACTAAGCTACAGGTCCTGCCATCACAGGGCTTACTGTTTAAACTGAACTTTGAAGCAAACTAGAAATGCTAAGAGGTAGATGATCAAGGAGAACCTTCCAGGCATGGGGACACATGTAGCTAGGAGACAGAATGTGTTGAAGGTGCAGCAAGAATGCCGAGTTGGCAGTGCTGAAGAGTTTGTGAAGGGAAAGAAAATGTGATGGAGCCTGGAAAGGTAGGTTGGAGCCAGCTTGTAAAAGACATCACATGCCAAGCAGAGGAATTTGTTTCTGATTCTAGAGATAATAGATGGCAATAGAGTTTAGGAACAGAGGTGTTACACCAACATACCTGTATATTAGGAAGAGGACTTTTCAAAGCTTGAGCAGGGTGGACTGGAGTAGAAAGAGGTTTGATCCAAGGAGATCCAATTAGGAAGCTTTTTCAGTAGTTGAAGTTCAGAGGTGATGAGGGCCGAAATTGAGAGCAATGGTGATGTGAGTAGAGAACTGGTCAGCTTGGGTGGCTGGAAGAGTGGGTGGTACCTTGACCCAAATGGGGAAATCCAGGAGAGGGGTGGTGGGTTTAGAGGAAAAGAGAATGAGGTCTTATTTGGGTGTGTTGAATTTGAGATGGCTAACTGACATCCAGTTCTAAATGTCCAGCGTATAGTTAGTTGGTGATGTGGGACTGAAGCAAGAGACTCAAGATAGATCTCTAGATCTAGAAGTCATTTGGGCTGCGATAAACAGTGCACTTCTGGAGCTTACAATGAGACAGAGAAAGGAGAGGGGTGAGCACAGGCAAAGCCCTGGAATGTGCTCATGCTTAGGAGACACAATATGGTTAATGATGCCTCTATGGAAACTGAGGAGTGGTCAAGCCTGGAGGTACATTAGGACTTTTTATATTGTTAATTTGGCCCATCCCTTTGTTTCTGGGCATCTTAAGGTATCTTTTTTTTCACTTCCATAAGATTTTGAGTTTTAAATTTTCTCCCTCCTCCCCAAGACAGTGTGCAATCTGATACAGGCTGTTAGGTATGAGTAGGTATAACTTATACATTTATATTAAACATTTTCATGTTAGTCATCATGTAAAGAAGAATTAGCGCTAATGGGGAGAACCACCATGGAAAGAAAAAACAAAACAACAAAAGAAAAAGAGAGCAAATAGTATGCTTCCATCTGCATTCACATTCCTAAGTTCTTTCTCTGGGTGAGGGTAGGCATTTTCCATCATGAGTCTTTTGGAGCTGTCTTAGATCCTTGCGTTGCTGAGAAGAGCTAAGTCTATCAAAGTCAGTCATCACATCATGTGACTGTTACCACGTACAGGGTTGTCCTGGTTCTGCTCATTTCACTCAGCATCAGTCCATACAAGTCTTTCCAGGTTTTTCTGAAATCTGCCTGCTCATCATTTCTTATAGCACAATAGTATTCCATTACATTTATATACCACAACTTGTTCAGCTATTCCCCAATTAATGGACAGCCCCTCAATTTCCAATTCTTTGTTAGCACAAAAAGAGCTGCTATATTTTTGTATGCGTGGGTCCTTTTCTCGTTTTTATGATCTCTTTGGAATACAGACCTAGTAGTGGTGTATTGCTGGATCAAAGGGTATGCACATTTTTATAGTCCTTTGGGCATAGTTCCAAATTGCTCTCCGGAATGGTTGGAACAGTTCACAATGGAGTTTCATTTCTTTAAGGAAGAGAAAAGAGTATCTTTTAAAGTGACATGTTGAAAATTATTATTTTGGAAAGAAAAGGGGGAAATCCCCTCCAGCTGAGAGTGGAAACAGTACTGACTGACTTCAGCACCTCGGGGTTGTCACCTGCGATGTTAAAGAGACAAGCGCGCCCCCCCCACTCTAGACTTTTAGCCCATAAAGAGATCATAAATAGAGTTAATTACAAAATAGTTTTCCTTGGTTTGAATGTACTAATTATTTGCAAAGGGGGAGTGATGAGAAGTGGTTTTGAGGAGAAGGCAGTGGGGAATGTTTTTTGGAACTTCGATTTGGGCACAAAAATTTGTGAGTACAAGTTTAATTGTAAAGCACTCAGTCATTTTCATTTTGGGGAAACAAGCAATAGTAATAATTACTCAAGTTTGTTAATAATAATATCGTGTTATACTTGTAGGGTACTTAAGTTTTTTCAAAGCATTACCATTAATATTAGTAATCTAATCTGGTAATTTAACATTTAACCTAGTAATCTGTTGACTTAGTGGTAGAACAGAAAATACTAATTTTGAGGGGTTATTTTCTAGTTACACCATTGTGTACCTCTTTTATTTTATTGTATTAAGTATGTTGGTTTTATGATATAGTAGGTAGAACCAATAACTGAGTATAAAGAAAACCAGGATTCAGGTCTAAGGCTGTCTTCATTTCCCTAGGCAAGTCACTTAATATCTCAGGTTCCCAGATGACACTTTTTTTTTGGGCTAGGCAATGGGGTTAAGTGACTTGCCCAAGGTCACACAGCTAGTAAGTGTTATGTGCCTGAGGCCGGATTTGAGCTCAGGTCCTCCTGAATCCAGGGCTGATGCTCTATCCACTGTACCACTTAGCTGCCCCCCTGGATGATACTGTCAAGACCATAATTTGAGTAACTCCTCCTTCCCCCTAGTTTTGTGCAAGGAAGTGACTTTTCTCCTTGCTGAGGCCACCCAGCCACTCCACATGTTTAGCTTGATGCTATCCCTTCCTTTTTTCTTTAGCAGATTCTCTACTGCCTTCAAGCATGTGCAGGGTTTCTTCCATCCTTAAAAAATCTTCACTAAACCCTACTTTACCCTTAAGCTATGATCCTTTTTTTCTTCTCTTAGCCAAACTCCTTGAAAAAGTAGTATATACTTGTAAACTCCACTTCCTCTCCAATGCCTCAATCCTTTGCAGTCTGACTTTTTACTTATCCATCACATACCGTGGTACAGCTGGTGGGAAGCATAGTGGATAGACCACTGGGCCTGGAATCAGAAAGACTTGAGTTCCAGTCCAGCTTCAGACAGTTACTCTGTTACCCTAGGCAAGTCACTTCACCTTTTTGCCTCAGTTTCCTCAACTGTAAAATGAGGATAATACTACTATTCAATCTAGAGGTTTGTTGTGGGGATTAAATGAAATAATATTTGTGTTTTTTATTTTTTTTATTTTTTTTTTAGGCAATTGTAGCGTCAGGTGTTTGGTCCGAGTTCACATCCGAACTCAGGTCCTCCTGACTTCAGGGCCAGTGCTGTATCCACTGCGCCACTTAGCTGCCCCAGTGATATTTGTAAATAGCACTTAGCATGGTACCTGGTACATACTAGGCAGTAGAGAAATGCTTATTCCCTTCCTTTTCCTTCTACACTTAATTGAAACTTTTTTCTTCAAAGTTACCCTCTCTTACCTGCTGAATCTGAGATTTTCTTCAGTTCTTACCCTTCTTGGCCTATTTGCTACATTTGACGTTGTTGACCATCTCCTCCTAGATACTCTGTCCTCTCTAGACTTTTGTGATATCTCTCTCTTTCTTCTCCCTCCTTCCTGTCTTGAACAGTCTTCCATCTCCCCGTCTTACCTTCTGTAATGATGCATGTCTCTGAAGGCTCTGCCCTGCGCCCTCTTCTCTTTTCCCTGCACCGTCTCTCTTGGTGGCCTCATCAGCTCTCATGGCTTTAACTGTCGTTCTCTGATTCCAAGCTCTAGTCTGTGTTGCACTTACTGTTAAATAGATGGTAGCTTGGTTTCAGGAAGAAACTTGGAGGTTGTTGAAATCACTAAGCGGTTCTCCCAAAGTCAGTCCAGCCTGTTTTTACCTCTTTGTCTGGGTCCAGACTACTTCATGCACAGTAACTGTCCACCATTGGTATGTGCTGATGGACCAATTCTGAGTCGTCTTTCCAGTTGAATGTTGTAATCTAGACAAAGGTACTTTCATTCGATTTGTTTTTCTAGTGTTGATAGTTAAGTCAGTCCTTTTCAAGTTATAATATGAGGAGACTGCAATTTTAGGACTAAAGAGAAAATAGTATAAGTAGTATTTTCTAACTTGGAGGGTTATAAAGTACCCAATTTGGCATGTAACGTTATATGTATAGGAGAGTTAGTGCAAAATCCCATCCATTTAATTTGTCCCTTTAATCTGTCACCAACCCTGTTTATGTAAGTATCCTAGGTGGGGTCATCAAAGCTGAGTAGGATATCCTAAATTACATTTCCTGAATAACACCTCCCAACCTCCAGAAGGCAGATTACTACTGTATGGCTGCCCTGATTCAAATAGACTTAAACACTGGTGTGGGAAATGGAGGTGGGGAATGGGGGCAGTGCTTATTTACCCCAAGAACATTTCTAGTTTTATCCCAGTTTGGCCCTACCTTTAAGCTGCTCACTATTACTCAAGTCAAAAACATGGCAAGGTCAGACTGCAACAGTTCTCTCTTAATTCTAACTCCGTCAATAATCAATCAACAGATATTTTAGATACTGTGCTAGGCTCTGGAGAGTAAAGGAGATAATCCCTGCTTTTATAAGGTGCTTACATTGCAGTGGAGGAGACCGTACATACACGTTTAATATCTGTGGGATAAATGTAAAGTAAACAAATGTGGGTGTATACATAGTAGTTAAATACAAGGCAGTTTAGGAAGGAAGGCAGGCATTAGCAGTTGTAGGGGTTTAGGGGAATCAGGAAAGACTGCTGAAAATTATGCTTGAGGTGTATGTTAACAGGCAATGGTAATGGGAACAGAGGCTGAAAAAATTGCCAATCTCTTTTGCTGTTATGACTTTCAAACTGTTACAGTTTAGGATTAAAGTACTTTGTTAAGCTCATAAACATCAATGGCGTTGCCCTCTCAAGATACTAATAATAGCTGTTGTAGTTACAGATAAAGGCTTACTGGAATTACGCTGAGATTTTGTCTAATTCAGAATGGTATAATTGTGTTAGTTATTCTTCCAGTGTTTTGTGTCTAGTGAAACTTACTAGCAAAAATCCAAGCTTTTAACATGCCAAAATGTAAAGCATGATCGTAATTCCAAATTTTCTTATTAAAAGGCCAAAAATATTTACTGCTTTTAAGGTATAACCTATCAACATAGGAGGATATGTATTTTTTTTTAAAGTTTTCAAGTCTTATATGTTACATAGCAGGGAATCACTGTTTCCAAGAACCATGTGGCTGCATTGAGTTAATATTGAGTCTGCTAGTTGTAGGATTTTGGATACTCTACCATCAGATTGCATTCATTGCCATTCATTAGCATTTCTGTTATTTCTGACCCTGTTGGATGACGTTTCCCTTTGTTCCCTGACCACCCTGGCCCTAATCAAAGGTATTTTTTTTTAACAGTTTGAGTTGCTTAGCATCTTCCAGTTTCATAGTTTGGGTCTTAATATTCACCTGCCTTGTATTCTGTTAGCACACATTTCCTTCATCAGGAAGGCTCTTTTTTTCAGTGAGGTATTAAAATAGACTGAAAGACAGAAAGTAGTATGGAAGTGTTATGGGCTTTGCTTTTAAATGAGTTTTAATCCTGGAGTTTAGCTGAAAGGCTATGTCAAAAAGATAACCCATGTTGACTTAAAGGAAAGGACAAGATAGTCAGGATATTCTTCATGGTTTTAGGGCAAACACAAAGCTGCTTCCTCATTTATCCAAACAAGTACGAGTGGCATACGGTTATATGCCAACTTTTTGAATCCTAATTGGCTTTGAGTTAGAAGAACTAGATTCAAATCCAAGATCAACTACTTGTTTTATGGCCTTCAGTTACTGGACTTCCCTGGGCCTTAGTTTGCTCATCTGTAAAATGAGGGCCTCAATTTCTGACATCTCTTCTAGACCTAGATCTGTGAACCTATAGCCCTTTTGTAAATATCAGTGAAGGGAACAGAAAGAGCCGTCTTTACCCTTTACTAGTTTGCTCAGCAAACACCCTCATTTCCCAATATGATCATACCATGGTGGGCTGGTGCTGTGGCTAGCATCTGTGACAGGGTAGAAGCCCATATTAGCACAAACTTCAAGATCTATTTTTGCTACTTAACGAAGCGTAACATTTTTCGAAGGTAGTGGCCTATCTTGTGAGTACGCCACATTGTTTCATGAGCTCACACTAGCCCATTTAGATGGTAGAACTTGGTGAACCCCCCACCCCCACCCCCCCAGTTCATTGTCTGGGGAATGGCAGTCTGACATTCAGCTTTTATAGCATTTTAAAAGTCCGAGAAGTCAGTACCCACTATGCCTTATTGTTGATAAAGAAAAGAAAGTGCATTCACCTTTATTTTCTTAGTAGATTCATAAGATCTAGAACTGAAGCAACATTACACATAATCTAATCTAATCCCACTGATTATATTAATGAAGAAATAGGCCTAGGGAGATTTTAATGTGTTAAATGGGTTACTCTGGTAGCATTCAAAGGCTTGGACTTTATTACCAGACCTATAACAGGCTGCATAATTTCTGCCATCATTTTGTTTTATCCCATCTTCCAAGGAAGGAAAAGGGAAGAATCAGCTGGAGAGACAATGGACTTAATGGAAAGACCGGGCTGAAATGGACAAAATGAGGTTTATAGTCCTCCAAGTTTGTCCTAGTGTCTACTTCTGTGTAAACTCAAGCCTTGACAGCTTTTTGAAACAATTTTTTGTGTAGCCTGTACAAAACTTGAGAGTGAGCAACTTTATTTCTGTCAACTTGATATCATCCTTTCTGAAGGCTTGTAGCAGTTCCTCTCTCCTCTGCACATTTAATGCCTTCATCTGTATTTCCTGACTGCCAGAGCAAGATGGCCAGAAGAGATAATGGTTCACTTACTGCGATTTCTTGAGAGAAGTTATTGGAAAATATAGCCTCGAGTCAGAGAACACGGGGGCAGCCAGTGAGATCTAGAATCCAGGTGAAGAGTGATACGCATGACCTGAGTCCAAGTGCTAGACAGCTCCGGTGGCTGAGTTAGAAAACAGCAACGGGATTCAGAGTTTGGATGAACCCCCTGAGCTGGAATAAAGTGCCCGAGGGTCCGAAATGAATGTATTAATGAACGAACGAAGTATGACCATGGCCATTATCGTCTTGCAGAGAGGACGTTTAAATCTTGCGGAGTTGTGGAGAAACATTTATAGCTCCCTCTCCAGCTGGGGGAAGGGTGGTCTTTAGGAAAAGGAACTGTCCCCGGAGAACAGAGCTAGCAACAATAATTGCTCAAAGGTGTAGAGGAAGCAGATTTCACTCATGTCAATGATAACCTTAACAGAACTGTCAGACAGCTGCGTGAGTTACCAGTTCTTCACAGAAAGACTTCAGGGAGAGGGGAGATAGCCACTTGTTAGGGGATGTGGTAGAGAGGGAGCTTGTATGAGAAAGGTCAGGGTTTGCTGTCAAGGCCCCTAGTGTGTTGGGCAGATTCCCTATGGAGAGCTTACGGGAAGACAGGAACAAAGGTACAGCTCAGTTGCAGTCTGGAGGGAGTATCAGGGATCACTATACAATAATACTGTTAGTGCTCAGATTGGCGGGTTACATGTAAACTTCCCTCCCCCATTTTATAGATTAGGAGGATGAGACGTAGCAAGGTTAAGTGACAGTTGGGGTCCAAGTCTTCTCCCTCCAAATGCAATGTGCTTTCTATGGTACCAACCTGCCCTCAATTGGGCCTGACTGGCTTCACTTTTTGGATTGGCACCTGATCCTGAAGGGTTCCTGTGTCGTCTCTGTAGGTCTTCCAGAGTCAGTTATTGATGTATTTGTTTTATCTAGAGTATCTCAGTTCAACCTTTCCGCTTCACTGCTTCTAATCTCCTGAAAATTGGGAAACCAGAGAACTCAGTTTAGCATTAAGAAAACAAGAAGCTCAAAGATAGGGAATGCAGGATCCTTCCCTATATAAAGCAGATGAGCTTAAGTGTGTGTACTTTGGGGAATCTATTTGGATTCAGTGACTTTTTTGTTTGCTTATTTCTGAGTTTCTCCTTACCTTCCTGGTATTTGAGGCTGTGAGATAAGGGACCTCTGGAGGTCTTGAGAGCATTGAGCTCTCTTGTCTTGGAGCTCCTACTATGTACCATACCTTACAACACAGTTTAGTACTTTATCTGATACAGTCTGGTTGTTTTCCCTAATGATTCCGTGTACATTAAATACTGCCTATGATCTGCTTTTGAAGATACTGTGCTAAGTGCTAGGGGATAACAAAGAAAGACTAAAAAAGAAACAAGATCCTGCTCCAAGGAACTCGGAGCTTATGGTAGAATTTCAGTAACTGCTTGATGATCAGTCAGTCAGTAATCAGCAATTTATTAAGTACCTGCTACTTCTCTGGAGTTTTCCTGTGTGAAGAGAAATTAAGCCCTACAAAGTGTACTTTCAGAAAAGTTTTAATCTATAAATATTATTTGTGCCAAATACTTCATTGTCTACAAAGAACAGGTAGAATGAAGTGAATGGGAGAGAAAATAATACCATCCCAGCCCAGGCTGACCTCTCCCTAGGCCCATTTCATTCCAACCTTTTAATTTCTCATTGATTTAGATATTTCACCTGACATTTTTTTTTAAGACAAAAATGAACACAAGTGATGAATACTCATTCCCAAGAAGCAGAAAAAGGTTCAAATTCCATCCTGGGGGTTTTTGCTACAAAAAGAAGAATGATTGCTATAAAAGGTTTATAAAGGATTGCCAACGTTCCTTAATGAAACTCCCTTCCTTTGTGAATGATTAGAGCAGTCTTGATAACTTTGAGGTAAAGAATAGAAAGACATATTTGTCTGGGATGATTTAGGAATAGGACTAAGGACTTTTTTTTAAGCCTGTCATCAAGTCCTACCAGCAGCAAAGGTGTGGAGTCCTACACCAGCAAAAGTTCCTTTTGTTCCTCTTGGAAGTCCTGGCTTGTCCTCAGCCATCAGAGAAGGAAGAGGGAGTGAGGCAGGACCAACCCTGTCTATCATACCAGGGGCCTTTGGGTAAGCAGGAGGCAGTTTTTCGGGAAGCTTACTGGAGTGTCACAACAGGGAGTTGGGGTGGGGCATAGGGTCAGTAATATTTCATTTTAGGCCTTCGTGCTACTGTCTAAGCGTAGTAAAAGTGGACAGTATCTAAGCTGCTGCTTCTTGTGACCTTGGGGCCTAGCTGTCTTCGTGTGTAAAACACAAGATGGTTCTAGTTTATTTCAGAGGTCCTGTCTAGCTTTAAATTGATGAACCTGAGTACAAAGGTACTGCGTCTGTGAGAGCCTTCCAGATTCTCTCCTGAAAGGAGAATGACTCTGCTGATCCTCACAGGGCATAAATATTTTCAAAAAGTAAACAAAGACAGGAGGAGAGATTGAAAATCCAAAACAAAAGTTAATTTCATTTATCTTTATTTTCTTGCTCTGTAAGTAAATTAAGAGTAAAGAGAGTAGGAAAGGCAACAGATGCCCAGAGTCTACCAAATCCAAGATTTAGAAGGCCTCCTCAAGGGCACAGAACAAGAGAGAACATAGGAACCCTTCAGAAGCAGGTGCCAATCCAAAAAGTGAAGCCACTCGGGCTTAATATAGTATAGGTCAGTACCATGGAAAGCACACTGAATTTGGAGGGAGAAGACACATTCCAGCTGTCTTCCTTGCAGATGGCAACTTGGTGGTGTCTTTGCTCCTTGACCTCCCCTAAGCTCTCCCACACAATTTGCCAGGGGCCTTGAAGCTGGTTCTCTTGGCATTTCATAAACCCCAATGAAGCACAAGGGCTGGATCCTAGCTCTCTTCTTAGGACAGGACCTTCCCTTTCACATACACTGCTCGTTGATGATGAAGTCTGTTATGCTGCTTCTCCTGTATAATCCTTGGTAATTTCATTTCCAGTCAAGAACCATATAATAACAATATAATAATTGGCATACCTTGTATTTTTATGGCCTTGATACTCATGTTTGACCATAGTCTTTAGATCGTAGGATTATCACCAGAAGTTAAATTATATTCACTAAATACTAGTTTCCTAAGGAAGTGTGGAGTATATTTAGAAAGATTTCCAGCAAAAAAATAAAATGGTATAAATTTTAAAATTCTTGATGTAATCCTAAACTATGTTACTTCGAATTTGTATTCTCGGGCTTTTTCTGTCTGTTTGATTATATAGGGCAGGGGAACCTGAGTTGATGAATTGGCTCTTTTAATATTCTAATAACTATATTTCAGTGTGATTGCTTCCTTTTGATATTATGTATTTTATTTATTCATTCAAAAACATTCTGAGAAGGTATCTGTGGACTTTAGAAGACTGCCAGGGGTTCTACACACAAAAAGGAAAAGAATCCTTGATTTAGAGAGACTTCCCATATATTGTATATTCTTAAGAGCCCTGGGAGCTTGTGAATACCCTTAGATGTGTACTGTTAGGACATAATGTCTCTAGTGGGCCTGGGGTGCAGGTAGGTGGTGCCACAGTGCATAGAGCACTGGGCCTGGAATCTGGTAGACTCATCTTCCTGAGTTCAAATCCAGCCTCAGACATTTCCTAGCTCTGGGACCTTGGGCAAGTCACTTAACCCTGTTTGCCTCACTTTCCTCATCTGGAAAATGAGTGGCAAAACCACTGCAGTTTCTCTTGTCAAGAAAACCCCAAATGGGGTCAGTCAGGCAGGACTGAAAAATGACTGAATAAGTAGCACATAAGATTGAGTAGCTTCCCCACACTCATACAGCAAATTCCTTTCTATTTAGTATAGTTTTACACTAGGTTGATTTGGCTGTTTTTAAGAAACTGAAAATGTTTTGCTCTCTTCCCCCCTAAAAAAAAAAGTTTAATCATGAAAATTTTATAGCGATTATAATTCGTACATGAAAAAGTACATTTGAGCAACAGTTCATTAAGTGAGATGTTTTTAATTTTGAAGCATAAATGAGATTTGAGTGATTTATTAGCCAGGACACAGTTTTTGAGGTGACTCCTTACTATGCTTGGGCTTGATCTTGAGTTTTATATTAGTATACATTTAAGAATTTAGCAAAATGCTTTCTGTAAAATGTCATGGAAACATAAAATTTTATCTTCCTTAAGGTGATTTTTTTTCTTTTTCTGGAGAGAAATTACTGTTTTTTAGCTTTAGGCTTTGTGAAAAAAAAATTTTTGGTTATTTTGGAAACAAATGGTTCCCAGGCTTTCCCAAGTTTGTTCTTCCATGGGTTCAAGGGAAACTCGTTGTTGAGTCCAGTTGAGGTGACTCAGTAATTGAACTTTTGAGTAACTCGAATATGTAAAAAACTTTGGTGAGTTAAAGGAAAGTTGTCACAGAGTCCTAGATCTTAAGCTGGAAAGAGACCTTAGAAGCCACTTAATCCAGCTTTCTTACAGCTTGAAGAAACTGAGGCCCAGGCCAACGGTGGCCTGTATCCTGCCGACTTCTCAAAAAGTGTCATGACAGGGACATACAAATAGTTGATGACTTTTGACATGGGAGAGTCCTATTCCAGCAGGAAGGTGCAATTAGATGAAATGGAGAGAAACCATTTTTATGTGCAACTGGCATGTGTATACACATGAACTCACATTCGAGTTTAAAGGAAATATTTATATTTTAGGAAATTGGCCAAGAATTGAACTCAACTGACTTTTAATGTGTTTGTGAAAATAAAATTTACAGGATTTGGCTTCCTTAAAAATAGGTATGGCTAAAAAAGGGAAGAAATGTGGTGTTTGTTTTATGGGTGTGTGTGTGTGTGTGTGTGTGTGTGTGTGTGTGTGTGTGTAAAAGTACAGTAGCCAAATTCTTTATCAAGAAACTGCCTTCTAAATAATTTTATCAGATTTCTTTAAAAATCTTTGTACTGTCATTTAAAAAAAATATTCACTCTGCTATTCCAGTTACATTTTTTCTGTCTTTAAAATAGCATTGAAATAATATTGTTGCAGTCAGTTTAGTAGAAAACATATTGATGTTTTATAACTCAATTCATTTCAACTAAATTCATTTGTGAGGTAGATTATAATTTATAGAATGAGTTTTGCCAATATAAATCACAGCGACTGCACTGAATAATGCTTGATTATCCCAGGAGATTGAAAAGAATAATAATAAAAATTATGTTACAAACAATTCAGACCTTTAGTGGACAGTCCAGAAGACACTTATGTTTTATTTGAGGCTATGTTTTTCTTCGTAGACTTGACATCCGTATTGTTTGACTTAATGCTAAACATTAAAATTAGTTTGCATGTACCATTCAGACTAACCAGGAAATGGTAATATGTGAGATTCTGTTAGGGAGGAAAAGGTATGTAAGAAAGAAACAGGCAGGCACTATAGATATTCTATGTCTAGATAATAATCTACTTGTGGATAATTATAATTATAATGAGCAATTAATAGATTTTGAGAGAATCAGAATACAGTCATTTGTTGTCTTAAAGTGCTCTCCTATAGTTTCTGCTTTGAAAAAGAAGATATTTTGTATCCAGTGGCAGCATCAGTAGTGGTTTCAATGAACATACTTTGATGTTCCATCAGTACTTTCAAATTCACGTTTTAGGTATACATTTAAAAAATCAGTTAAATGTGCCACGTTCCCTGAATTGGAAGGGGACCCAAACCTGTCCAGTCCAGCCCCTTCTTGAACAAGAATCCCCTCTAAAATACACCCAATGAGTCATTATCTATCCTCTGCTTGGAAGACCTGCCAGTGAGGAGTAGATCACCACTTTCTTTTGGGATGTGAAAGTGTGTGTGTAAATAAATCCACCATGTTACTCTCAATGATTCTATTTATGCTTCTTTCTGAACTCATGTATTTTTTTAAGGTTTCATTGGCCCTCTTTTTTCATCACTATTGCTAGCCCTCCTTTCTAAATCTTCTACCAATTTAAAGAGGAAAAAATCCTTGTAAAAATGTATATCGTTAAGTAAAACAAATTCCTACATTGACTACATCTGAAAATGTATTTCTCTTTTCTGCACTTTCTTAGAAAGTAGGTAAAATGCTTCATCCTAGGTTCTCTGGAGTATGGTGAGCAACCAATTTAATCAGAGTTCATAAGGTTTTCAAAGTAACAGAGTGTTGTACAAATTATCTGACTCTGCTCACTTCACTCAGTATTAATTCACCATATGCCTTCCAAGATTCTCTCAAGTTGTCTCTTTTGTCATTTCTGAGAGTAACATAATAAGCAATTACTTTCATATACCATAATTTGTTCAGCTGTTCCCCAATCGATTGGACTCCCCCTTAAGTTTACAGGTGTTTGCTACAAGAAATAGGGCTCTTCTAAATGTTTTTGTTTGGGGGAGAGAAGATCTTTTCTTTTCTCTTCACCTTCTTTGGGGCATAAGAAGCCTAGTTAGTGGTATTCCTGGGTCAAAGGGTGTACACATTTTGTTGACATTTGTGGATGGTTCCAACTGGCTCTCCAGAATGGTTAGACCAATTCACAGTTCCATCAACAGTGGTTTAGTGTGTCTGTCTTCTCATATTTCCTCCAACATAGTCAGGTTCTTTTTTGTCATTCTTTGCCAATTTTAATGGATGTCAGGTAGAACCCCAGAATTGTTTGAATTTGTATTATTAATGATTTAGAGTATTTTTTAAATATGGTTTATTGATAGCTGGTATTTCTTCCTTTGAGAACACCTGTTCATATCCTTTGGGGAATGACTTTTGTTCTTATTTTTAAGCCATTGCCCTCTATTATCTTTGATATCAGACCTTCATCAGAGAAACTTAGGATACAGATCATTTTCCTCAGTTACCATTTTCTTCCAGCAAGCCGTGAGTGGATGAGAAGTAGGCTGCTTTCTTGAAGACTCAGCTTAGGTCCTGGCTTCTTCTAGAGGCTTTTCCTGCCCTGAAGCCTTTCCTCTCTTCTCCCTCACTCTTCCCTCTGAGATTTCTTCCCATTTACACTGTGGATGTTTTGTGTTTACATATTATTTGCATATCATCTCCTTTATTAGAATGTGAGGTGCTTGAGGGCCTTTTTTTTATACCCACAGTGATTAGCACCTTGCCTGGATCATAATAAGGCTGATAAATTATTGTTGACTGAATGATCAGTCAACTGAAGATCTGCTTCCTCTATCGTTCCTCTCTTCCCTTACCTTTATACTCCAATCACTGGCTCTGTTTATTTATTTTTTCTTCTGTTGCATTTCCCTTTTCAGGATCTACACTCTGAAGTCAAACTTTATTTTGCTTGCACCTCCTCACCATTATCCTCTCTCTCCACCCACACCACCACTTTTCTTTGTTGAGAATGAACATATTTCTATACCCAACTCTCTGTCTCTGTGTGTGTGTGTGTGTGTGTGTGTATGTGTGTGTAACCTTCCTTTGCTTTAGACAAGAATGAAGTTCATTTGATGTCTACTCCCCCTGCCCCCTTTCTCTTGTCATGTACCCAGATTATAAGAAAGTGTAAGTTCAGCATCCTAATTCCTCTTCTTTAAACCAGTGAATTCCTTTTATTCCTACTCTTAAAACTTATGAGAACAGCCATTCCCCAATATATAAGTGGTCAAAGCATATGGACAGTTCTCAAAAAAAAAAAAAGAATTGTCAGGTATCAACAACCACACGAAAGAGTGCTCCGATTCACTAATAATGAGAGAAATACCACTCAGAACAATCCTGAGGTGTCGCCTCCAATTCGACAAAGTGGCAGAAATTACAGTGGTCCACACTGCAGAGATTACAGAATGACAGGCTCACTAACACCTTGTTGGTGGAGCTATGACATGGTATTGACCATTTTGAAAAGCAGTTTAGATAGATATTAGGCAAATAAATGGACTTAAATGCCCACACCCTTTGAACTTGAAACTCCGTTACTGGCTTTATAACCAAAGGAAGCCATCTTTCTAAAAAATGTCCCCACATACCCCAGAATATTTATAGCAGCGCTTCTTGTTATAGCAAAGAATTAGAAATGAAATAGATTCCCATTAGTTGGGCAATGTCTAAACAAATTATGGTACATTAATATAATGGAATATTTGCTGTGCATGATGAATACAGAGAAGCATAGAAAGATCTATATGAACTGATACAGAGGGAAGTAGAGCCAAGACAACTATGTATTAAACGACTACAATGACTACACACCGAAAATCAACAGTGAATAAAACAAATTTGCAGGAAGATCAGGCTCTAATGACTCTAATGAAAAGATATGAGAGGACTTCCAGACCACCCTGTTATTGAGTTGGGACATCCACAGGTGTCACACATTACAAAAGGGTTTGGACTTTTCCAACATGTATTGATCAGTTGTGCTGATTTTTTTCCCCTCTCTTAAAAATATGCTATTTGTTGTGGGATGGCCTTCTGGAAGAGGGAAGAGGAGGAATACTTGGGGTAATATAATTATTTTGATGTAAGAAACAGAAGACATCACTAAAAACTTATTTTTAAAAAAAAATCAGAACCAGTCCATCTAAAGGTCTTTTCTTTGTCCCATTTAATTCCTTTGAAGCCCTTTGAAGATACAATTATAGGGGACATTTATCTTTTCTAGATAGTATTTCATTATCTTATGGTCCCTTGCAATTGCTCAGATATTCTTCTGTTTGCATTTCGAAGTGTCTACTCAGCTGTGGTCCTTTCCTAGGGGATGCTTGAAAGTTCTGTCATCCATTAAAAGCCATTTTTATCCTTGTAAAGCTTTTCAGGCTAAATTAGTCAGAGGCCTATGCCTTTTGGAATATTTTATTCCAAAACCTCTACCCTCACAGTAGAAGCTGCCACGTCTTATGTATTCCTGACTGGTTCCTTGGTACTTAAATGTTTTCTTTCTGGCTGTTTGTAGTATTTGTTATGTGACCCTGAAATTCTGGATTTGTGCTATGACTTTGCTGTGATTTTTCCCCTTGGGGGTTTCTTTCAGGAAGTGAAACATGTGTTCTTTCTATTTCCATTTTACCTTGTGCTTCTAGAAGATCTGAGCAGTGTTCTTTGTTAATTTCTTGAAACAGTTTTCAGGCTTTTTTTTTTTTTGAACATGGTATTCAGATGGCTGTTTCTTAAATTATTTCTCCTTGCCTCGTTTTCCAGGTTGGTTATTTTTGTTGTGTAAATATACATACTCTTCCATTTCAGAAAATCTTTTGATTTTGTTCTAATGTTTCTCATCTCATGCAGTCACTGATTTCTGTTTGATCTGTTGTAATTTTCAGGGCCTCTGTTCCTTTGTTAGGCTTTTCCACTTTCTGTTCTAGGTAATATTTATTTTCTTTTCAAATCTTTCAGAGATTTTATGTCATTTGTTTTATCTTCATTTCTTCCCAGCATCCATAGAATCCTTGTGGAAAAATCTATATTTTCCCTTTCATCTTTGCCTACAATTACATAGTTATTTTCTATCCTTCTAGGTTGGATATTTTTTAGGTACCTGGATTTATCATAATTCTTTATAGTTTCATCTGCTTACTTATATCTTCAGCCTTGGTTCCTGAATTGGGATTTTGTTCCAGGGCTAGGTTTACAACCTACTATACTTTTGTTTCAAGCAGTTGGCCCTCCTTAGTCTCAGCCTGGGTCACCTCAGACCCTTAGCTGAACTCATTCTCCTGGGATGTGTGCACGCTAAGAGCTGGTGGGTTTAAGCCCCCTGGAACAGAACTCTGGATCTTTAGGACCACGAATGGTGTTTCGGCATCCCTTTGCCTGGAGGGTTCTGGTCTGAGAGCTACTATGGAAAGACAGCCCACAAAGAGGTGCTTACAGTGAGAAGGGACAGGTAGTGAGAGGATGTCTCTGGTTAGAAACACAGCTCAAGATGGGGGGTGGAGGGGTGGGGCCTGCTGATGGTGTTCCAGGCTCCCTTCTTTGAGCCCAGGATTCCAGGAGCAGGTAACACAGTGTGAACATGGCAAGAAAGTGTAGAATTACAGTTAGTTAAATGCCAGTTTTTCCATGTGGATCCCTTAGTCTGATATTTATTGTCATATAACTATTTCAAGAAATAAATTCTCTGCAAAAATCCTTAACTAGTAAATTTTATGAAATAAGTTGAACGTTATGTATTTTAGAATTATAGCAAGGGATGTTGTCTACCTTATTTTTCAGAATTGCTAATGCTGTGTGGAATGGGTTTGGTTTTGTTTTAACTTTTTTTTTTTAAACCCTCAACTATATTTTTGTACTCCTTGTTGGTGAGAACTCATGGGAAATAAGAAGTAGACTGACTTTGGAAACTGATTAAGAGGAGATGATTAAAGAGTAAGTGCAGTACACTAAAAGCCATGATCGAAAAAAGAGCCTAGATATCTTTCAAGAACGTGTTTCAAAGAAAACTGCCCGGAACTCTTAGAACAAGGCTGTAAAATTAAAAAAAAAAAATAGGAAGCCCCTAGCAGTCACCTCCTGAAAAAAACCTCAAAATGAAAACTCCTAGGAAAGTGACAGCCAAAATCCAGGGCTTTCAAGTCAAAGAAAAACACTTCATTCAGCCAGAAAGAAAGAGTTTAAGTGTGGAAAAAAACACAGTCAGGATCCTATAGGATTTAGGGGCTGCCATTTTAACAGAGCTGAGAGTGTAGAATACGATATTCCAAAGGCACGAGATTTAGGCTTACAACCAAGAATAATTTATACAGCAAAACTGAATATAATCCCACCGGGAGGAAAATGGAACTTTAATGAAATTGAGTACCTCAGTAGAAATTTTGAAATATAAACAGGAATAAAATGAAATATAAGAAATTAGTGAACAGTTGGAAAAGATTGGATAAGGATTGTTTCTGCATTCTAATAAGGGGGAGGGGATACTTAGCACAGTACCTGGCACACAGTAGGTTCTTAATAAATTCTTGTTCTCAGTCCCTAGTACATCTCTTCCCTTACCCCCTGCCTTTATATTTGTTGTGATTTTAAAAGGAGAAAAGCTGGGAGGTGGGGGAGGAGGGATAATCTAGGGAGTTAGGAAGAATTGGCAGGGGAAGCTTAGCTTACATCATCAGAGACACAAGAAGTAGGTATAAACAAGGGAAGGATGGGGGGAACGGGCGTCTCTTGAATCTCACTTTGAGCCAGTGGAGAACCAAGTGTGTAGAACCAAAAGAATGACGTATACCAGGGGTGGGGAACCTGTGGCCCTCTAGGTCCTTGGGTACTTCCTTTTGACTGAATCCAAGTTTTATAGAACAAATCCTTTTTAAGAGGATTTATACTGTTTATGGTTATACTATTTATGCTGATTGATACTATAATAACACCATTGTAAAAGCTACTAATTTTGAAAGAATTAAGTCTGATCAACCCATTAGTCCAAAGGATCAATGACTTTGAATGTTGCCTACCTCCTGAGAGAGAGGTGATCCACCAGAGAGACAGTGTGAGACAGACAAGCATGTTTGGCCGTGGCCAGCATGGGGGTGGGCTTTGTTTGTCTGTTTGTGTTTGTTTCAGGGTCAGTGTGGGGAATAGGAAGAAGAGAAGGGGCAGATAGATAGATGCTTGTTAATTGGGGGGGGTGTTTTTTAAAAATAGTTGGGAATGCTTGTTGCCTGGATTTTTATCTTCAATCTTGTGAGAGCATCTTGATTATTCATAGGATTACAGATTTTAGGACCATAGAGATCATCCAGATCTGTGGTGTCAAAGCACCCAGCAGCGAATATGACCGGTCCCTCTGATCTAGTATAGGCTCCGTTTTGGAAGTCCCCTCCAAGCTTGCCTCCACCCCATCCATGCATCCGCATTCCTGTGCGTTTGCCTCTGGAGGCCTGCCTGCTTGGCTTCCTCCTGCCTCCACAAGGGCATCCACAGAAAACTTCTTGTACCTCTGATGCTTGTGGTCCTGCCATGCTTTGAAGTTCCTTCTTGATTGTTTGTTGCTGCCGCGGTCAGCAGGCATGTAGTTAAGCAGCTAAATGGCTTGCAGTGGATAGAGTAATGGGCAAGGAGTCGAGAAGACCTGAAATCCAATGCAGCCACAAACAGTTCAGAGCTGTGTGACCCTAAGCACATTACTTGACTTTTCTGTGCTGCAGTTTCATAATCTGTTAAATGAAATTAATAATACTTTCTTCCTCCCAGGGCTATTTTGAAGATCAAATTGCAAGTGTTTGTAAATCACTTTGCAGATCTTGACTTTTTTTTTTTTTTGATCATGGCTTTTAGGTAGTCCAATAATTTTTAAATTATCTCTCCTGGATCTGTTTTCCAGGTCAGTTGTTTTTCCAACAAGATATTTCACATTGTTTTCTGATTTTTCATTCTTTTGGATTTGTTTTACAGTGTCTTGATTTCTCATAAAGTCACTAGCTTCCAATTGCTCTATTCTAATTTTTAAGGAAGTATTTTCTTCAGTAAGCTTTTGGACTTTTCCATTTGGCCAATTTTGCTTTTTGGGGCATTCTTCTCCTCATTGGCTTTTTTGGACCTTTTTTGCCTTTTTGGGTTAGGCTATTTTTTAAGGTGTTATTTTCTTTGGTGCTTCTTTGGGTCTCCTTTAGCAAGCTGTTGACTTGTTTTTCATGATTTTCTTTCATCACTTTCATTTCTCTTCCCAGTTTTTCCTCCACTTCTCTTACTTGCTTCTCAAAATCCTTCTTGAGCTCTTCCAAGGCCTGGGACTGATTTCATATTTTTCTTGGAGGCTTTGGATGTAGGAACTTTGACTTTGTTGTCTTCTTCTGGTTTGTATGTTTTGATCTTCTTTGTTACCAAAGAAGATTATGGTCTGACTTTTTTGAGGTTTGCTCATGATCCCCGCCAATTACTTGAGTTACAAACTCTTTGTTAAGGTAGAGGTCTGCTTCCAGCGTGGAGAATGTACTGTCCCAAGCTTTGGGGGTTTGTACAGCTGTTTTCAGAGATACTTGTAGGGACCTGTAAATTTTCAGTTCTTCCAAGGTGATATGATAAGGTGCGAGGTGTTTACTCCTTTCCTGGCCTGTGCTTTGGTCTATGAGTGTCTTGGAACTGTGAGGAGGATTTCCTTTCCACCTCACCAGTGCTCCTCCAAGACCGCCTCTCAGAACTGTGACCCAGATCCACACACACAGGCAAAGCAAGAGATTCCTGCCTTAGCACTGGCAAAGAGATTCCTGCAGTCCCCCTCTGGTCAGCCGCTGGATTCCCCCTCAGTCTGTGGGCGGAAGCTCAGGAAGCAGCCGCTGCCTTGGGCCATGCTTGGGAACTGGGGCTGAGACCTAACTCCTCTCTCACCACAGAAACAGACTTTTCCCACTGACCTAAGTTGTTTATGGTGTTCACGTGTTGAGAAGTCTGGAAACCACCACAGCTGCCCGAGATTCAGTCCTCTGAGGCCTGCTCCGGGTTGGCTGCGGCCTGTGCACCCACATCGAACTGTGCTCCTCTCCCAGCCCAGCACAATACACCTTTCTGATCAACTATGCAGGTTGTCTTGGGCTGGAAATTTGCTTCACTCTGTCTTTTTGTGGGTTCTGCTGTTTTAGAATTTGTTTAGAGCCATTTTTTATAGGTATTGGGAAGGATTTGGGGGAGAGCTCAAGCAAGTCACTGCTTTCACTCTGCTGTCTTGGCTCCTCCCCCTCCACTTTGCAAATCTTAAAGCTGTGTATAAATGCCACCTACCTCTCCATTGCCTCGTGAATGATAATCCTTTTGTCTCATCCTCAACAGGGCTGTCACATTGATTTTTCCTAAAGCATGAGTCTGATCATTTCACTTTGGCGTCAGAAAGGTTGTGGTGGTTCTCTCTTGCCTATAGAGTCAAATATGAATTCTTCTGTTTTACATTTGAAGCCCTTAACAAGATGGCTTCAGCCTTCTTTCCAAGGCTTACATACACCTCCCTTTCACGTACTCTGTATTTTGGCTAAACAGACAGAATTGCTTTTCCTCTTGGCTCTTCTCCAAGCCCCCTACTCCCTATATACACTCCTTTATTCCCTCCATCTCTTAGAATCCCTTCAAAATGCAGGTCAGATAATCTCCTCCTACATAAAGCCCTTTCATAAAAACCGCTAATGTCCATCCTGGGGGCCATCTCCAGTTGTCCTGATCTCTGTCTTGCCACTGGGCCCAGATGGCCCCAGAGGAGAAAGTGAGGCTGGTGACCTCTCACAGCTCTTAAATCCAGTTGACTTGCAAATCATGGCATCATCTTCTTGATGTCTTGGTCCTTTTCAAGAATGAAGGACCGACAACCACAGTGTCCCTCCCAGTTCTTCAGAAATTGCCTTGTATGTGTTTTGCATCTGTTTGTTGTACGTATGTGGTGTTTCCTCAAATCTGATAAATGCCACTTGGGGAGAGAGATTGTTAATTTAGTACATGCTACTATCCTTCAGAATTTAGTAGAAATGAATTTTTCTTTTCATTTTATTGATTTGTCACAACATAAGCTTTTTGGAAACCTTTTCCCTGGATTTTATTTCACTCATGTCCTCCATCTTTAAAAAAAAAAACCACAATAAAAAGCTAAACCAAAATGAGATTTGTAACAGCAGCTATCAGAGGCTTTAAGGCCCCTGTAGCAGTCTACACAGCCTGTGCAGTCTACACACCCACCAGCAGCTGAAAGGAATTCTTATTTAAAAAGCAAGGTCAGGACCCTTTGGGTGAGGTTTAAGAAGTTATTGGAGTGCCAGCAGCGGACTAGGGAGAGAATAACTTTAGTACCTAGAAAACGGTTACACTGCAGGATCATTTCTAGAAGCTAGAGAGGAATGGAATGCTGGAGGAAAATGTATCTAACTCTCTTTCCCTTTGAAGTTGAAGAGGCATCGGAGGCATCTGCCATTCATCAGAGGTGGGCCACTGTAGGTTAGTTGTTTGACTGAGAAGCCTATGAGCTGAGCACTGAAGTGCCCTTCCTTTAAGACATTAAAGCTGTTAACTCAGTCACTTAAGGGGGAGAAAATAGTCCCTTGTACTTGATTACTCAATTTGCGTCTGACTTTTGTGAGGAGTTTTTTATTTAACCCAGTATTTGGAACATAGAATAGAGGGGTCTTGGCTATGTTTGTTATGAACTTGGAGTGTAGGGATGGGCAAATCACGATATTGTTATAATGGAAGATAATTTAGAACAAGATATTGTACTGAAAGCTATCATAATGTACAGTCATTTTACAAGGACTTCTTCATTTAACTTGTCTACCAACTTTAGACAATTGAAGAATTTTTTTCTATTGTAAGAGAAGAAGAAAAGACGGAAAAGCAGCTAGAGTGTTGTAGTGGCACCTTCATTAGATTTTGGTTCTAGCTTCTTCCCTCCCAGTATAGGGTCCAGTCCTATTTTCAGCATGCCACTGTTTGACTTACAATAATACTCTTCTGTGCACATTCTGAACTCGCTTTGTGATGCCACAGTCTAAGAACAGTGATTCGTTTTTCTGCCCCAAAATACAAGAACCAAAAGTTACAAATCTTGACTAATGCACTTTGACTTCGATTCCTGTTACTTCACCAGTGTGAGCGCTCCCTCCCACAGATTCAGATTGAAGTTTTCTTCTGAATTAGTAGTGTTTAAGGAGTTGATGACCATTTATTGCCCTTCTGTCTCACACCCCAAACGTGCACCTCCCCACCTTGAGGCCAGCCTTTTGCTAACGGACCTCAGAACGTCCACCTGGCTGGTCCTAGGCTGCCACCACTCACTCAGCCGTTTAGAGTCCCGAGTCTGTGCCATGACATTTCAAAGTAGGACTCCAGGGGAAGCACTGGACCTGTATGAGGCGTGCTGACACACTGCACTGTCATTTTCAGCCTCAGGGGCCTTCCTCATCTGAAAGTGAGGCAGTACCAGAAGTACTGAACTCAGCACACTGTGGGAAGCAAATATATTTGTAATAAAGTTTGTAAGAGTTTACAAAATGCCGTGTCAGCATCAGTAGTAATAGGAAAAGGAGGCGTAGTTGTAGGGTTTCATGTATACCCTGATAGGAAGTTGGGGGGAAACAGCTTCCCTGAGGAGCAGATAACCTTTGATAACACCCCAGGGTGATTTTTGCCGTTCCTGCTTCTGACATTCTGTGACTCAGTGAGACATTAGGTTTTTGTCTTCTACAATTGATATGAAATCAGTGGGCTAGGCAAATAAGTCAGCTATGGTAAAATAGTTGTTATTACTCTCCTTAGTAGTAATCCGATACATGCCATACATAGAGTGTATATGTGTGCAAAAATGAAAGGGACTTTAAATTGAATCGTCATCTATCCAGAGTTTTCATTTTTCCAATGAAAAATACAAGAAAGACAAAGTAAATTTTACTATGTTTATTTCATTACAGCAGGTCTGTGTTCTGGGAGGACAGCATGTGTGTGAGAGAGAGAGAGAGAGAGAGAGAGAGAGAGAGAGAGAGAGAGAGAGAGAGAGAGAGAGAGAGACAGTGTGTGTGTGTGTGTGTGTGTGGTGTGTGTGTGTGTGTGTGAAATCAGTGGGCACTGAAATACACCCAAACCCCTCACTTCCACCATTGTTCTTTATCACCTTTCCCTCTCATAAGGGAAATTTTGCTTATAAAAGAAAAATTTACAGCTTTCACTCCCCCATTTGGTGTCTGTGCTTCTCAGTGATGGGAGGATTCAGTTGCTAACTGCCGAGATCGTCCATGGCTCCTGGCTACGCCTGTTTTGCAGGCGATGAAACTAGACATCTCAGTGACTCTGTGATTTTCTCAGCTCCAGTTTCTGTTACTCAGGCCTCCATTTCTCTTTATAAGCCTTGTCTCAAAACTTTCCTACTTGTTAATGTTTCTATTAAGAGGAATGGAAAGTCAGGGAATGGGAAAAAATCAGATTCAGCGTGTTGGCTTCAAATGGAGTTCCATGTTAGTTAGAATTGGGGGGGGGGGGACACGACAGATTGACATTAAAGCCTGAAGATGAAGGGATGCTGCTGGGTGGTGAAGAAGAGAGAGCGCTGGGCCTGGAGTCAGAAACATCAGACACTTCCTGCCATGGGACCCTGGGCAAGTCAAGGCACCCGTTAGCCTCAGTTTACTCATCTTTAAAATGGGGACAAGAAGAGCACCGATCTCCTAGGGTTGTAAGGATGAAATGAGAGAATATTTGTGAAGTCCTTAGCACAGTGCCAGGCACACAGCAAGTGTTGTAAAGAGGTTAGTTACCATTGTTACAGCTGTGCCTGAGAATTTTCTGTTTTAATTTTAAAATTACAAGTTTGTGTCTGTCACCTTTTTAGATTACCAGCTTTTGAATAATCTTTTAAGCCAGGAAGAAAGCGATAGTAGTAACTTCATTTTACAGATGAGAAAATTAATATGGAAAACTGAAGTGATTTACTCCAGGTCCTACACCAGGCCAGTGAGCATTGTCAAGTATCCTGCTCAGTTCACTCACCCCTCTCCACGATGTTATGGTCCTGTTGAATCCCTAGACACCTCAGACTTTTTATAAGTCTTTGTAAAGGCCTAATGTTCCAGTGGCAAATGCATCCTAGTTTCAGTAGGAGAGAATGTTGCTAGTGGGGTTGAATGTCCTTATCTTTTGGGGTCATTCTTTCAAGTGAATTCTGCTCTTTGATTCATACCTTGACTGACACCTACTATTCACCTGACTTTGTTCTAGTGCCACCCCCTGTGAAGCTAATGAGCTCCTTCAGGCCTCAAGGGGCCCTCTTTTACCTGCTTCCCTTCCCTTTCACCTTGAGGGAATTTATTGCAGATAAAAAGCTATGAATTCAGTCATACTAGCTTCAGGCCCCTACTTGGGAAAATTCTTAACTAGGCAGAGGTGAGGCTCTTTGCCCAACTTTATATTTGTGTCTTTCTCTAATTAAGCCCTAGCCTCTTTGTGGTTGTGGCAAAATTCAAGATAACAAAACGTCTTGCAGTGTTAACCCTGTCTGGGTAGCCAGGCGCTCCAGGGAGAAGGTGGGGGAAGAAATGACCTTCCAGATCCTCCGCTCTGAGATGCGGGTCACTCTAGTTAGTATCTGACTCCTCTGCCACAGCTCACACCTATCTTTGCTCCTGAAATGCTGCTCTTGCTCCAGTCTCTTGAATCCATCCCCCACTCTCCTGATGATTTATAGATGACCCCTGGACAGTGGCCAAGTTTCCTTGGTTTATCCAGACGTGATTCTTGTGTAGTTCAAAGGTCTTTAACCCACTTAGTCTAAGTAATGCCTGTGACTGATTGATTAGGTATCTTATCACTTTAAGTCAGGTGCAGTTGAGTAAATCGATCACCCCACCTTTACTCCAGACATAGAGGGAGAAAGAGATGAGTCCGGAAGACTTAGTCCTTGTGAACGTAGAGCAAATACATGTTATATGATGTAGAATGTGATTCGGTATAGAACAAAGTATCCAAAAGAGGTTTTTGATGCTCAGAAGAGGCAAGCTCATTGGGAGCTGTAGAGAACTGGCAGTGCCTTTATAGCTGAAGTGAAGTGGAGCTCAGCCTTCAGCAGGAAAATTGTTACTTTAGGGGATGCAGTGAATCCCTGTTCCTCCCCAGAAGTCTGCAGAAGGCTTGAGTCGTTGCATCGTTTCAATTGTGCCCAATTCCCCATGCCCCCACTTGGGGTCTTCTTGGCACAGATACTGGAGGGATTTGCCATTTCCTTCTCCAGCTCATTTTACAGATGAGGAAACTGAGGCAAACAGGGTAAAGTGACTTGCCCAGGGTCACACAGCTAGCATGAGTCTAAGGTCAGGTTTGAACTCCAGTCTTCCTGATTCCAGACTTGATGCTTTGCCTCCTAGCTGCCCTTCAAAAGATTAGAAGACCACTTATTTTATAAAGGAAATTCTTGTTTGTAATAGTAATATCTCATTTTATCCTTCTAACAAGGTAGGCACTATTATTATCCCCATTTTAGAGATAAGGAAACTAAGGTAGGCAGAGAGAGAAGAGATTTATTTCCCTAAGGTCGTCCAGGGTGGGGGTAAATGAGGACAGATTTGAACTCGGGCCTTTCCAACTCCTGGTCCAAATGGTCTGCTCTCTGTGCTACCTGTTTTTAGGTTGGACTGATGGTCATGATTCTGTGATCTTGCAGGTGTTCTTATACGGAGGATTGTGTTTAACAAGCCTGCTTTGTGTTTAGTAAGCCTCCCATTATGGAAGCATCTTGGTTGATTCTAGAGAGCTTTACCTACGTAGAAAAGGAAGAAAGTTCATATTGAGGTCTTTTTCTATTTCACTGGTTTTTCACATTTTGGTATTTTCCTTTGATAAAGAAGTGCATCAAGAAAAGTACCAAACTAGAAGAAAATTAAAGAATTTACAGCATTTGTTGATTATAAGGGAGAAACAGGGGAAGACTTAAAGGAAACAAAAGAGGTCAAGAAATGCCCCTATACTCTCACACACCCTTAATCAAGAAATAAAGATTATTCGTTTCTGTGTGCTTGATTTGGGTGCCTGTCCTTGTACCGTACTTAGAATTCCCTTGATTGTTTTCATTCCAGTATAGTTCCATTAACCATGTTTACCGTGTCACTCCGTTCTCTGGCTTCCATGATCAGCCAGTGCAATTTTAAAAGGACCATCGATTGACAGAGAAGTCATAGAGTCCAATGGAGGGACCCACAGACTGTGGGAAACCACGTGACTGGATGATTCACATCTCCAAGGAGAAAGAAATGGATGTTTCATCCACTCTGTTACATGGATGATGCCATTAATAGTGTAATCATTTTGTAGATCCGTTGTCATTGGCTTAGAGAAATTACATTGGAAAAAAAATTCAGAAGTGAAATCTCTGATCAGCTCAATTTGTCCAAGAATTGAAATATACTTTGTGTCAGGGCAGCTGACAAAGACTTGTGCTGTTGTTGTCTAAAAATAAAAGAGGCCTTAGGTTTCTTGCTTACACAAACATATGAGTGATTATAGAATTCTGGGTATTTAATAACAGAAGTGTCTGAAGTCTCTCCTCATCTCTTGATTTTATTCAGTCACTTAGCTCTGCCGGTGTTAGCTAGGTGACTCAGTGGGTAGACTGCAAGAACTGGAGTCAAGAAGACCTGAGTTCAAATCCAGTCTCAGACACTTTCTAGCTGTGTGGCCTTGCATAGCTGGTCACTTCACCTCTATTTGTCTCAATTTCTTCTGTAAAATGGGGATAATAATATCTGTCTTGAGGAGTTGTGATGAGAATCAAAGGAGCTCATATTTGCGAAAAGCACTTAGCTCAGTGCCACAAAGTAGGTGCTATATAATTGCTTGTTCTTTTTCTTCAGTTATGAACAGTAAAGTTATGTTGGAGGGTGGTTTTTTAATTCCTCTTTTTAAATCAGTCTTTATTGTGGCCACACTTTTTAAAGTGGAAAGCTTAATAAATTTCAAAGTTTGGCTACACTTGGGAAGAGATGAATATGTTGTCATGATGTCAGCCTTCCTATTTTAACATGATGTCCTATGCTGCATTAGTGTGCAGTTAACAATAGTTTATTAATGTCTGTGTAACATACACACTTTGGTCAAAAATATCAGTAGTAGGTGTGTATAACGTGGCCCTTCTGTTCCTGTCTGTGATCGTAGGACACCATAGACAGCCTAAGTCCAGTTCTCAGGGATAACCACAGCTTCTTGAGGAAGTGAAAGTCTAGGTAAAGAAACAAAAGGCTCAAGATTTTTATGCAAGGTAATGATTTTAAACCTCTACAATAATTAATCTACAAATGTTTACAAAAAGTCTCACGTGTGTGGGGCACTGTGCTAAGCATTGGGATGTCCTATTCTCATTGCGTTTTACTAAGAGAGTCAGCATGTACCAGTGTGGCCCAAGTCTAGGTAGCATTAAGAGGAAGAGCAGCTCAGGGGACCAGGATGGGCCTCCTCTCCTGCAGAGACCCCCAGAGGTAGAGAGAGGAGGGGAGAATCTTGGAGGCACAGTGGGGGAACGAGAAGTAGATTGCTGGACTTAAGTTAGAAAAGCCCACCTTCAAACCCCTTCTCTGCCACACCAGTCACGAGACCTCTTAACTTCTGTACACCCCAGGAAAAAGCCAGCCGAGCATCCTGGGTGAGGGATGGCAAACAGGCCAGTCTTACCGGTCTGCAGAGTTTGGGGGGGGGGTAAGAAGGTGAGAGCTTTGGAGGCCAAACGAGAGGTTTTCTTCAATGTTAGGGGAAATCAGGGGCCACTAGATCACATTTAGGAGACTAAACTTCTAGAACATGACTTTGGCAGCTGTGTAGAGGGGTCAAGAAGAAGACCTTTAGGAGGTGGGAAATGTTGTGACTCTAAAGGAAGATCAGTGAGAGATGCTGGGGTAGACCAACCAGTGGGTGCCAGGAGCCCTGCTGGCGCAGCCAAGGGATGAGCAACTGGCTCAGAGCCTCCCCAGACCTTTCAAGGTCTTGGTTTCGATGGGAATCAGTTGTGCATGGAATGAGGATTCATGTGTTGTGGATTTCGTTTAATATAAAGAATATAAATGAAAGGCCCATGACAGAGTAAGTAGAGCATTGGCTCAAAGCCAGGAGGACCTGGTTCAAATGTTGTCTCTCACAGTCTGCCTTTGTGATCCTGGACAAGACCTCTTAGTGTTTGAGGCAGCTCTAAGCTCTGATTCACATTGGGAGAGGCCAAATCACAGGTCCAGCACCTATCCCCATTCAAATGGCTGGCTGCAATGAAAACATTATAGAGTGTTGATAATTTCATTAACGTCATCATGGGCACTTTATTGCCGTATTTGAGTGGCAGAGCTGATGGCATGGGAATAAAGCCACATAGGATTCTGTTAAGGGGAAATTATAGAATACCCTATGTGTGTCTTTTCTTGATAAAGGGACCTTTTTTTCCCCCCTCAGGACCAGTCATCCAGAGTTGTAGGTAATTTCCCTTGAATGAAGCTATTTTTATCAGATAGAAGTAGCCAAGGTGCCTTCCTTACTAGTTGCCACAATATATCAGTGTTCATTTGATTTCCTTTTATTTGTAAGTTATAGGTTTATCTACATGTGACCATCTAACCAGGGCAATTTTGCCTTCTCCTGGCCATCTGATTTCATTTCCATTTCTAAAACTGTAGTAGAGCCAGGAAGGTAGAGATTTAATCTAAATGAATATAAACTTTCTGTAATGATAAACTGAAATCATTGGTTTGTGGGAAAATGGCACACACTTACAGAATGTCCAGTTTCATTATGGACAACACAGTGCTGGGTTTGGGGGATAAAAAGCCAGAAGTGACCTGTCCTGCCCTCAGGGTTATGGGGGCTGTTCAGATAAAGGGCCCATCCGAAAATCTGAGGTGGGCCGGAGCAATTAAACGAAGCAGCTGGACAGACGGCTCGAGTTTCTTGGAAGTAGTGCTACCTGCGCTCAACCTGAAAGAAATAGGAAGTTTTGGGGATGATGCTTTGGAGAGTATTCCAGGCAAGTGTGATGGATGGTGCAGTGGCCCCAAGGCCGCAGATGGCGCAGTGGCATGTTGAGTTCGGAAAACACCCTGATTAAACTGTTATATGGACGCGGTGGGATAAAGCTAGAAAGTTAGGTCGGAGCCAGACAGTGTTAAGTCTTGGATGTCAAGGTAAGGAAACTACATTTTGTCCCAGTGTCGGTTGGGAGTCATTGAACATTTTCAGTCTGGGGAGTGATTTGGTCAGGCCTGTGCTTTCACTGCTCACTTTCCTTGGGAAGGATGGATTTGAAACGGGAGACAAATTAGGGGTCTTTTATAATCACACAGGGAAGAAGCGGAGGGAGCGGGGAGGGGGGCCTGCCCAGCAAGAATTGGTCCGTCTGGAGTTAGAATTGACAGGATTTGGCCAACTGAATGTAGGGAAAGGAAAATGCTGAAGGTGAGTTGGAGATTACAAGACCTGAATAACGGATTATAGTGTTTCCACAGCCCAAAAAGGAAAATTTAGAAGTGGGTCTACACTAAAAAGATGACAAATTTTAATTCTGTTACTAAACTTTCCCCACATGGAGAATATGCTCCTCTTTCTGAAATCATTTCTTTAACACACTGTTTTGTGTCATGGATCCTTTTGGCGATATGTTCTCAGCATGATATTTTTAACCGGAAACAATGCATGGAATAAACTACAAAGGAAACCCGTTATCTTGAAATACTCTTCTCAAAAAAAAAAAAAGGGTGTGTGTGTGTGTGTGTGTGTGTATTTATTTATTTTAAAGTTAATAGCACCCAGATTAAGAACTCAGTTCAGGTACTAATTGCTTCTTGAAGCTTTTGCTGGGCCTTTCCCTCCTCAGAGTGCTTTCATTTTTATTCTGGAGCACTTTATTTATTGCTTTTTAAGACTGACTATACTATGCATTATCCAACTACCTTCTGAAGAAAGGTTTTAACAAACTGGGTTGGGGGGGGTTTGTGAAAAGCTGTGTATTTGGATATTGATTACCAATTATGTTTTCTGTCACCTTTAATCAGGAAGCTCATTTTATCATTTTATTCTTGCAGAGAAATGTCATCCTTTTAAAACTTTCGCTACTTTTTTGAAAGTTAAGACTGAATTAAATCTCATTTTAAAAATTCTACCTATTCGAATATACGTAGTACAAAGCATTTTCTTTATCCAAAGCCTATTTATTGCTTTCAGCACTGCAACTGTGTGTATTCATATGGATAGATTATATTAAGATTATTTTGATGGCAGCTTTTCCTGGCTTCCATAGAATAGACAGACATGGTCATTTAGGGCACAGGCTTGGTTAACTACAGGACCCACTACACCAAATTCAGAATTACTTCTCCAGTGCTAATGTGCAGATGTGCCACTGTTGGTCTGACAGCTTTTAGACTGCCTTTTCTTTTCATTTTCTTCCTAGGGAGGTATTTGGGAGCAGTGGAAAGAACCGTGACTTGGTAGCCAGATGTCATGGTTGAAATACTACTTCTCTGACACTTCACTGCTTGAATGACATTGGACAGGTCACTTACTATTCTTGGACTGGATGGCCTCCCTCTGAGGCCCTTCTTGTTCTCATTTCTGATGATATTTAAATGTGGTTTTTGTTTATTTTCAGCCAAACCTTTAAATTCATTGCTGTTAGGATTTCCACCTGAGGAAACTTCCATCTATTGCATGGTTGATTGGCACCTATGCTTCAATTTACAGTCTTAGAAAGTTGTCAAGTTGGCAGGTGTCAGAGGCAAGGCTTGACAACCTGAGGCTGCCAGCACTCTTATCCAGTAGTGCCTACTACAGGAACCACCTGTTTTTTAACTTTCTGATGTAAAATTCTTAAACATTAATTGAATAGGCTGTGATTATTTATACAAGTAACCTCAGAATCACTACAAATCAGAAAAAAATTGCACTTTTCCAAAATATCTGGGAATTAGCCTTCCTGAGTTTGTTTTTATATTTTTATACGTGTGTGTGTGTGTGTGTGTGTGTGTGTATGTATGTGTGTGTGAGATATCACATCAGTAACCTACATATGCACTTTTGAATGCCCTTGTAAATCATGACTTGGCTAAATTTCTCTGTGTATTTCCTTTAAAGGTTCATATTCTTCAAACTGATATAGAGTGAGAGGATACAGACAAGATTCTGCCATCCAGTGGTTTACTGGTATAATTACTCACCATGATCTCTTCACTCACACCATGATTGTTAGGAATGACCAGGTAAATATTTTAGCCGGTATTTTTAAAGAGAGAATTTGGTAATTAAAACATCCTGTGCTAGTATATAATGCTCAAGTTAATTCTGGTTTTCATTTCTAAATTTCTTATCATTGAAATGTTCTAAAATATGTGTACTTTCCTATATTAAGTGTACCTGTCACAGGAAAATTGTTTACACTTGCCTAATTGGATAAGTTTCTGAAATAGAGGAACTAAAATCTAAATTTGTCAGTGTTTTGAGTTTTTCTGTCCATCTAGTCAATAGATATTACATTTTCCAAAGAATTGGCTTAACTTTCTCTAGTAATTTAATGAGTACTATAGTACTTTTTGGAATAAATAAAGATGTTGGTTTTCATAACGAGTTTTATGCCAGCTACTAAGGTCACAGTGGAATGTTCATTTGATATATTAAACAACAACCTAGGTATCTTGGCTTAAGATCTCAGGAATATCTTGGACATATTCATTCACACTTGGAACCTCTTGTTTTCCTGTAATGTGGAAATTGTGTATTTGTCACTTTACCACCTAGAGTATGGGAAGTGAAGAGGAGTATATCATATCATAAATAAATGAATGAAAATAAAAATAAAAGAATGGTTTGTTCTGTTATCATGCACAACTTTTTGGTGTAAAAGTACTTTGTGATATTTAGATGAAAGCTACCCTAAAGTTGAGTTGCACATGAAGGATTTTCTTGGAGAGACAGTTTTGCCCCTGAAAATATCCTAGGTACAAAATTGTTTCGAGGGCCAAAGAATAATATTTTTCTAGGCAGCTAGGTGGTTAGAGAATAGGGCACTGAGCCTGGAGTTAAGAAGTGGTTTTTTGTTGTCGTCCTTCAGGCACGTCCGACTCTTTTCATGAAGAGTGCCACGTGGACCATAGCACACCTGGCCCTTCTGTCCTCTGCTGTCTCTCAGAGTTTGTCCAAGCTCATGTTTGCTGCTTACATGACACTACATCCATCTCATTCTCTGCCTTCCCCTGTGTTTAAGTGTTTAAATCCAGCCTCAGTTGCTGGCTGGGTGACCTTGGGCAAATCACTGAATTTTGGTCTCAGGGATAATAACCGCATTTACCTTGACCATCAAACGAGATCATACTTTTGTAAAGTGCTCAGCATGTTAAGTGCTTGCCTGGTACATGGTAGTTGCATAAATGCCTGTTACTGTTATGTTTTCCTAACTTAAAAGTTTGCTTTTTTATCTTTTAACTATACCCATTCTTTCATTTACTTCCAAATTGGGCCTTGTTCATTTTTTCTCCTTTCTGGCATATCGCACCTTTTCACTTCTAATCCTCTGTTAGGTTTTTGTTATTAATTTCTTATGTGAATTTTTTCTTAACACTTTACTTTTGTGCCTTTGATTCTTATCCATTTTCAGAGTTTGCTTGGGACTGATAAATTTTCTTTAACTCTTGATTAGATGTTTGGAAGAGTTTTTATGCCAGTTGTTTTTCAGTCATGTCTGACTCTTCATGACCCAGTTTGGGGTTTTCTTGGAAAAGATCCTGGAGTGTTTTTGCCATTTCCTTCTCCAGCTTATTTTACAGATGAGGAAACTGAGGCAAATGGAGTTAAGTGACTTGTCCCGGGTCACACGGCTAGTAAGTGTCTAAGGCCAGATTTGAACTCATGAAAATGAGTTTTCCTGACTCTAGGCCTAGAGCTCTATGTACTAGCACAATACCTAGCTGCCTAGTTAGAAAGAGTAGGATTATGCCATATTGCTTTTCTGGCAGGAGATTGAAACAATAATATTTGTTTGAAATTATTAAGCCTTAGAACTTGTTACATTTTTATTCCTGCAAACACCAGATTACATGTCCTTCTTGATGTTTTTTTCCAAGTATTGTAATGGTAGAAGGAAAGAATCATTAACAACTCACTGCTCAGTAACTACAATTTAAGTGCTTATTATTCTCCTGTTGTTTCATAAACCAGGTACTAGAACCACAGAATGTCGATCCTTCTATGGTTCAAATGACCTTTCTTGATGGTGTTCTTCACCCTTTGTTGAAAGGAGAAGACATTGGCATCTCCTCACACCGTAGATCTTGGTCTGCTCAAAGTAGCACCGCCGTTGACGTAAGCAGACTATAACCAGTGGGGTGATTATCCAGTGTTCTTTCTTTATCTTTAATCAGCATATATGCAAGCATGCCATGTGGGTTCACCATCATGTTACTATCTTTAGGATCATTCTATACGTGCTCAAGCCAGTAGCCCAACACCAACTATGAACTCCCAGGCTACAGGGACCACACAGAATCTATTCCTGCAGCAGCCTGGAAGTCCTCGACTCAACAGGAGGAGGGGCTCAGATAGTAGTGCAGATGAAGAGAAGAGAGAAGAGAAATGTGGTTGCCTAGGCCATGGAGGTAGGAGGAGTATACTCCCCCTTTTTTAGAGAGTCATAAGGAAAATAAATAAAATAGAAATGTTAAAAACTGCTTATACTCTATTGGTATCTAAAAATGATGTTTCTCTTTTTGTAGAAAATCATAAAAGCAAAAATAAACACTTTCATAACAAAAGAAGAAAAACTGAAGATGACGAAAAGAATCTAAACGCAAAAAGACCTCGAACAGACAATGTTTCCGACTATTCTGAGTGCAGCGACTCAGAAACTTCAAGTAAAAGGATGACAGACCCGCCTTATAATCCAAATGCGGGAAATGAGGCGAGCAGAAACGATTCAAATATCAATGGAGATGAAGGAATGTCCCAGCGCAGTGAGGGAGCAGAGCAACCAGCAGCAAGTAGCCAGTCTCTTTGGGGTCAAGTCCAAGAAGGTAAGAAACCGGAAGAGGCAGAACACCTCGTGCCAGCCGGCTTTGAGCTGCAAGGAAACCCTCTTCTGGGCACCGCAGAAAAGATGATGTTTTATGACGCGAGCGTCAGCGACCTGCATATTCAGGAGCACCAACCAGAGAACGCACCTGCTGTGGAGATGTTACCCCAGGAGCAATTCGCGACCACACCACCTACCCCGAAAGGTGTGATCGACGTTACAAATGAGACCGGGTCAGAAAAGGCGGCTCAGGAAAACCCCGCAAGGATCTTTGGTTTTCCGCCGCTTCAGAAAATGGAGGCTCACAGCAGTGACGCAAAACTTTTGTTTTCCACTCCACAATATGTAGAAACAAGAAAACCGGAACCTGAACAAAGCTGGGCTAGCAGCATGGCAAACAAAATGGATTTGGCAGCTCCTAGTCTTAAGAACCCTTTTGCCGTAAGTGAGCGTCTGATTATTGAAAAAGAAAAAGATGCGTTTTCAACGTATCGCACTCCAGGAAATGCAGCTGAAGACCACAAACTGAATAAACCGAATCCACCGCCTCCTGAGGCCCCGAAGCCCAAAGTCCCTCCTTCGGGAGATCACGTCAAACCAAAAGCCAGTTCCATATTTGACGTCATTCAAGCCAAGTTCCCTCGTAACACCGATGTGGCGAAACCTAAGGCCAGCTTCGCCAGCGGTGGCCGACCCGCTGCAGAGAGAAGGTTGACAAATAAAACACAACTTGACTTGCCGAGACCGAGCTTTCATCCCCCTTCCACTCGTGGCAGTGCATCAGAAAGCACCAAGAACCCTCTTATGGATAAAAATGACCATTTCACAGCTTACAGAGATCCTGCCCTCGCTGGGCAAGAGTCAGGAGGAGCAAGTCACGTTTCATCATTCTTAAGCCAGCACACTTTCCCTCATTCGTCCCACAAAACTTGTCACAATCCAAGTGGTCATCAACCTTCTTTAAGTACCCCTACCCACTTGTTACCTGGCTCTTCAAACCATAACCAGTTGCCTTCTCTTAGTCATTCTGTGAACAGTTCCGCCCCCTCTCCTTTGCTTCCGACAGTGTTACCTGGAGTGCCTCAGGCCTCCTTAGTAGGTGGCCCCCCACGAGCAGAGGCTGCTCACTCCAGCAGCTTGAGCCACTTATCAATAGCGCCACAGCAGCAGCAGCAGCAGCCGCCGCCGCCGCCTCAGCAGCCACCACAGCAGCAGCAGCCGCCGCAGCAACAGCAGCAGCCGCAGCCGCCACCGCAGCAGCCGCCGCCGCAGCAGCAGCCACCGCAGCAGCAGCCGCCACCGCAGCAGCAGCCACCGCAGCAGCAGCCGCCACCGCAGCAGCAGCCGCAGCAGCCGCCGCCACCGCAACTGCAGCCACCGCAGCAGCAGCCGCCGCCACCGCAGCAGCCGCCACCGCAGCAGCCACCGCCGCAGCAGCCTGTGCTGCAGCCACCGCCGCAGCAGCCGCCACAGCAGCCTGTGCTGCAGCCACCGCAGCTGCAGCCGCCGCAGCAGCCTGCGCTGCAGCCACCGCAGCAGCCTGTGCTGCAGCCACCGCAGCTGCAGCCACCACAGCAGCCACCGCAGCAGCCTCTGCAGCTGCAGCCACCGCAGCAGCCTCTGCAGCTGCAGCCACCGCAGCAGCCTGTGCTGCAGCCACCACAGCAGCAGCCTCTGCAGCTGCAGCCACCACAGCAGCAGCCTCTGCAGCTGCAGCCACCGCAGCAGCCTCTGCAGCTGCAGCCACCACAGCAGCAGCCTCTGCAGCTGCAGCCACCACAGCAGCAGCCTCTGCAGCTGCAGCCACCACAGCAGCAGCCTCTGCAGCTGCAGCCACCACAGCAGCAGCCTCTGCTGCAGCCACCACAGCAGCAGCCTCTGCTGCAGCCACCGCAACTGCAGCCACCTCAGCAGCAGCCTCTGCTGCAGCCACCTCAGCAGCAGCCTCTGCTGCAGCCACCGCAACTGCAGCCACCGCAACAGCAGCCTCTGCTGCAGCCACCGCAACTGCAGCCACCTCAGCAGCAGCCTCTGCTGCAGCCACCGCAGCAGCAGCCTCTCCTGCAGCCACCGCAGCAGCAGCCTCTGCTGCAGCCACCGCAGCAGCAGCTGCCGCCGCCACCGCAGCCGCAGCAGCAGCAGCCGCCGCAGCCGCAGATGCTGCAGCATGCATCACCTCATCACCTCGGACAAGCACATCCACCTGCTTCCTATAATCAGCTCGGACTCTACCCAGTTGTTTGGCAGTATCCTAATGGGCCCCCTTCCTACCCGGCACTGAGCAGCATGTCCACTCCTAAATGGCTCCCACAGGACAATGCAGCGAATGCTGAAGCCTCCTTGCGGGGGGTAAGTCACGTTGATGGTTCTTGTGATTTGATTGAATGGAGTAGGGTCATGGCAGAGTGACTGTGAGTTTATGCCCAGTGGTAAATAAGGTTCACATGGGATCTTTAGAGAAAAAAAGGATAGTGAAGAGAGTGTAGTTTGGCCACAGGAAACACCAGATGTGGGGTTTATAGCTTGCTGTAAAGAAACCTCTGAGGTCTTAGCCCAGTGCCCTGCTGGGCCAATGGAAAGCGAAGAGAGGAGCTCCTGTAATTGCAGGCGTGTTGTTGCTGCTGCCCCGTACACTATCGTACTGCCTTCCTAAAATGGTGTGACTTGACTAGGCCTATTTTAAAGGTCCCCATGATGTGCAACCCAGTGAGCCCAAAGCCATTTTTAACATGGCTGCACAGACCCCATTGAGTTAGTCTGTGTAACTGCTAAATCCTTTGCTTATGCTTAGAGGAAAGTGACCTCTATAGATCAGAGGGGACTGGGCAAAGGTCTTACTCAAATTCAGAGTTTGAAACCATAGGCCAAGTGACCACATTTTGTGAAGGTTTCAGTGGAAACTGAAAATGAGAAAGAAAAATAGATTAGTAAAGAATGGTTTCATTTCTATGTGTGTGTTTTATTGGTAGTATTTTTAAAAGTAGGGACTAAGCAAATCAAATTTTATGGTGCATTATTTATAAAAATTAAATCCAACGAGTATTATTTGTAAGGTGAAGATTTCATTTTTATGAGACCCACTCCCAGCCCCAGGACCTCGATTTTTTTTTCCCATTTAATATATATGTATATTTTAATGTTATAGAAAGGAGTAAAATTTTATTATGACTTTTTACTTAACAAATTCCTGTCTCCATCATACAAAGTTCAAATATTTGGATTATAGGTCATTTTAGGGACCAGCTAGAATACTGGGGATCCAGATTAGAGCCATTCTTAAGAACCATTAGGTTTGGTGTTGGTTTGGTTTTTTTGTGTTAAGTGGCCACACTGTATCTTCTTGCTTTATTTTTCAGTTTCATGTTGTTTTAGTACTAGAATCAAGGCACTTAAACTCTGACCTCAGTCTCTTCAGCTATAAAATTGAGGGGGTTAGAATTGATAGGCTCTAAAATCTCCCAGTTCTCTGCCATTCCTCTTAAAAGTTATCATTTGGAGAACCAAGTGTAAATTACTCAGTTTGATTTTGCATTACCTTAGATATAGCGAATCAGATTTGTGATCTAAACATGTTGCCAACTTACCCATAAACCGTCATGGAAGAGTGACTGAATGATTGACACAGAAAGGCTTTTTTTTTCTAGATATGTACTTTATGTGTGTGATGGGAAAAATTAATTCAGTTTTTAATTTTCTTGGCAATACAGTGTAGTATACAGTAAATTAGTCTCGTTTTCATTCTGAGTTTGAAGATACATTTTTAAAAATACGTAAAATGCATGCAGTATTAAAAGATGATTTTAAAGACCAGGAGTGACAAATGACAAACATGTTCATAGTTCTTATTTCTCTTGAAATGAGAATTCCTATTTAAATACTTTTCAAGTACCAGGTAATTTTATGAACTTCTTATAAACTGTATCTTCTCTGTATGAATGAAAGTACTTAATCCATTATTTTACCCTTGGTTCAAATTAATAAGATTTTTACAAGTAAATATTTTCTTATCAAATGTCTCAATGCATGTGGCAAATCAGTTTAGACACAAGATTTCGCGGTGCACGTGATCTGTTAAAAGTTTATGCTCTTTTGTATACGTACCTCTGTTACAGGCCTACTCTTCTACTATGTTTAGCTCCCTGTGGTAACTGAAGTCTGATTTGTTTTTTGTAACAGAATACTCCCAATCCTTGGTTACATCAGCCTACCCCTGTGACCTCTGCTGACGGTCTTGGGTTACCAAGTCACATTCCTGTCAGGCCATCCAGTGCAGATCCTCATCGGCCCCTTAACATGACAGGTCATTCTGGCCCATCGTTGTCAAAAGCGTTAGTAGATCATCATCCCAAAGAGTAAGTTTGCCAGTGCTTAAGACTTTTAAATACCTTATGTTTATGTGCTTCCTTTTTTCCAAGACATTTAAAGTTAATACTCTAAAGTTGGACTTTGAAAAAGTTCAGTTCCTTCTGTTTTAATTTACATTCTGATTTACTGGGTACCATTATGGGATGTGTCAAGAATGTTCGTACTGAAATGACAGCTTGTTTTTTATACCACATAGAAACTTTTATGTAAGAGAAAATGATTTAAGAATGTTCCGTGTCTGGTTTTACCCTTGCAGAGAATTGGAGAGGAAAGCTTTTATTGACCCTCTCAGGACTGTTGTTTCCACTTCAGTCAAGAGTGATTTGGATCTGATCCCAGCTGTAAAAGAGAGTCAGTTACCGAGACCTTTTGTGGATCAAATGATGAGTCAGTTCCAGAGGCCAATTCAGGATACTGGAGACAGGATGAGCAAGTACAATGAGGAAAGCCGAAGGGTCCTCCAAGAAAGCATCGATGACGTCACTCCCTTCGCGGACAAGATGACTCTGGATGGAGACGGAGAGAGCTATTCCAGAAGCACTCCTTTGTCCTCTGCCAGCGCAAAAAGTCAAACCACCAAACAAGACAAAGACGGGGACCGCTCTGTGTCAGAACTGTTTGGTGTGAAGCCCTCTGCACCTCAGAGTAACTACTTCACCACCATATCCAGCACTGTTGTCAATGAACCTCCGCGGTTCCCACCCAAAGAAGTCTCTGCTCTGTTCACTGATAAGCAGAATAACAACCCCTCAACAGTAGCCAATCCTCAAGTCCTGACTTCATGTATGTCATCACTTTCAAAGCCCCCACCTCTGATTAAACACCAACCAGAAGGTGAAGGCTTGGGAAGCAAGCTAGCGGAACAGCTTCCCCAGCAAATGCCGTCTCACTCCGTAACTGCTTTTGGAAATGACTGTCGGAGTCCTAACCATTTGGCGGTTTCTTCCTCGAATCCAATCCGGAGTATGCCTGCATTACATAGAGCACCAGTTTTTCATCCACCAATCCATCCCAGTCCAGATAGAAAGGAAAGCACCTATAGCAGCCTTTCCCCTCCCACCTTAACTCCAGTTATGCCAGTAAATGCTGGGGGGAAAGTCCAGGAATTACAGAAACCTCCAACTCTACTACCTGAGCTAAAAGACGCTCAGGCAACTTTCAAGAATGCTTCTGAACAAAATTTGTCTGAAATGTGGAGATCTCCTAGTGCCCCTGGCAATGAGAAAGCGACCTGGCATGCAGAGAAAAGCAGCGGAAAGGCACCGGCTGCCACAGCATCTGTCATCGTGTGTCCCCCTTCGAGTGGAAAGTACGAGAGCGTGCCAGCAATGCAGCCGGCTCCCAGGGAGCGAGGGAGTGAGAGATCTTCAATTGGGGCAAATCCAGCCGATATCTGGAAACCAGTGGAAGCCCAAGAGGTTGGGAGAGTTATTCTTCCCAATTCAAACTTGACCCTTCCTCCAACCCACTATGAGAAGCAGCTTGAGGCCACCCCCAAGGGCCGCACTGCCAGCTCCATCATCAAGCCTGCAACTCCTGGTTTGATCTGTGGCACCAAACAGAACATAACACCGGCCGCTGCCGCCGCCGCAGCCGCCGCTGCCGCCGCCACCGCGGCCGCCGCCGCCGCCGCCGTTCCCGCCACCCCCACCGCTGCCGCCCCCGCCCCCCTCCCCACCACCAGTGACTCCAGCTGGAGCTGTGCAGATGTGATATATTCGCTGGCAAATACAGTTTTGACACCCACATCCTCACCGTCTACTTCGAGAAGTGTCGTCCAGCCGACAGCCCACGTACAGGAATGCAGAGTCAGCACCATAATTTCAAACACCGCAGTCAGTAGCAAGACAGGCAGGGAGGCCCCGCCCAGCTCCGAGTTCTCCAACGCGGCCGATTTTATCCACTTAAAAAAACATAAGGCTGCGTTGGCCGCAGCTCAGTTTAAAGGTGGTAATGCCAACGAGGCTGAGCCGAGTGCCGGAAGCAGCCAAACGTATCCAGCTTCCGCTCGCCCTGAAAGTCCTGCCACCTGCAGTTCGGCAAACAAGGCACAAGCTGTAGGCAGCGGGCAGAACTCCCAGACCAGTCAGCCCAATTACCACACCAAGCTGAAAAAGGCCTGGCTCACCAGACATTCCGAGGAAGATAAAAACAGCAACAGGGTGGAGAATTCAGGAAACACCGTCTCAGAGATCATTAAGCCGTGCTCGGTCAATTTAATGGCCTCCACATCGGGTGAGATGCAGAGCAGTGGGGAGAGTCCGGTCCTGGAAGATAAACCCGCCAGAGACGATAGAGCCGGCAAAAGGAAGATGAAAAGGCATTACGAGTCTGTCTCTGACAGTGAAGACTCCGACGAGAGCAAGGCTGAGCAGAGGGCCAAGCGCCAGCCCAAGCCAACATACAAGAAGAAGCAGAACGATCTGCAGAAGAGAAAGGGGGAGCTCGAGGAGGAAGCCAGGCCTAACGGGGCTCTCATCCGGAGCTCTCGAGACAAGAGCAAGCTCAAGCTGCCAAGCAGCAGCTCCAATGGTGAGTACTGCAGTGTCGTCCGGCTTGGGGTGGGCGGGACTGGGCAGCCCGGCGGGGAGGGGGCGGGTGGAGGAGCCCAGCCCCGCCCACCTCCTGCTTTGCCGGGGCTCGCTACTTCCACAGTGCAAAGCAGCCCTTCTGTGTGGACGGGGCACACGTGTATTGCCCAGCTCCCTCATCCTTTGTTGCCAGGGTGCATTTCCTATCCTGTGGTTCAGGAGAAGGGAAATGAAAAGACGTTACTCCCTTTCTTAATGAAAACAAAATGTGTTTGATGTTAAGCTGATCCCAGTTTTCATCTGTGTTACTGTAAGTTGGTATTGCCTAATATAACGATATGATGTAGTTTTCTTTGACCCATAAATACTTGATTTTTAAAAAAACCTGACATTTAAATTCATAGTTAGCATGTTTAGAGCTAATGATTTTGCTGAACCATTCTTGATATGAAAAAAGATTTTTAGTTTGAGTGTACTCATGGCATTAGAGATAATTTTAATTATTTGTTTTGATTAGGAAAATACTTTTTGTTGACAGGGCAAGCTGAACATAAATTATGGCTAACATTTATTGATAAGTGTTTCTGTGCATTTTTACTCTTAATTTCATTAAATTTAGCTTTAAACAAGAAGAAAGAAAGGCGTGCTTGGTCATGTAGACATGTGCCTTTTTGTGGCACTGTGCTTGCGCGACCCAGCCATCCATCTGTATGCAGTATATATAGCAAGTGTATGTGGAGGCTCAGGGCTTCCAGAAGCAATGCCATGTGTGAAAGCTCCTCTTGGACCTCCTCAACGAATGGGTTCTTCAGAGAGCAAAGGGAGTGTGAGACAGTTAGAAAAATCCGAAGGAGACAGTTTCACGTGGAGTCACAGAAATATGGTAGTAGACAATGAAAGAGAAGAGATGTCCATTTATTTTACCACTTAATCATAAACAGTTTTTATTGTTATCTTACTGGGTCACATGCTTTTTGTTTCATATCCCCAAAGGGGTTCAAAGTTCTGGGTCAGAGGTGAATTTTTTTTAAAGCAACTCTCCAGAGTCTTCAGTAAGTATTTATTGAATTGAATGGAACTCTAGATTTGACCTTCACATATTTCATATTTAAAAAACACACCATATGTGTGAAGCCTGTTGTGCTAGATTTTGTACCTTTGTTGTCGAGACTGGATATTGCTTTTGTGTTGTGTCCCCACAGACTTCTGAGACAAAGTCAAATCGGAACTGTTTGCAGGAAGACGTTGATGTGTCTGTGGTCAAATTCATAATCATTTGTCCCCTTCTGGAGCCCAGTTAAGCCTTCCTAAGCCGTAGCAGGCCTAACTAAGCAAAAAGCAGTTTGAGGGCAAGAACTGAGTGCAGAGAGAGAAATTGCGGGGGGGGGTGTTGTCCACACACCTTTATGATCTCCAGAAACACATGAACATTGGTTTTTTTTTATCCCCTGTTTTCTTCACTGTATTTCTTGCCCCTTTTTACTTGTTCTGGATTGCATTCTGTGGTCTGAATGCTTACTGAACTTGATCTAATAGCTGTATCCATGTCATTCATTAGTGAAATGGATCTTAACATTTTCATGGCTGTAATTTTTTTTGTTGTAATTTTTCTTTAAGAAGATACAGAATAAAAGGCTGAACTCTTTGCAATTTAAATGAGGGTAGGGGGCGGGACACTCTCTCTCTCTCTCTCTCTCTCTCTCTCTCTCTCTCTCTCTCTCTCTTTCTTTCTCCTCCTCTCTTTGGAATTTACTTTCCCTTCTGTCCTAGTTCTTGAACCAGAACTGCTATCTCTAAATTTTTGATGTAAGTAGACTGCTAGGGTTTCAGTTTAAAATCTAAAAAGTAAGGAGTTGTGTGGGGCAAAAATACACAGCATGAAGGAATTAATAAGTGTGTCTTGGGAAAGTGGCATTATCTGACCTGGGGTCAGAAAGCCCTGGGTTCAAATGTGGCCTTGGATACTTATTAGCCAAGTCATTTAACCCCTCACCTGTAGAATAAAGATACTATCACCTTCCTCCCCTGGTGATTGTGAGGATGAACTGAAGTGTTATTTTTAAAGTACTTTGCAAACCTTAAAACACTGTCTAAAGGGTTTGCTAGTGATATCATAGTCACTTTTAACAATGAAGGGATCTTATGGTTTCAAAACAGATGCCTTTCAAAATTTGCATACATAACCAGTAAGTGCCAAGGGATAAGAGTTTTGGTAGGAAAGAAGTGCCCCTTAAAAAGGAAAGTTTATTTTAGATATAAATTTGTACACACTTCCTTTTTTTTTTTTTTTAAATTAAATTAATTTATTTATTTGTAGTTTTCAACATTCACTTCCACAAGATTTTGAGTTCCAAATTTCTCCCTATCTCATCCCTCCCCCCCACCACAAGATGGCATGCATTCTGAAAGCCCCTTCTCCTAATCTACCCTCCCCTCTATCTCTCCCCCCCTTCCTCTTCAGTTTTTCTGTAGGGCAGGATAGATTTCTATACCCCATTTCCTGTATATCTTATTTCCTAGTTGCATGTGAGAACAATTTTTTTTAAACTTTTGTTTTTAAAACTTTGGGTTCCAAATTTTCTCCCTTCCTCCTTCCCCACCCACCCTCACTGAGAAGGCAAGCAACTCAATACAAGTTATACACATGTAGTCATGCAAAACACTTCCACAGCAGTCATGTTGTGAAAAACTAACTCTATTTCCCTTCATCTTATCCCACCTCCCCATTTATGCTGTTCTCTATTTTGACCCTGTCCCTCCTCAGAAGTGTGTGCTTCTGATTACCCCTCCCCCAATCTGCCCCACACTTCTGATAAAAAGGGAAAGGGACTGGAGGAAGCATAGATTAAGCATCGAGCGGTCACGTGAACATTTAATACCAAAAATGGGACATCACTTGGAAGCAGAGACAGGCTGGATTGTTCTTATGGGTGGAAACAGGGCTTCATCAGTCTGTCTGTCTTCAGTAAAGGTTCTCTTGCCTTTTTAAAACTTGATGGCTACAGTGAAGTCTCTGACCCTGGAGATCACATTTGTTTTTTCATTTGTACCGTTGATTACAAATCTCTGAAGTAGTGTGATGAGGCTGTGTTCTCCAAGAACTCTTACTAGACAGATCCTTTCTGGTGAAACATGGACTATCGCTGGGCCTGAGCTTTCTCATTTGTGAAGTGAAGCTAGATAATAACACTGTTTCTGCTTCCTCCTAGGATTGTTGGGAGGAAAGCTCTTTGTAGAGTATCATTTATGATCATCTCTTCTCTGGTTCTATCTAGATACCAGATATCTAGTTTTTACCAAAACCTTAGAGGCAGAAAGGACCTCAGGGTCTGAACAGGAATCTACCTTGGTAACAGCCCATAAGGAAGTCCCCACCCTTTTTTTGGAGTTCTTTAATTAGGGATCTTCAAAGGTAACCCATTCTGTTTTGAGGTGGCTCTTCCTCATTGCTCCACCAGTAGGATTCCTTCTCTGCTGGTTAGCCCTCCAAACACTTGGAAACAACTCTCTCCTGTCATCCCCATTTTTTTCAGGCTCCTCAGCCCCATTTCCTTCAGCTGAGCCTCACTGCTCCCAGGGCGCATGGCCATACTTGTCTTTGCCGCCTTCTGCGTGTTCTTTACATTATCCAGTTCCTTCCTAAAAGAGGTGTCCAGATCTGAACACAGTCATTTCGATGTGGTCTGACCTGGCAGTTAAGGAGGACTGTCACCTCCCTAACCTTGGGTGAACTCCTGGTCTTGTATGTATAGGCAGTGAACCCATGGCTTTTGGACTTCACTTTCACACTGCCGACACGTGTCTAATTTGCAGCCAGCTGAGCCCCACCGCCCCGTTTTACAGATGAGCTCCTGTCTAGACACACACTGTCCTCATCTTATATTTACAGAATTAAGTGCTGTCCAGCCGGCTAGCCTGTAGAAGTCTTTCTGGATATGATCCTTTGGTCCTGCCCACAAATTGAATGAGAATATACCATCACTTATATTTAGGTTTCATTAAAGATACTTGAGGGTGTTGTTACTGTTTGCTTATGACAGTAGTGTGGGTCACTTTATCATTTGGCTCTGAATCCACCTTCCTGCACTGTCATTGATGTAGCTCACATCTTTCCACCTTGTGCATGAGATGGGACGTGTCAGATGTTTATTAGCTCATATTTAGGAAACTAGCCATCACACTCCTTGGACAAGCAACCCTGTCAAATGGAGAAAGGACGTTAGTCCTGTTCTGGATGGAGCTGTACCGACTCTCCATGATTACCACTTCCTTTTCTAACGGCCACTGTTTAAATGTGGTTTCCTGCTCTTTACCACTGAGGCATTATTTGTAAATCACTTAGTTGTGAGTCTGGTTCCTGGTCTAAACGAAAATCAAATTATGTAGTTCGTTTCTTTCACTACAGTTAAAAGGGGAGATCCAGATAATTGGAGATATATTGGGCAAATTAAAAATCTGTCAGTAGTAAAGCATTATTGTTATGATTCTGAGTTTATAGGATCTGGAGTATAGATTATGAATAGATAGGGTCATGGTCCTGGTGACAGGAGGACCCGAGTTCAAATCTGGCATGGGACCACTTACTGGCTGTGTGACCCTGGGCAAGTCATTAACCCTGTTTGCATCAGTTTCCTCATTTGTAAAAATGAGCTGGAGAAGGAAATGGCAAACCACTCCAGGATCTTTGCCAAGAAAACTTCAAAAGGGGATCACAAAGAGTCCGATATGACCGAAAAACAACTAAGCAGCCACAGTATAGGCCATGAAAGAATTCTCAGTTGAAGGTTGAATGGTGGAAGGAAGCGATGCCCAGTTGATGCTAACCCCAGAGAAAGGCTTTGAGAGCCTTTTCAATGGTTGATCCTCACCCGCACCCCGAGTAGACAGATCCAAGTGGCTCCTTGCCATAAGTTAGAGGCAGCAGAGAAGAGCATGAAATTAGAGGGAAATCCAGGCACCATGCCTAGAAATGCTTGCAACTGGGGCCTCTATTAAACGGGCCACCCTGTAGTTTAAACGCTGTGCTTCATGTATGAGAAAGCTTATTCTTTCCACAACTGCAGTGTTCCCTCTAACAGCCGATGGGGAAAATTCAGTCAAGGCCTTAGCCAAGACAGTTCAGCTTGTGTGAAAAAGTCAACTCTACAAGTTAAACCCCTCAGGATTGTAATGTTGTCTTGCTCTCCGTTATGAATGAACTTGGAAATCACAAGATTCAGAAAATATAGCTTATATTTAATGGGAGACATAAGTTTCAACAGTAACATTGAAAAGTTTATCTTTTTTGTTTTTAATTCAAAGGCATCTTTAATGGACCTGCCTGTACTTACTTTGAGAAAGACGTAGTTATTTGGCAAATGTTTTGGTATTGATTAGAAATCAAAGTGGCAGATTGGATAGGTATTTAAAACTGTTGCTTCCCCCCCCCCTTTAAATACTAGACAATAAAATATTTATGAAATGGCTCTTTTGTTTCTAACTTATGTAGAATGTTTTCATTCTTTCTGCAGCTAGAAAGGTAGTAATAATCTGGATAAAACTAAGGTAGCTTTCAGAAACTATCATTTTTGTCACGTCTTGCTTCCACTGATTTGCAATGGATCACACATAAGAGGAACGAGGCAAAAATACCCAACTATACACATGTGTACTTCTTTGTAGTTTTTTCTTCTTTTTTTCTTATCCCTTCTCCTTCCGTTTGCCTAACTAAAACACATCATTTATCCTAGAAGAGTTATTATAACATTAGGAAAGCGGGACCAAAACACATAGTTTTTGGAATTAGAATTCTCTTCTGGCTTTTAAAAAATGTTCTTTGTATTTAGAATAGTGTTCTTATGATCTTTAATGTGCTTTACATCGCAGAATGTTTTTCTTTATAATATGTAGGTATCAGTAACTTACATATAAACCAGATTTCTGCATTAGGAAGCATTTTTAATTTTACAGTTACTGTTGATATGAAGGGATATTTCCATTAATGTTCATTTAAGTTATTTCTACAACATGAGTATTTGATAATGCCAAGGTCCAGTTCTAAGAAATTTAGAATCTCAGTTCTCCTATTTTCTAATGTGTTCATTCAAACCTTCTGAGAGTCCAAACTATGAAATAAACACCTTTCATTGTTCAAAATTTTACTTATTGTGCCGACCATATGGGACCATGAAATTTATAAAAAATATATCCTAATTCTTCTCAGTTCCGCTAATATCTAGAGTAGCGGTGTCAACACAGGTCTTGCTGAAAGTGTATTGGAAAACGTTTAACAAAATAAAGATAAAACTGAACATAAATAATGTTAATGTGTAGTTTTCCAAGTCGATATGAGGGCGGTAAGGCATCCTTAGTACTATTAGTGACCTGGTTTGACACCACTGCTCTAGAACCTTTACTGTCAGACCAGTCGTTATGGGCAGTAAAATGGTAAGATTCGTGTTTAAATCATTTGTTACCTTTAAATTGGCTATTTGATATTTGCTTTCTTTGCTACTTATCTTGAGTTGTCATAATCTAGTTTTGTTTGTGTAAGTGAACTAGTCTTCATAGTCTTGGTCATTCATGTCTGTGTGACTCTTACAGCCGGCATCCCTCGTTCAGTATTGAAAGACTGGCGTAAAGTGAAGAAGCTGAAGCAGACTGGCGAGTCCTTTCTGCAGGACGACTCCTGCTGTGAGATAGGCCCCAACTTGCAGAAGTGCAGAGAGTGCAGACTGATCCGAAGTAAGAAGGGGGAAGAGCCAACACACTCGCCAGTGTTCTGTAGATTTTACTACTTCCGGCGGTGAGTGAAAAATAATTGGAAGCTGTGTCTTGGGGGAGGACAGAAGGAGTCCTTGGACTGTTATTATCTTCTCTGTGGGATTGCCTTTTTTAGTGAAGCCTTTGCATGACACAGTTCACCAACCTGGAATGGGTCACTTTGCAAAAGCAAAAAGAGAAGACAGTACTGAGCTGAAAAAATAGTTAGGCATAGTACAGGAAGTAGATGCTTTTCTCAGCAGTAGCTTTTTAAAATGCCATTTTCCCTTCATGTGTAAGAGTGTGGCTTTCTGGCAGGTGTTGATTAAATGATTTAAAATTATTTTAATACTTTGTAGTAGAAGTCATGGTGATTTTTAATTTGGGTGTAAGCGAAAACCTCACGTAGTATCTGTAGGCAAAGTACTATTGAGAGCATATTCCGATATTCCAATATATAGCATTGGGGAAGAGGAGGGTGGGGGTTGTTTTTAATGTGCTACACACTGGTAGCTCCTGAGGTATGCCTTGAAATTTCACATTCTTTGGTTCTGAAAGCAGCGGGTAAAGGACATTTTTATTAAAATGCTATCCAATCATTAATGAGCTCTAATTTATAGGTCTTTCCGAAGAGGTGAAGAACAGACTAATCTGATTGTTTTAATTAGCCAAGCCTGACTAGTTAGAACAACGTAGAGGGTGTTTAGCTCAAGTGAATATATGATGCTTGGAGAGTCTCAGCAACTGAAACGAAATTCAAGCCAGTGTCAAGGGAAGGGAGGAGGGGACTCCAGGGGAGGGGAAGGTGGGGTTCAGGGATGTGGGAAAGCTGCTGGTCATGTAAAGAGAGAAAGTGGCAGGGAGGAAACTGGGGGGAAAATGGGGAAGTGGGAAAGAAAGTGAGGTAAAGAAACCCTTTTAATTGTCTCTGCTCCAGAGCATGACCTCCTGTTTCTCGCTCTGAGTGTAAAGTCTGTCTTAGAGTCGAAAAGAGTGATGTAATTGTCATATGGAAGAAGAGGGTGGAGAGTGAGTGAGATCTTTCTCACAGAGTGAGAAAGGTCAACGCTAGCGTTCGACATTGTGAAAAGATACCTGTCTGTAGTTTGGATAGGAAGAAGAATGACTGCCATCACAGTTACAAGTTAATTGGATAAAGAAGAGCTTATTCAGAGCCAACCATAAATGCCCAGAACAACATAGATATCAGAAATAATAGGAAATAATCAAATTTATTTCCAAAATAGTCATCTGAGTGTAAGACTTGTTTTTTCTTTTTTTTTTCCCTAAACTAATTTGTGTAGTAGAAGAGTAAATGAAGCATGTATACTGTAACTTGTTTAATCTTTGGATGAAGGTTTTACATCTAATGAAACCAAAGGAGATAGATAGATTACCACCCCATCAAATAGTACCACTTATTTGTTCTATGGCTAGCAATCTCTGACTCTTCCTAAACCCTGTGACTTAGAATGGCCTACTGCTGAGGCCAACACCCTTTTCTCCAGACACCTCCTCCCCTTATTTCCCTGTCCCTCAGCCCCACTATTCCTGTTCGCTTCTAGCCTGCTCTGGCTTCTGTCATTCTTTTGTTAACAAACTTCTCTTCCTTTGTCTTGGAAGGTTCTTCTTGGTGCTCCTTCCATCTTGCCTGGCTTTCCTCAGAAGACCCTCCATCCTGTCCAGTACTCAGTACTTCCCTTTTGCTTCCCAGAAGAATGAGCCCAAAGAACAAGTTGGCATAATGAATCCCTCTTTATTCAGTGTCTGTCCTGTGTCACTAACCCTTGGCAACCTTACCTCCTTGGAGGGTCACCTCTGCTCTCCAGATTGCCCCCACCTGAAATGTCGTGTATCCTCTGTCTGCTTCCATTTCCACAACTGTAGAAAGGGGATTATCACAGCACTTACCTCACAAGGCTGGTGTGAAGATAAAATGAGATTTTTATAAAGCACTTACATGGCGTTACTTCATAAATCTTTGTTCCGTTCCCTTCTTCTTTACCCACATTCTTACTGCAGTCACCTGTCACCTCTCAGATCATTGCCGCCTCTTTTGAAGACTTCCATACCTGTTCTTTCAGCGGATTGTCAGCTCCTTGAGGGCCCACCTGCTTCACTGTTGTCTTTATATCCCCATAGTAGATTTTAAAAGGACCTGTTAATTGATTTCTCTATTCCCCAACCACTGCCCTTTTACTTAGGAACTTAATTATACACATTGATGTCCCCTTCTGCGGCACCCTGGCCCTCCCGGTAACCAGCCTGCCAGTTCCAGTGACTTATACTGTGTTTTTGCTTCCAACAGAAATGAATCGGCTTTTGGTTTCATCGTCATGCATAATTGGGTGTGGGTGTGGGTGTTTTTATTTAGTATTTTTATTTTTCCCCAGTTACATGTAAAAACAATTTTTAACCTTCAGTTTTAAGACTTTTGAGTTCCAAATTCTCTCCCTTCCTCCCTCCCCAACCCCCCTCATTCAGAAGGCAAGCAGTTTGACAGAGATTATGCATGTGTAGTCATGTAAAACATTTCCGTAATAGTCATATTGTGAAAGAAAACATAGACTAAAAATTAAAAACTCAAGAAAAATAAAGGGAATCTATGTTTAGGTACCATCAGTTCTTTGTTTGGGAATGGGTAGCATTTTTCATCATAAGTGCTTCGGAGTTGTCTTGGATCATTGTATTTCTGAGAAGAGCTGTATTCTCATTCACAGCTGATCATCTTACATCATTGCTGTTACTTTGTATATGGTACATTTCATTTTGCATCAGCCCCTGCAAGTCTTTCTAGTTTCACCCATAGTTGTTTAACCTCCATGGTCCAGTACTAAGAAATCCTCTCTAATCTCAACCACCTAACTTCTCTCTCCCTGCTTCTGTCCTTCTGTACTGTACTTTAGCGTGACCTTGTTCTCCTACTTCATCATTCCTCCTTTGGTCTTACTTTCCTCACTCTGTAGTCTTAATCCTATAATTCATATAATTTCAGCTATATACTGCCTTCTCCCCTTAAATCCCCCGTATCTTTGTTCTCTTGCTCCTCATGTTTTAGCCCTGAACTACTAACTGCAGAAGAAAATCACCCGGTTGCTGTCTCCATTACAGATACGTGATCTGATCCCAGCTGGGCCTGAACGTTCTTATTCTCTGACTGATTTTCTGTTGAACTCTCCACAGAAGTTATTCCTCATGCTCTCTCCTCAACTCTGAATAGAAATAAAAGGCCTCTCCATATCATCCTCAACAAAAAGGGCTGCTCTTCTCCTGAAAGCCAGCCCCTCTGCTTGTGCCCATCACTCGCTATCTCCTTCTGGATCTTTTCCTTCAGTCATCAGCCTCAGTTTTCATTCCTCCTCTTCTTATGTACTGCCACCTTCCCTGCTATCCGTAAACACATCTGCCTTTACTGTCTTCCCTCCAGGCCTCCCCTTCTTGACAACTGTCTTACTTCTGACCCCACTGCTCTGCTCGGACTGCTCGCTCCAAAGAGACGAGCCTTCACCATAAGCAGAGTGCTGGCCTTGATGTCAGGAAGAGCTGGATTCCAGTCCTGCACCAGGCACTCGCTCTTGGGACACTGGGCTCGACAGACTGGAAGATTCCTTCCAGTCCTAAATCTGGTCCAAGGACTCTCTCCCACATGCTGCGTTCTTTTTCTTCCAGCAGTCTTTGTGGTGGTGCTCCCTCTTAACGTCTCCCTTTTACCTGTTTGACCAGATGATGGAGAGTAGTGAGAAGTGACTCTGGAAAAAGTAGCTTGAAGTCACATTGGAAAGGGTTTTAAATGCTAAACGCAGCAGGCTGGGTGTTGTTCTCGCGGTGAAAGCAAGCCGCTGCAGCTTGCTAGATCGCCTTCCACGTCTTGCCCATAAACTGCAAGTACCTTCAAGATTCTGTTTCTGAACCCATTTGCATGTCTGTAACCTCATTGCTCCCTTGAATTCAGTCGTCCCTAAGCAGATAACTCCCAGATCTACCAGTCCAGCTCCTAGGTCTCTCCTGAGCTCTGTTTGCATATCACCCAGCTACTTGTTGGACATTACCTGGATTTCCCTTGGACCCCTCAAATTCACAGTATCTGAACTAGAACTTGTGTCATTTTGTGCCCCCAACTTCCCCCCTGCCATTCTTTTTATTGAGGGCACCACCATCCCTTTCAGTTGCCCTAGTTTCCAACATCAAAGAAAGTCTTGAATCTTTACTCTCTCTGCCTTCCTCTCCTTCTCTCATTATTCAGTCATTTGCCAAAGTCTTTTCAGTTCTACTTCCATAACAGCTGTCACGTTTATCCTCTTCTCAGTCACATAGGCACCACCCATGTTCAAGTATTCTATTTGGGCTCCTTCTTCCAGCTCTCCTCTTTCAAATTAATATTCCTACAGCACAGGTCTAACTAATGGCATTCCCCTGAGCAAACTGCTGGCTTCGTCTTGCTTCTGGGATGGGACACAGACGTCTGTGTTTAGCATTTAAGCACATTGCAATCTGACTTGAGGCTACTTTTCTAGACTTATTTCACACTGCTGTCCATCATGCGTTCTTAGAATGATGGCATTCCGTCTGCCTTATTTGGGCCTTTACCTGGACTGCCCCCTCCATGTGGAATGCAGACCTTCCTCAGGTTCCTCAGTTCCTTCAGAGTTCACCTGGGGTGCATCCCTAAGCAGAAGGCTTTCCGGAGACTTCTCTGCTTAGTGCTCTTTCCTTCCTCAGTTTTATCTCATGCTGACTTGTGACTCTGCATGTTATATATATCCTCTAGTCAACAGAGCGCTTCCAGTAGCTTCTGTTTTTCGTTTTTTCTTTCCATCTCCAGTGCCTTACACATGGGAAGCATTTAATAAATGCTTATTAAGTGGAACGGAATGTCAGCTCTGGAATTCCTGAATTAGTTCATTTGCTCTAAACGTCATTTCACCCACAATTAGCTTTTTCTAAACTGTCAAGTTGGCATAGTTTTCATTCTGTCTTAGAACAACGCTAAGGACAATTTGGTCTGTGCCATGTAGAATAAAAGCATTTTTTATAATGGGCTAAAATGGGTGGCATTTGTGTTTTGCTCTGATAATATAGAAACACTTTGAGGTCACTTCCAAGTTGCAAATTGAATGATTCTGTAGCATGAAATTCACGTAAACTGAACTTACTAGTTACATTGCTTTTTCCCCGCTTTTTTGCTTCTGTGAAAGATAAACCAAATTAGTTCTGCTCTTCTGTTTCCCTTTTACATTAAATAAACATTTTGAGTTGTTTTCTCTTATTCCCTCGATCTAACCCTTTTGTTATCATTTGTTTCAGATTGTCATTCAGTAAAAACGGAGTGGTCAGAATAGATGGCTTCTCATCTCCTGACCAGTATGACGATGAAGCTCTGAGCTTATGGACATATGAGAATTACGATGATGATGAACTAGACTTAGAGACTTCCAAATACATCTTGAGTATCATAGGTGACAAGTTTTGTCAGTTAGTGACATCAGAGAAAACAGCGCTGTCCTGGGTGAAAAAAGATGGTAAGGATTTTTAATACTTTTAAAAGTTGTATTAATTGTGTTTATTATAGTTTCCAGGAATTTACTCTTCCTAATTTGCTTTCTGCTCTTTATAGGGATGTGCCCGTAAATCTTGTCTCATCAGGTTGTTTACTTGGGGCAATGTCATTGCCTCATAGGCTTATATTTATGTATTCCTAATATGCTCTATGGGCAGCGGGGTTGTGCAGCAGATAGAGTGCTGGGTCTGGAGTCAGACTCATCTTCCTGAGTGCAATTCTGGCCCCAGATACTTAAGTAGCCATGTGACCCTGGGCAAGTCACTTCGTGCTCTGCCTCAGTTTCCTCATCTGTAAAATAAGCTGGAGAAGGAAATGGCAAACCACTTCAGTGTCTCTGCCAAGAAAACCCCAAATGAGGTCACAAAGGGTCAGATTTGACTCAAAGAACTGAACAACAGTATGCTCTGTGTCTTCCTTATGAGGTTGAATATACAGTGGTTTTATGATTCATGAAGTCATAATGTTATATGGTTTCAGTGTAGAATTAGAGGATTATGCTTCTAACATCACTGTTATTTCCTGTCTATAGCTTGCTTTGTATGTATTTGTTTGTGAGTTCCTTGAAAGCAGAGACTGCCTTTTGCCTCTTTTTGTATGCCCAGTACTTAGCACAGTGCCTGGCACGTAGTAGACATTTAATAAATGTTTACCATTGGATTGAAGTGAGCACTCTGAACGGCGTTACGCATACATTTGTCTGATAGAGAAATCATTGTTCTCAATCATTAGGTGGGCGAGTTTTGAATCTGTGGTGCATGTGATGGAAGCTATGAAACATTCTGCTCATGTGTGATTATGAATATTCCTGTAAAGAATTGATAACTTGTAGAAAGTTGTGATTGGTCTGCATTAGCTTTATCCATCACTTCTGCATTATATCACACAGATGTTTGCCTTTCGATTTCTGTACTTTCATTCTGTTTATTCTGCATTTCAGCCAAAATTGCCTGGAAAAGAGCAGTGAGAGGCGTCCGTGAGATGTGTGATGCGTGTGAAGCCACATTGTTTAATATTCATTGGGTCTGCCAAAAATGTGGATTTGTGGTCTGCTTAGATTGTTATAAAGCAAAAGAAAGGAAGAGTTCAAGAGGTCAGTTTATAACATGAACTCGTATGGATTCTTAACCTTTTTTGTGCCATAGACCCCTCAGGCAGTCAATCTGGTGAGGCTGATGGTCTTCAGACTCATGTTTTTAAATTAATAAAATAAAATGTGTAGAATTACAAAAGAAACCAATTACATTCAAATAAAGATGTAATGTTTTTTTCCCCTCCAAGTTCATGGAGTCCCTGAAATCTATCCATGGACCCCCACCAAGTTAAGAACCCTTGACCTAGAGTGCCATGCACGATTTTATTCTAATGTGTTTTAGAATTGCTGACAGAGAAAGCCAGGCATGTTTTTCTTACCGTGAATACATGTAGTCTTACACATATGAAGATGGACATAGAGCTAATTTTCCAACTCTTGTTTTTCTGTCTTCAATTATAACATCTTTCTCCATTGAGGAAAGCAGGATTGTCCCCTTTTCAGAAACTTATTTATCCACACAACCTTATTAAGAGCTAGTGGCTTCAAAAAAAAAATGTTTTCTTTATACCTGATTTGTACTAGATAATTTCTGGTGTGACTTCATTATAGGCTGAGCCTTTTTCTCTAGCAAATAGCAACATTTGAGTGACTGACTTATTGGTACCATTTAATTACAGAATTAAAGGCGTGTCTAGTCAGAATTCAGTAACAACAGCTCTGACCTGTTTTTTATGAAAGCTAAGTTGAGGAGTATTTATCAGAAAGATTATAATGACTACTGTCATTAATCTCTCTGCTCCACACTTTCTTAATTTTGGAGTAAAATGTTCAAATGAACCTTGAAATCTGGAGGAAGCTTTGAGGAAATGGATTGTATACTGCTAACCTCACCAAAGTATATAGTGATTTAAAATTATCTTGCCTGTTGATATAATTGGAGGTGCCTTAGATAGTAAAAGAAACTCAGAATGAAGTTTAACTGTTAATATTCACATATTGAAATAAGGTAGGGAAATTCAATAAGCACTTATTGTTTAAATAGGAAAAGATTAACCCTAGGAAACTTGGAAGGCCTAGAATTAGGAGCCTTGAAATCTTGGGGTATGTATTTTGGAAAAAGATAGTAGGATCATAAATCAGGAGCTGGAAGGGCATGCAAAGGCCATCTGTTTCCAATCTTACTTTATATAGGCAGAAACTGAGGCTCCGAGAAGTTAAGCAGTTACCCCAAAGTCACAGTGACGGAGCTGGGGTCTGTGGGCAGGCTCTTAAGATCCCGGATCCAGGTCTTGTTTTCATGCCAGTGAGGTGAAATGGTTCTTTGTGATTGGCATGTTCACCTTTAAAGAAAACATCTCTGGGGCAGCGAGAGGGCACCGGCCCTGGAGTCAGGAGGACCGGAGTTCAAATACAGCCTCAGACACTTGACACTCACTAGCTCTGTGATTCTGGGCAAGTCACTTAACCCCGATTGCCTCACCCAAAAGAAAGAAAACATTTCTGCATTTCCTGGCTAATATGTTTTGGTAGGTACAGGACAGCATAGCTGTCCTTAAAACAGCTGCTCCAGGGGACATGGCTGATCCCAGACTTTGGAAGGGTTCAGACTCAAGTGGCTGTTAAAGACAGCAAGCGGACAGACTCAGGTGAGGCCTCGTGGGAAGCCAGGCTTCTGATCCCGAGGCAGAAGCATCCAGTTGTTTGTCCGGAGCTTTTTTCTGATGTCATTGTTAACTGATTGCAATCGCAAAAGACTAACGGGGTAGAGGCATGTAAACCATGGAAAAGGGTTTTGGCCACTGAGAGTTTCATCCCACTCCTTATATGATGGTCACCTTTGAAAGAACGGAAATATTTTTTGCATGACTTCATTTGAATAATGGCTATCACATTTATGTTTGCATTCTCAGTGGGTGGGAGAGGGCCAAAGTGGAGGGGACAATTTGGAACTCAAAATCGCTTAAAAAAAAAAAAAGACTCTTTAAAAAAAAAATGGCAGTTGCCCTAATAATATTATGAGTATACTCTTTCTCAGCTGACCATATAGGCTTCTTACTTTCATAATGACTGATATTTTATTATTTTGATAAAATTTGTCAGTGTCCTGGGCCTCGCCAGTAAATAGGGTCGATACGTCAAAGGTCAGTATGTCAGTTTGGCTAAGGAGCCGTTGAGGATTATGGTCATAAGAATTTGAAGTATATTTAAAGTTAGCATGTGTCTTTACAAAAATTACAACATTTTATACCGTTCATATGGATTTGATGGAGTTGGGAGAATAATTAGATGACAGCAATAAGTCATTTTCTTTAAATCTCAGTAGGTGATATTGATTAAAATCATGCTAACTCAGAACTTTGGAAAATAATTTATCTTTGGAAGAATTTTTTTTTGGGTGGACTCAGTGGGCTGAATATCTGTGCCATGGATGTACTACATCAGCCCCATGCTTTACCTTAGCTGGACTAACTCGTGGCACATTACCTGGTTTGGTGAAAAGGTTGGCACCAAGCCACCAGAACAGGTGATAGCCATCTCCGTGGCTGTTTCCTTGTCAGTTTCACTGGTCGTTTGAAGTAACATTTAACTTTGTTGACTGATGTTGGTAATGGCCCCCTACAGCCGCTTCACTGACCCCTGCTCAGCTGGGGAATTGGGAAGAGGAATAATTGGAGCAGTGAGCGGAAACAGCAATGGCTCTGAAGTCAGTGGAGTCTAGGCTTGGGTCCTGGCTTCTTTACTTCCATGTGACTTTGGGCAGCTCACTCTGTCTCTCCAGGCCTCCAGTTTCTCATCTGGAAGATGAAGTGTTGGACTGGATTGTCTCTCAGTTTCCTTTCAGCTCTAAATGCTGTGATGATTAATAGTATACTTGAACTTATTCATAACCCCAGATTAAGTGCTGAAAGTGAGGGGAAGGTCAAAAGGGAGATGCTAAGACATCATAAGGAAAGTAGAAGACGCACATGTTAACTTTGGTATTATAAGCATTGTCATTGAGGCATGCCACTCACTTCATATTTTATTATCACTGTGTTTTGGGAACTCACAGACATGAGAAATGCATCTAAAACATTCAGGAAGCTAGCATTCATGTTTAGGGGACATTTTGGGTCTCTTCTATGTGCATCCCAAGATAAACTATATTAAATAGCCATGTTTGAAAATTACAGTAGAAATTATGTTGTCTTCTAGATAAAGAGCTCTATGCTTGGATGAAATGTGTCAAGGGACAACCTCATGACCACAAACACTTGATGCCAACTCAGATCATACCAGCTTCTGGTAAGAAAAAAACATCCACTGCTTAAAACTATAATCGGCTCTTTTAGTCACATGTTAATTGCCCTGTGTTTAGTGGCAGAATAGAATGGAGGGTTCATTGTAGTAAATATTTATCAAGTGCCTACTATGTACAAAGGACCAGTGGAGGTACGGGTTTAGATAAGGTACAGTTAAAGTCTGTCAGCAAGATAAGACTTAGGGGCAAGTAGTTGACACATAATCAGTGTGTAAGAAAGATGAAGATAAGGGTTTTGTGGGGTTCAGGGAGTGGGCGATCACTTCCAGCTAGAAGGATCACAGAAAGCTTCCTTTGATCCAGGCCATAGTCATTTATTATTCCTTAAGGTGGTTCTGGAGCTGAGCTTTAGAAAGAAAGACTAGGCAAGGGGCAGGCCAGAAGGGCATCGGGGGGCTGAGAAATCCAGTTTACTTGGAGCAAAGAGAACATGGTGTAGATTGCTGGGGAACTCAGAAGGCATCAGACTTCAGTGCAAGTTGCAGGAATTTGGACTTAGAGAAAACAGGACTGGGTGATAAGAGCAGATGTTGGTGGAAAAGGCAAATGTGTCTGAAAGGGGGGTATCCAGGCTAAGTTAGAGAGAGAAAAGCAAAGCATGAAGAGCATTGTAGAGCTCTGGGGACCCAGGGGGGGGGCAGGGGGCGCTTCATACTTGAGAAGCCAGGAAAAAAGGAAGAAGCAAAGACATTAGCCAAGTTCTGAACGTGGGGTGCAGAGTAAAGGATTGTTACAGGGATGGAAGGAAAAGCCACTTGGGAGGCACCTGGAAGAGGACACAGTCAAGGCGAGAGAGACTGCATTAAGACTATGTTACAGTCTGTGATGTCTTTGTGCAGTCTGTTACATCCCCTCTCCCATTGCACAGCAGATGAGACCCAATGCAAAAAGACAAAGGGGCCCAGATCTAAATGTAAAGAGTAGTTTTTAGAGTAGCTCTTATAGTCTTAAAAATAAGTGATCATTCTTTTCTTTTATTATTGCTTTATTTTGAAGTTTTGACAGATCTTCTAGATGCGATGCACAATCTTAGAGAAAAATTCGATATTAAATCTAATTGCCTTTGTTCCGACAAGCAAAATGTACAAGTTGAGACAATTCCTGAAGTGAATGGTGGATCGTCTCAGGTGAGTGAACTGTCTTTGATTATTAAAATTTGTTATTTGGATGAATCAGCTTTCATGGTTTCAGTCCCATATTTATGACAGTGCTTTATTGATTTGTGATGCTGTTGTGTAAATTATTAGGTAAGACAGTGTAACCACTAATGTGTAACTTGTTTATAGGATTGGAGATTATATATTTTTTAAGTTAATTATTCTGCCCTGTAGGTTTTGCAGAATGTTCTTGATCACAATAACACAATTTCTCTGTGCATGCCTGAGTCTCAGCAGCAGAATTCCCCTCTGAAGTCTGAGACTAATGGTAATACCAGCCCCAGAAGTGACACAAGCACAGACAGCAAGTTAACTCCTCCAGAATCCCAGTCCCCGCTACACTGGTTAGCAGATCTTGCTGAACAAAAGGCCAGAGAAGAAAAGAAAGGTAATTACCCTTAATTACATTGTATGTGAAGGAGGGTAGGGCCATTTAACATTAATTTTCTAGAGTAACAAACATTTGTCTTTCATTAACGTGACATTTTAAATGTCAGTATGTTTCCTACTCACTTATGCTATAGGTGTTTTCCTCTGGTGGTGTGAACAGTGGCTCAAGACTCACTTGTAATTGTGTGTGCCCGAAGGGGTCCCAGTGGATCACACCTGTGACCCCCCCCCCACACACACCCCGTAGCCACTTAGCTGTAGCACCTTTGATTTGTCACAAACTCAAACTGAACGTCTGAGATGTTGGCAAATCTTCTCATGTTCAGACTGTTGGTACCCCTTCTGGGGTGTTTTCAGGGGAATTAAAGCCCCCACCATGAAATGAAGGGTACAAGTTTCAGTGATACTTGTACTTAATGTCGTAATTATATTAAAAAGCTTGCAAAATATTTGATTTCAGAAAACAAGGAATGTCCCCTTGAAAAACCTATGAAAGAAGAAAGTGATCAAGATAACTCTGATTCTCCAGACCGCAAAACTCCCCCTGCTGCATCCCAGAGCAATGAACAAGGATCCACCTTGCGGGACTTGCTGACCACAACGGCAGGCAAGCTGCGTCTCGGCTCTACGGATGCAGGCATCGCCTTTGCGCCGGTATATTCTACAGGAGCCCCAGTGAGTTGGTTGCCAGATGACTTAGCATTTTTCAAGGCCTTCGAAATTGAGTTTTACCAGTAAACTGAACTACACTCACAGCATTTCTGTAAAATAATCATGAAATTAAATTACCAGACTCTTAAAGGCCATTCCTATTTTGTGTTGTGCAGCACATTTTGTTTTAACTTGAGGACACTTAAAACTGCATTTTGTAGAACCTTCCAGTTAGGGACGTTATCAAAAGTTCCTTTTTAATTATGTGCCCAAAAAAGGATGCAGTTACAGACTGCTTATAATTACCTAATTGCCATTGAGCACTAATTGTTCTAGATGTATTTTAAAGTATCTTTTCTCAAGATGAACATATTAAAGAAAGTGCTTTGATGTGCATTGCGTTTTGGTTTGTTGTTGTTTTTTTAACCTACAGAGTGGCAAAAGTGGAAGGACTGTGCCAAACATTCTTGATGACATCATTGCTTCAGTTGTTGAAAACAAGATTCCACCAAATAAAGCCTCCACGATGGATGATGATGATGATGATGATGATGATGATGATGAAGAAGAAGAAGAAGAAGAAGAAGAAGGAGAAGAAGTAGAAGATGTAGATGATGCAGATGATACAGATGAGGTAGAAATCATAAAAGTGATAGAAGGAAGAGGAGGAGGATTAGGAGGAGGTTTAGGAGGAGGATTAGGAAGAGGTTTAGGAGGAGGATTAGGTGGAGGATTAGGAGGAGGATTAGGTGGAGGATTAGGTGGAGGATTAGGTGGAGGATTAGGAGGAGGATTAGGAGGAGGAACAGGAAGAGATCCTGAAGATGGCCGGCCAGCTGCTGTGGACCAGCGTGATCAACTGCAGCCAGCTGCTGTGGACCAGCGTGATCAACTGCAGCCAGCTGCTGTGGACGAGCGTGATCGAGTGTCCAGGGATGTGCCACACACATGGATGTGTGAGAAACGCGTCTTGTGGCTTCAAGATCACAAGAATCTTGATAATTGGAAGCTTTTCAAGCAGTGCTGGAAACAAGGACAGGTAAGTGTTTTTATCAAGGCAAATACTTGCCCAAAAACTGCTTTGTGAAGGCATGTTGGCTTTCAGCTTGCATCTATCAGTCAGAAAGTGTCAGAACACAGTTACACTTTCTGGTTAGTTACCTCTGACCAGATTTATATGAATTAGGGTCAGAATATTCGTTTATATGAATTCAGTATCAGAATATGTTTTGTAACATTTATTTTGACCAGTCAGTGAACAAATTTTGTATAGTTCTAGCATCTGAGGCAACATGATAAAGTAGAAAGAGGACTTGACCTGGGGTCAGAGAATGAGGTTTCTGCTCATTAGCACCTTCATGACTGAGCAGTTCATCCACCTCTGTCATGCTTTTGTTGGCAAAAAGTGGCCTGAGCTCACCTCCAGCTCTCAATCTATGATTCTCCTTCTTATTCCCTAAGCCAGATGTTTTCTTATGATCCAGCTCCACACCTCCTGTGTCTGACTCCAGTCCATTTTCTGCCCAGCCACTACAGCATTCTTACTTTAAATGCAGCTTTGGCCTTTCCCTCCCCTGGTCAGAAACTTGTTGTAACTTCCCCCATTGCCTACAGGACCTGGCCTAAACTCCTTATTCTAAAGGTCTAGCCCCCCTTTCTGGGCACTATCTACCTTTGTGTATGTTTGACCATAAAACACTTCACATTCTTGGATACCCACTGGACTTTTTTCTCAGCCCAAATATTTTTTCAGTGGTTGCCCTGTCTCTAATGCCTTTTTCTAGAATTCTGCACATGAATGCCATACGTAGCATGCCAGTGATCAGCTTGTACACCAGCTCTTCCAGAAATCATCTCTCCGTTCTCTGCACTTTTATGGTGCTTTGTATCTGTCATGACGTTCCCAGCGTTGTCTTAAGTTATTGTTGTTTGTATCCATGTCTCCTTATTTCCCCTACTAGATTATAAGTTGGTCTTTAAGGTTAGCTGTCATATCTCCGCTCCTCACTATGCCCCCGGACGATGGCAGAGAGGCTCATGTAGCTCAGTGAGACTGTGAGCTATGCCAGACGGGGAAGGTCATCGTGAGGAGTCTTGACAAGAGGTAATCCACTAGAGAAGGAAATGGCAGACCACGCCAGTATCTTTGCCAAGAAAACCTATGGACGGTAATAAAAGGATAACAGATGACCCAAATGTGCCTCCAACTCTAACCCTAACACCCTAATGTTTGCGCCTCCAGCTTTATCAAGGAACGATAAAAAGATTTTCTTAAATGAACAATGTGAAGAAATAGAAGAAAGGCAATAGAAAGGGAAAAACATGTCTTCAAGAAAATAAGAGGCAGTGGGGGGAAATGTCAAAAAATGGGCAGGCACGTACCAGAACTAGAAGAGGTAGCAGGAACACACAGAAGAACTATACAGGAAAAATCTGAACATCACCAAGAACCATGATGATGTGGTTACTAATCTGGAGCTGGGTATCCTGGAGAAGGAAGTCAAGTGGTCCTTAGGAAGCATTGCTAACAAGAAGGTTGGGAGAGGTGACAGAATTTTCCCTGAGGTGTTTAAAATCCTGAAAGATGATGGTATTAAAGTGCTGCACTTAAATATGCTCGCAAATTTGGAAACCTTGATAGTAGCCACAGAAAAAGATCCGTCCTAAAAAGGGCAATGCCAAGGTACATTCGTATTACCGAACAGGTGCGTTCATTTCATATGCCAGCGAGATTATGCTTAAGCATCTGCAGGCTAGGCTTCAGCAGTATGTGAACCAAGGGTTATCAGAAGAGCAGGCTGGTTTTTGAAGAGGCAGAGGAACTAGAGACCAAATTACCAGCATTCCCCGGATTACAGAGAAAGTAAGAGAGTTCGAGAAAAACATCTCCTTCTGCTTCATTCCCTGCACTAAAGCCTTTGACTGTTTGGATCCCCGAATGTGGCAGGTCCTCAAAGGGATGGAAGTACCAGATCATCTCACCTGTCTCCTGAGGGACCTGTAGTGTGGGTCAGAAAGCAAGTTAGACCCAAACAAATTAGCTTAAACTCTTGGTTCAAGATTGGAAAAGGAGCGTGACAAGGCTGTGTATTATCGCCTTGCTTACTGAACTTACATGCAGAGTATGTCGTGTAAAGTGCCAGGCTGAATCAATCAAAAGCTGGAATGAAGGTTGCCAGGAGAAATATCGACGCTCTCAGCTATGCAGACAATACCCCTCCAACGGCAGAAAGTGAAGAGGAATTAAGAAGCCCCATGATGGGGAGTGAAAGAGGAGAGTGTCAAAGCTGACGTGAAGCTTAGAAAGAAGAACCAAGGTGCCAACTGGTCCTACTACTTGCTGACAAATCGAGGGTGAAGAAGTGGCAGCAGCACCAGACGGGGAGTTCTTGGGCTCAGAGATCTCTACAGATGGCAGCTGCTCCTGGAAGGAGAGCTAGGGCAGATCCGGACTGCACACTGAAACACAGAGACACCACCTGCTGAAAGCTGGACTACGAGAACATCCAAAGCGCTGCCAAATCAGCACTTTAGAGTTGGTGCAGGAGACTTTGGAGTTTCTTGGACAGCAAGGAGATCAAATCAGTCAACATTTAAAGAAATTAATTCAGGCTGTTCACTGGAAGGTCAGATGCTGAAGCTTGCTTTGGCCACGTAATGAGAAAATGGGACTTGTTGGAAAAGAACCTGATGTTGGGAAAGATTGAAGGCAAAAGGAAAAGGGGATGGCAGAGGAGATGAGATGGTTAGATAGCATCATGAAAATAATGAAGATGAACTTGGACGGACTCCAAGAGAGAGAGTGGAAGGGTCTGGCATGCTATAATCCAGGGGGTCACAAAGAGTCAGACAAAACTGAATGCCTGGACCGCAGCAGCAATCACGTCTGCAGCCGTTTTACGTCCCCTCGCGTGCTACTGAGCCTCATGACGCCTCACATATAGCAAATTTCCACCAATTTTTAAAAATTAAATCAGTGAGCTTTTTAAAATTGTTGAGTTGTTCAGGCCTTTTGATACTTCATGGAAAACGCTGGTTGGACTGTTTTGAGAAGTCTTTTAAGTACAGATTTTACATGGCTCTGATTAGCTAGTTACCTTGCTTGTTCCCCCCAGGCCTTAATAACTGAAGTGAAGTTGGGTGGGGTTAGAGAAGAAAACAACTTGTGTTATAAACTCTTGTGTTGTTGTCATTTAGTAGCTGTACCTGATGGTAAAGCGGTAGCTTTATGACAAAATGTCTGTCCTGATTTTTGTGCAGATAAGTTATGTTAGCCCTAGGAATGACATTAAGAGGAGAATTGGGCGGGGTGGGGGACAGAGTAAAAGCAGCAACTTGCTTGAGATCTCCCCCAAACCCCTCCCAATACCTGTGAAAAATGGCTCTAAACAAATTCTAAAGCAGCAGAACCCAGAAAAAGACAGAGTGAAACAAATTTCCCGCCCAAGACAACCTGGATGATTGATCAGAAAGGTGTATCGTGCCGGGCTGGGAGAAGAGCGCAGTTCAGCGTGGTTGCACGGGCAAACCAGGCCTCAGAGAACTGAATCACAGGTAGCTGTAGTGGTTTCCAGACTTCTTAACCCACAAATGCCAAAGAGAACTTAGAAGGTTGGTAGGAAAAGTCTGTGACCACAGTGAGAGAGAAGCTCAATCCCAGCCCGAGTCCCAGCACAGCCCTGGGGCAGCAGCTGCTTTTGGAGCTTCCCGGTCCACAGACAGAGGAGCAATTGAGTGGCTGATCAGAGGGGGATTGCAGGGATCTCTTTGTGGGTGCTGAGGCAGGATTCTCTTGTTTTGCCCGTGTTGGATCTGGGTCACAGTTCTGGGTGGTGGTGCTGGGGCAAGAAAGAGCATTGGTGTGGTGGAGCTTGTGGTGGTGGTGGTGGTGCAGAAGGAATCCTCCTCACGGTTCCAAGGCAGAATAGAGTGCTTATGGTCACTCATAGACCGGAGCAAAGGCCAGGAAAGGAGTAAACACCTCGCCCTTGATCATGCCACCTTGGAAGAACTGAAAATTTACAGGTCCCTACAAGTATCTCTGAAAACAGCTGCACAAAACCTGTGAAGCTTGGGAACAGTACATTCTCCACACTGGAAACAGACTCCTACCTTAACAAAAAGTTTACAACTCAAGTAATTGGCTGGGATCACGAGCAAACAGCACAAAAAATGTCATACCATAGACTCTTTCTTTGGTGACAAAGAAGATCAAAACATACAACCAGAAGAAGAAACAAAGTCAAAGCTCCTACATGCAAAGCCTCCAAGAAAAATATGAATTGGGCCCAGGCCATGGAAGAGCTCAAAAAGGATTAAGAGAAGCAGAGGAAAAACTGGGAAGAGAAATGAGGCTGATGCAAGAAAATCATGAAAAACAAGTCAACAGCTTGCTAAAGGAGATGCAAAAAAATACTGAAGAAAATAACACTTCAAAATATAGTGTAACCCAAATGGCAAAAGGGGTCTAAAAAGCCAGTGAGGAGAAGAATGCCCTAAAAAGCAGAATTGACCAAACGGAAAAAAGAAGCCCAAAAGCTCACTGAAGAAAATACTTTTTTTTTTTGGGCTAGGCAGTGGGGTTAAGTGACCCTTTCCCAGGGTCACACAGCTAGTAAGTGTGATGTGTCTGAGGCTGGATTTGGAGTTTTCCTGACTCTAGGGCCAGTGCCCTGTAAGAAAATACTTCTTAAGAATTAGAATGGAACAATTGGAAGCTAGTGACTTTATGAGAAATCAAGACATTGGAAAACAAAACCAGGAGAATGGAAAAATAGAAGACAATGTGAAATACCTCATTGGAAAGACAACTGACCTGGAAAATAGATCCAGGAGAGAGAACTTAAAAATTATTGGACTCTCTGAAAGCCATGATCAAAAAAAGAGCCTAGACATCATCTTTCAAGAGATTATCAAGGAAAACTGCCCCGCTATTTTAGAACCAGAGGGCAAAAAAGAAATGGAAAGAAGGCACCAATCTCCTCCTGAAAGAGATCCCCAAAGGAAAACACCTAGGAGTATTGTAGCCAAATTCCAGAGTTTCCCAAGTCAAGGAGAAAATATTGCAAGCAGCCAGAAAGAAACAGTTCAAGTATTATGGAAATACAGTCAGGATAACACAAGATTTAGCAGCTTCTACGTTAAGGGATCAGAGGGCTTGAAATATGATATTCCAGAGGACAAAAGAGAAAGGATTACAACCAAGAATTACCTACCCAGCAAAAGTGAGCATAATCCTTCAGGGGAAAAATGGACATTCAGTGAAATAGAGGGCTTTCAAGCATTCTTGATGAAAAGACCAGAGCTGAATAGAAAATTTGACTTTAAAATATGAGACTCAAGAGAAACATGAAAAGGAAAATAGGAAAGAGAAATCATGAGGGACTTACTAAGATTGAACTGTTCACATTCCTGCATGGAAAGATGATATTTGTAACTCATGAGACCTTTGTCAGTGTTAGGATAGTTGGAGGGAAAAAATTGTATGTATGTATATATAGATAGATAAATAGAGGGCACAGGGTAAGTTGAAGATGAAGGGATGGTATCTGGAGAATAAAATTAAGGGGTGAGAGAGGATTATATTGGGAGAAGGTGAAAGGAAGAGGTAGAATGGGGTAAATTGTTTCACATAAAACAGACAAGAAAAGGCTTTTATAGTGGAGGGAAAACAGAGAAAGGTGAGAGGGAATGAGTGAATCTTATTCTCATTGGATTTGGCTTAAGAAGAGAAGAACATACACACTCAATTGGGTATGGAAATCTGTATTACCCTGTAGGAAAATGGGGGGGGGGAAAGGAACAAGAGAGCAGGGGTATATGATAGAGGGGATGGCAGATTTGGGGGAGAGGGCAATCAAAAGCAAACACTTCTAAGGGAGGGATAGGGTCAAAAGGGAATAAATGGGGCGGGATAGAATGCAGGGAACTATACAGAGTTTTTCGCAACATGACTACTGTGAAAGTGTTTTGCATGACTACACATGGTTAACCTGTATTGAGTTGCTTGCCTTCTCAATGAGGGTGGGTGAGGAGGGAGGAAGGGAGAAAATTTGGAACCCAAAGTTTTAAAAACAAATATTATAAAATTGTTTTCACATGCAACTGGGAAATAAGATAAGCAGACAGTAGGGTATAGAAAACTGTCCTGCCCTACAGGAAAATTGAAGGGAAAGGGGATAAGAGAAAGGGCGGGGAAATAAAAGGGAGGGCAGATTAGGGGAAGGGGTATTCAGAATGCACACCATCTTGGGGTGGAGGGAGGGACAAGATGGGGAGAAAATCTGGAACTCAAAATCTTGTGGAAGTGAATGTTGAAAACTAAAAATAAATAATTAAAAAAAGGAGAATTCAGTAAGTAATTCATTTCTAAGATGTAGTCTCTCTTATGTGGTAACATAGTTAAATGAGAAATTTTTGTTTTGCGATGTGTTTCATGAGCAATCACCTTCTAAAGATTTCATGTCTTTTAGAGAATCACATGTAATTGTTATTGTTCAATTGTGTCTGACTCTTCACGATCCCGTTGTGGTGTTTTCTTGGCAAAGATACTAGAGTGGTTTGCCATTTCCTTCTCCAGCTCATCTTAGAGATGAGGAAACTGAGACAACAGGGTTAGGTGCCTTGCCCAGAGTCACACAACTACTAAGTCACATATTTGAACTCGGGAAGATGAGTCTCTCTGATTCCAAGCCCAGCGCTCTGTGCACTGTGGTGCCACCTACCCACCCGGTCACATCTAAACTGTTTATCTGTTAGCAGTACAGAAACTGAGTGTTCAAGTAGATGTAGTCTCTAAAAAGTTAGGATGTCCTGTCTTTGTGTGGGTGTTCTCTCCCTCTCTCTTTTCACAGTCTTATTGAGAAGGGGAGAGGTGTGGAGGGGATGATTTTGGCTAATCTCACATGGGGAAAAGCTGAATTTTGGTCCGGTGGCTGGTTTTTAGTAAGACGATGCTTCCGGGCACCTGCTTCCCTTGCGTGCTTCCCTTCCTCACAATACCTCGTGTGTATTTTGTCTGTACTTACTTGCACAGTAAGTGCTCTCTGCTACAGGTAGAGTACAGTCAGTACTGCTCTCTAGCTACAAAATACAAGCTCGTTGAGGGCCAGGGAATGACTCATTTTTATGTTTGTATCTTCATCAGTTAGCACGGTCTTGGGCCCGTAGGTGCTTAATGAATGTTGTGGTTTAGCTAACTGATTGAAGTTGGGTACTCCACACTATTCCAGATTTGACTTTCAGAACCTTTCTGGTGTTAACAATAAACCCTTACTCTGGCGCTTATTTATGGAGGTGAGAAGTTTTAGCCATTATCCTGTGTGTAAAGATAAAGCAGCGAATGTTTATGGAGTCCCTTCTCTTTGCTGAGGGCTCTTCTTAAGGTATCAGGGCAGACACAGATCCTTGCCTTTAGGTGAGACATAAACATTTTTAGGAAAAGGAGAGAAAGGTAAGAAACAGGAGCTACTTCCTCAATTTTAGAGTGTCTTTGGTAGATATGCTTGGAAAATGCAGGTCAAAAAGTACTGAGCAGTTGTGATTAGGATTTAATTATGAATTGTGTATTTCAGCTGATGTCTTACGTTCTCCTTGGTTCTAACTTTTTTTTTCACCTTTTGTTAACAAGCCTGTGGTGGTTTCTGGTGTCCACAAGAAAATGAACATCAGCCTGTGGAAAGCAGAGGCAATTAGTCTTGATTTTGGAGACCACCAGGCAGATCTCCTGAACTGCAAAGACAGCCTTATTTCAAATGCCAACGTTAAGGAGTTCTGGGATGGTTTTGAAGACATTTCAAGTATGTGGTTCCTCACTTTTTTGTTGTTCTCAAATATAACTTCAAAAATGGAAACTTGTTCATTAGTGATATTTCTAGAAGGCAGTTAAGCTTTGACATGTAGATTGAAACAGTGTTGTCTACCAAATGAGGGCTTAGCTCTGAGTTCTAATCCCGGCTCCACCTTTAGCTGTCATCTCTTAAGCAAATCATTTAAGTGCTTTCTACCTCAGTTTCTTATTTATCATTTTGAAGTGATATTAAAAACCGTTTCTTTAGCCAAGTGAAGTAGTGGAAGCAAAATATTTTGGAGAGTAAGATCACTTTAAAAATGGATAATATAATTGTTCATAATAAAAGGCTTAAAGAAATTCTCTTGAAGAGAATTTGGGTTTTCGCACTTCATGGAGTCATAAAGGAATAATTCATTGTGTTGTAGCATCATAGAAAATTAGGAAGCCTGACACTCAGTAAATAAGCACGTGTGAATTCTTAGCTGCACTGTGCAATAATGAGAATAAAGCTTTTGAATGATCTCTCTTTTCTCTATTCTTCTACATTGTTGAAAAAGAAAAACGCAATTCAGTTTATTTTCTTTACAGAACGTCAAAAAATGAAAAATGGAGAAACCGTTGTTTTAAAACTGAAAGACTGCCCTTCAGGAGAAGACTTCAAAACTATGATGCCGGCAAGGTATTACGGGAAATGAAACTTGTTGTTTGTTGATGGTTACTAGTAACATTGGGGTTGACTTCCAAGTGGAGGAGATTCATCCTTGCTAATCGGGCATTTAGGAAAGAGGCAGCTTGTGGAATTCGAAGGCTCTGCCACATTGGCCTCGGCTTGGGTTTAGGAGAAGCCTAGCAGAGCTCCTGTTCCCGGAAGCCCCTGCAAGCAGGCCTTGTTTTCTTGTTTCTGCCACTCCCTTGTTGTGCTTTTCTAATGCCGTAATTTGGGGGAGAAGGTAATTAAGAATCCAGTTGGTATGAGTCTGGGTCAGAGATCATCCAGGAAAGCTGTCTTGGATCCCTTCCCCTGCTCCCTCTGGGCTTCACCCCTTCAGTCGCATTACCCTCAGACCCCATCAAGAGTTGGGGGGCAGGGCTGCCTGATAAGAGATAACGAAGGTCTTACAGTCAGGCCTTCCTTTTGTGGAGTTTTTTGCTTCTGGGGCTTGTAGAAGTTGCAAGACTTGTTAACATTGAAAGCACTTTGAACGTCTTAAATTTCCCCAAAAAACTTCAAGTATTATACTATTCCAGATATGAAGATCTGTTTAAAAGCCTGCCGTTACCAGAATACTGTAATCCTGATGGAAGATTCAATTTGGCCTCCCATTTGCCAGGATTTTTTGTTCGTCCAGACCTAGGACCCAGACTGTGCAGTGCATATGGTGAGTAGCCCTCTCTACCAGAAATAACAATGGAACTTTTACACAGATACATGGCTAAATCCTCTGATGGTTTCCATTTAATGTTACGGCGTTATAAATATCTTTGTTACTCTGTGGCCTTTCCAAACTTTTCTTAGCATATCTCCCATTTTGTTGTATTCATCATTAGCTCAGTATCAAAGTTAGAAAACAAGGGCTTCACTTGCGAGCTTTTTTCCATACTTAAGAATTTGTTACTTGTATAACCCATTGAGAGAAATTTTTTAATGTCATAAATAATGTGCTATGACCAAATATAATGGAGAAAAAGCCCAGTGTGCACAGTAAAATAATAAAGAATAAACTATAATAAAATAACTTTTGAAAACCCTTTGTCAAATGTTCACAAGCTTTGAAAATTTCAACCTTTTGTTTTATGGCCTATTCCTTCATGTGCAGGTTGAATTAGTTAGACCCAATGCAGAAATAATTTCGTCACTGTGAACTGGAATTGGGGGGTTCTATATTAATACATGAATAGAGGGATGAGAGTTTAATGTGTATTCATGAAAATTCAAATCTTATTCCAAACACAGGTGTGGCTGCCACTAAAGATCACGATATTGGAACAACAAATCTCCACATTGAAGTTTCTGATGTTGTAAACATTCTGGTTTATGTTGGTGTAGCAAAAGGAAATGGAGTGCTCTCAAAATCAGGTACAGAAACCTTCCTTGAAAACAGCCTAGCTTGTTATGGCTAATAGTTGAATAACCGTCCATGTTATTGCCTATTGAAGATATTGACGCTTATAGCACTTGAAGGTTTAACATGTTTAAAATACTTTCTCTCATTTGGTGCTGATAGCAACACTAGAAGACAATGCATTAACCTCATTGTACAGATGGGGATACAAAGTGCTTTGCCCCTATTCTCACAGCCAGTCAGTGTCAGATAGAGGTAGGACTTGAACCCAGGCCTCTGCTACTTCTAAGCCCAGCACTTTTTCAAACTCTGCACTACACAGACTTTCTAGTGTTTTTTGTTTTTTGTTTTTTTTAATCCACCAAAACCCAGCTTCTGGAATGTCGGTGATGATTGCAGAGAACACTTGTGAAGTAGGGACATCTTCACATTTAAAGGACCACGATTATCAGATGACGTTTGTCCTTTCTTTTAGCTCCTTTTAACACCACTAACATTTTATTGGTCATTTAAGGAACTGAGAAATATAGTAGTCTTTCTAATGAATTCCTCGGATTGGCCCCTTCCCCCATGATTTTTATGTTGCCTGATTTGTTGCTTGAAGGCAGGAGTAAAACATTACGTGAAGGATACATAAGGAGACCACATTTCTCTTGGCAGCCAGGGGGTGTTTTTTTTTTAATATCACGATGGGACAGGAAAGAGCTTTGGCTCATGTGTCGGGAGATCTAGGCTCTCATCCTGACTCTGCCTCAGACAGATCGTTTAATCTACTGCAAGTTAGGTTGCAGTGTGCCCTTCTCACGCTCGATTATGACATCCCACATTTTTAGTTAACCTGCAGAAATAAGACACCCACAAACTATGTGCCCAGCACAGTGACAGGGACTGGGGTTAACAAGAGCAGAACTAGCAGTCACTCCTCTCCAAGAGTTGGTCTTCTGTCAGGAGAGAGAACATGGGAACTTAGTTGTATATGCCAAATCAGTAAAAGCTAGTCTGGGGTAGGAGGTCCTCAGGAAAGGCTTCATGGAGGAGACCTGAGCTGAATCTTGAAGGGAGTGAAATAAGGTCTTAGGAGATGGAGGTAAGTCCTCCGTCTTCAGTAAGTGCAAAAGCATCGTGGGCATGGCATGGATGAAGGACCCCAGAGAAGCGTTGTTGGCCAGGTGCAGGAAGAGGAGTCGTGGATGAAGAGGCTGGGGCCAGGTCACATGGGAGTTTAAAAACCAAACAGAGGGGCTTCCATTTTGTTTTAGAGATTCCTAGGGGCCGCTGGAATTAATTGAGTAGCTTTGGGAGCTCTGTGGACGGCAGCATGGGAAGAGAGACAAGCCAGGGAAACCAGTTAGGAGGCCAGTGTGATGGTCCAGCAAGAGGTCACGGATGGAAGGCTGTATGTGCTAAGGTGGTGACTTTATGAGGAGTGAGGAGGGGGATAGGTGAGATGAGTGAAAATAAGGAGGTTGGGATGCTACCAGCCTTGTGAATCTGAACAGTTGAGAGGATAGTAGCACCCTCAGCAGTAATGGGGAAATTCAGAAGGGGAGAGACTTTCAGAGGAAAGGGTTAATGACTTCTGTTTTGGAAAAGCTGACTTTGAAATAACCAGCAGGCGAGCTGATGATGTGGGACTGGTGCTCATGATGGAGGCTGGGACTGGCTATATTAAATGAGCTATTTGAATAATGAAACCTGTAGTGTTGTGAAGCCAAGAGAGTCTAGGGAGAAAGGGGGCCCAAACAGAGCCTCGGGCTACGACAGCCCCAGGGTCGAATGAGCCAGTAAAGGTAACTAAGAGGACCAGGACCAGGAGGAGAGGGGGGACCCAAGGAAGCCAGAAAGAACGAGGACCAGGAAGACACTGTCAACGTGGGCCGTTACGAGGCCACGGACAGATGTGGAGAGCGCGGTTCCTCTTGGCTGGCGAAGCTGGAAGCTAGACTGCAAGAAGTTCTGAGAGTGGGGCGAGGGGGGAGGGGAAACAACTCCCACAGGCAGCTTTTTCTAGACGTTCGGCTGAGAGAGGCAGGACAGGTGCCGGATGGTGGATTGTGGGGGGCTGGTGGGGTCTGCCTTGGGGACATTTAGGTGTGTTCACAGGCAGCTGAGAAGAAACTAGTCAGTCACCAGAGGTGGGAAGAGGCAGAGTCGGGGAGCAGGTGGGGGCATGTGGCTGAAGGGAATTATCCAGGATGGATTAACCTGCGAGCAGGGCCACCTCCTTGTTGGAGCTTGGAGTGAAGAAAGATGGGGGTGTTCTTGCCTCACATTTAGGACTTTCTATAATTTGTATAACAACATGCAAAATCTTAACCATCCAATAAAAATAACAAGGTTTTGTGTTAAAATGCCTCCAGTTATATTTATAACAAAGTATTAATCTTAATGTGAAGGGTAGGTTTCTTCTTAACATAAAGGTTCTCAAAACCTAAGGCGTCTTTGACAACATTCCCGTTTACGTTTTCAGCCACTAAGCAAGACCAGTGCTCTCTCTTTACGACGGTTGCCGTAGCAAACCTCATTCCGAATGGATGTGATGTTGTCAGTGTCAATGTGTATTTCTTGGATAAACCAAAGATTTCTTTGTTCACCTTTAGCTTAAACATGATTAGTTTTCAAATTCAAACCCTTGTTTCAGTGTATTTTTGTAAGACAGCTCCATTACCTGTTCTTACTCAGAGAAAAGCAGAATATGTGATGTTATCCACAGCAAGGGAGTTCTTTTCCATTCATATTTAGAACTATCTAAGTCCCTAAAGGAAACAAGATTTGATTTTGTAGTATTAACAAGCAGGTCTTTCCTTCTGTTTCATTTGCAGAACTGGTGTTTATTTTAAAAATTCTATTTTAACTATAATCTATAGTTGTTTTTCATATATGTAATCACTTTCTATTTCTGAGTCAGGTATTATTAGTTTGGGGACCTTTCACTGATTATTTAGAGAGATTTTTGAAAACGTCCACCAAATATACATATAGAGGAAGAATTCTCCACGTTACTTTCAAAATTGTTGATTGTCAGATTGTCTGAACTTCCTTCTGACCTTAATTCTGTTCTTTTCTGTGTACTGTTTCTCATTTTAAATTCTGTTTTTTCAATTAGGAAGCATTTATTTCCTCTCACACATACCATGATATTTTTTTAAACGGGGGAAATGAAACCTTTTTAACAAATATGTGTAGTCAAGCAGACGAGTTCCCACCTTGACAGTGTCCAAAAATGTCTCTCTTTCTGCATCTTTGTAGTCCAGAGCCCGTAGGTCAGGGGTAGGTAACATGGTTTATCTTCTGTCCTCTGGCATCATGGTGGTGGAGTATTGTGTTGATCAGAATTCTTAAAAGTCTTTCAAAGTTGTTTGTTTTTGTTATTGTATTTGTATTGTTCTCTTGTTGCTACTCACCTCATTCTGCATCAGTTCATAAAAGCTTTCTCAGATGTCTCTGAGATCATCTTTCTTATGGCACAGCGGTGTTCCTTTACCTTTGTAGACCATCATTTATTGAACTCTTAACCAGTTGGTGGGCACCCTCTTAATTTCAGTTCTTTGCCACCACAAAAAAGAGCTGCTGTAAAAGTATGTACATCTGGCTCCTCTTTGGGGTACAGGTAGTGGTAGAGCTGGGTCAGAGTACAGGTTGGCACCTTTAGGGGCACAGCTCTTGAGGACTTTCCAGAGTTGTGCCCCTCTGCTTTTGCAGAGTTCTGCAAAGCATTTCATGGACTGAGTTTGGCTTTTTTGATTTTTTTTTTCCATGAAGTTGGCCAATTTACAACAGATTGAAAAGCGACAGCTTGTCACTATTTCCGTATGGTCTGATTGTCTGTGGAGCATGAAAGTAATCCAAATTATACAAGGGGTTACAGTTTTGAAGTCACGCTTGTACACCTGCATTTAATCCAGCTCCTTATTAAGTTCCAGTATGTTATCTCCATTATGTTAAGTTCTATTTGAATTCCTTTAGTTAGGCCTTTTTGTGTTCTCGTACTGTAGTGCAAGGCACATAAGAACTGTTGGTTAAATCTTGGCTGCTTGAAGGAATAGAGGATTGGTGGCCTTGAGGTTTGTAGATGTCAGTGATGCCTGCCTCAGAACTCATACTTTTCCTCATCAGAGTTTCTGGCCCACTGCCAGGGACGACAGAGAATGATTTTCATTCACCATATTGGGGTTTAATCTAGATTAATTTATCACTTTTAATGTATGAGAAGGAAGAGTTCTGCTATATTGTTCCCAAGTTGATATTTTAAAAAGAACAGAAGCTAGAGAGCATTAAAAGAGGAGGAGAAGTAGCCTAGGGCTGTAACTGAGTCACTTAAAGGGATTGGTTAAGAAAAGGAGATGGCAGACATGACTTCTGCCTGCAGGCACTGGAAGGCTGTGCTGTGGAGGAGGGATCCGACCTGAACTGCTTTGCCCAAGAGGCCAGCACTAGTAGGGACAGGGAGCAGAGGTTGGGAAGGAGCCGCATTTGGCTCAGTGTAACACTGAGAAGATGAGCTCCTTGTCAGGCTGAGGCTGGGAAGCCACTTGGCTGTTACAGCAGTATTCTTGTTCAGCCATGGCTGGCACCAGCATCCTCTCAATCACCCAGCTCACAACCTGGGCATCCTCTTCAACTCCCTCCTCACCAGTCCCACAGACACCTCCACTCTGATGCAGGCCCTTATCCCCTCACTCCTGCACCATTGCAGTGGCTGCTGGAGCAGGGGGGGGGGGGAGGGGTGGCGCAGAGGTCTGCCAGCCTCTAGTCTGTCCCCATCCCACTCCATCTCCTCTCTGCCAAAGAGACCTTCCTCAGCGCAGCTCCGACCCTGGGACCTTCTGTTTTTATTCAGCAGACTCCAGTGTCTCTCTGTCACCTCTAGGATCATCACCTAGCCCCTTCTTAACCCTCGCTGCACAGCCCACTTTTGCTGACTGCACCCCCAGGCTAGAGTTCTCTCCCCGCTTGGTTTCACCTCCTGGCTTCTCTGCTTTCCTTCAAGTCTGCGCTCAGATCCACATCCGTTGGAGTGTGGAGCCTTGGCTCTGCTCCTGGTGCTCAGCATCGGGCTAAGAGTAGAGCCAGGGACGTGCTTAAAAAACTGTCAACTTTGATACTGTAAAGTCATCGAGATTCAGAGGCCACAGTTAGAAAGTGTTAAAGCCTCTCTGCCTCTTCAGGAACACTTCTTCCCTGTAGCCTCATCAGTTTTGCCGACGTTTGAAATGGGGATCTGGGTGTTTACTTTTTTAGGGTTTTAAATGAAGTTTAACTTCATTTTCTGTTTTAACTTCTCAGCTTTCTCATTTTTGAAATATTTTTTCATTTCATTTTCTCATTTTTTTAAACATTTCGTGTTTTAGCTTCTCAAGTATCCAAGCTCCTTGTTGTCAGAAATCCCTTTCTCCCTTTGTGGGGTGCTCATTTGTCCTCTGTTCCCTGCTGCAAGGTCTCAGTGACGGCTCTGGAGTCCTTTGGATCCAGTGGGAGGAGACTGAGGCTCTTTCCCTCGATCCTCTCTGCTCCCCGGGCCCCTAAGGGGGCTTGTGCTGGGACTACTCCTCGACGCTTATAGTGCATTTAACATAATGAAAGAGAAGAAAGTGACTGACGAGTGAATTTGAACTTACGCACAGAGAAGTTTTTCTTTGGGCTTCCCCCATTTCACATTGAAATACATCAAACAGGAAAACCACTTACCTCGTCTCTGTGTGGATTCCTGCCCTGATGCTGATTACAGCCTTATCAAGAGGCTGTCCCCACCCAACCAAATTCCACCTGGTTTCAGTCTGCGGAAAACTCTAAGCAGCAGGGAGAGGTGGTCCACCTTCTCTGCCACGAAAGATTAGGTTGAAACAATCAATAAGGTTTTCTCTTAATTCCCATAATTGAATAGAAAGGGAACTGAATTAGCTCCAGAATTGAGTCACAAGATGGAGTCGGTTGGATCACTCAGTTCCCACAATTAACCACTTGCTGTCCTCATCCCCTCAGTTTTTTCTGTTGTGAAATCTCCTTTTGGATTCCCTGCCCTTTTTCACTCCAAGAATGAATAGGCTTGACTTCAGAACTTGAACCATTCCTGTCCTCTAATTTTAGGATATGGCTAGGTCACCTCCAGTATAAATCAGCATGGAACAGCGGGAAGAGCGCTGGGTTTGGGGTCGACCTGGCTCCAGTCTGCCCTCAAACACGTGCTCTTGGTCAGTCAGTCAGCAGGTACTGATGAGGTGGCATCCTAGGCCAGTCAGCTGGAATACTTAGAAAGGAAAACAACTGCCCTCAAGAAGGTAACATCTTTTTTCCATGGACATATGGTTATATACCAAACAACAGGTCATTTTTTAAAATAATATTTTATTTTTCCCCAAGTACACACAAAAATAATTTCTAACATTTTTTTGAATTCCATATTCTATCTTTCCAAGACAGTAAGCAGTTTGATATAAGTCATAGATGTGCAGTCATGTAAAACGTTTCCATATTGGTCATATTTGTGGAAGAAAACTTGAACAAAAATAAAGAAAGAAATAGTGTGCGTTGGTCTGTTGTCAGATGCCCTCAGTCTTTTCGCTGGAGGCAGGTGGCATTGTTTGTTACGAGTCCTTTAGGATTGTCTGAGAGCTGAGAATAGCTAAGACATTCACACTTCTTCATCATACAGCATTACTGTTACTGTGTATACGATGTTCTTCTGATTCTGCTCCCTTCGCTTTGTATCAGGTCATGTAAACCTTGCCAGGTTTTTCTGAGGGCATCCCGCTCACCATTTCTTATGGTACAGTGATATTCCGTCACAATCGCATACCACAGCTTGTTCAGCCATTCCCCAATTGATGAGCATCCCCTCATTTTCCAATTCTTAGGCATCACAAAAGGAGCTGCTATAAATATTTTTTGCACAAATAGCAAAAAGTTCCCCCCTTTTGGGGGGGTTACAGACCAAACTGAGGTGCTTCAATATTTTCGTATGTGCATAGGTTCTTCTCCCTTTTTTGTCTTTTTGGGGTACAGACCTAGTAATGGTATTGCTGGGTCAAAGGGTATGTACAGTTTGATCACCCTTGGGCATGGCTCCAGATTGCTCTCCAGAATGGTTGAGTCAGTTCACAACTCCACCAACAACGCAGTAGTGTTCCAATTTTCCCACATCCGTCCCCTCCAACATTTATCATTTTCCTTTTTTGTCTTTCTAGCCAATCTGATGGGTGGGAGGTGGCACCTCAGAGTTACAGAGGGTCATATTTCAAGAAGGAGGTGCTAGCAGCTGGCTGGCTGGGGAGTGATCAGGAAAAGCCTTGTGCCTCATTTTTTATCATCTGTAAAATAAAAGGTTTAGACCGTATGTCTAAGATACTCACCCAGCTCTGGATGTATGGTCTGTGTATTAGTGTTTTAATGAAGGGAGGCCAAGTAATATAGTGGAGAGAGAGCCAGGCTAGGAAGCCTGGGCTCAAGGCTTGCCTCTGACGCGTCCTTGCTGGGCGACTGACTCTGAGCAAGTGTCCTCGCTCCTCAGGACCTGGGGCAACGTGCAGACTAACGTGTGCAAGGTTCCAGCCTGCTGCAGGGGTGCGGGGAATGTTCTTACCTGGGAATTCCCTCTGCCAGGTGAAAGTCCCTTCTGAATCGGGGCTGGGGAGGAGGCCTGCCATTTCCCTTTCTTGGCTCCTTCCTGGTTTTTACTTCTTTTGGATTCTCCCCTCGGTTCTTAGGCGTTTTCTAACCAAAGAAGTCCTGCTCTCACATACCAGTGGCTTGATGGGGTTTCCTGAGAAAGCCCTGTTGAAGAAAGACACGCTTTTCTCCACTCCCCGTTTTCCAAAAACACATTTGTGCAGAGGTTTCCCAGGGACAAAGAAGCCATTGGTTGTGTCAGAAATGGTCTCAATTGTATTTCTCCTCCGCTGTGGCACAGGAAGGCACATAAGCTGAGGAGGAGAGGCACTGAGCCTTCCCTGGGAAGGAGGAGCTGTCAGATTCCCTGAGCACTTAAAGGCTCAGCAGCTCTGGAGGGCCTCCGTGAGGCCCAGAGGCTTGCAGGGTGGCAGCGCCCTCACTCGGGCCGTGGTGGAAGTGCCGGTCTTGAAAAGCCCTCTCCATATTTCAGGTGTACTAAAGAAATTTGAGGAAGAAGACCTGGACGACCTTTTAAGGAGAAGGCTGAAAGACTTCACCGAAAACCCAGGTGCTCTGTGGCACATCTACGCGGGCAAAGATGCGGACAAGATCAGGGAGTTTCTCCAGAAGGTACGTGGTACCCGTCTTCCTAGTGTCAGTCAGAAAGCATTTGTCACGTTTGGCTCTGCTCATAAGAAATAGTCCCGCCCCCTGACGTTCTGCTGGCGGTGCATTGGGGGGAGTTGAGGATGGAGCTCACAAAGGGAGGAAGGCATGGCTGGCTTGGGCACTTTCCTTAAATGGAGGGTCTGGAAGGAATCAGCTGATCAGAAGGGGACAGAGAGAGATTGCTGGGCCATAAAGGAGAAAGCCCGGCTGGTCTAGGCACGCGGCTCAAAATGGAGATTTCTGGGAGGAAGTGGCAAATCACAAAGGGGCCCAAGTCTCAATAAGGAAATCATTTTTGGTACCATTTTTCCTTTCTTTTGCCACTTTTTAACATTAGTATGGGATGTCTTGAATAGCTTTTACATTGTTTTGGGAAGAGTTAAAATTGGAAGCTTGGAAATCTGAAAACAAAAGTCTGGACCAGGCCTGCTTAACTTGGGGCCTGTGGGCCGCTTACAGCTATGCACCACTTTTAACCCCCAAGAGGATTTCAGGTGGCTCACAAAAACCACAAGGGGGCGTAAAACAGGCCCGTGCAACATGGCGCCCAAGGGCCTGGTCTGGACTGTTGAGTAAGAAGGGTCTTAATGGTCAAGCTCTTCCTAAGGAGTGAGGGTGCTCCCCTTCTGCCGCATCCCCTCACCCTACCCCTTCTCGATGAGCCAGAACACTGGTCCTTGGGTGGTGACTGGTGGTGGAAACTGAGAAAGGAGGCCAGTGAGTTTGCTGTGTTTTGTCTGCTTTCAGTGTGATTGTTTCCCTGATACCTGTTGGCCCGAAGACATGGTCTTTGTGGTCATTCTGCCTGGCTGCTGTTGGCTCCTTGCTCTCTAAGCTGTAAACATAGATCCCTTTTTCTTTACTCTCTCTACACTGCCTCACATGGAGATCTCATCAGCTTCCATCGATCTGATCACTATCTCTGTGCTTGCTGATTCTCAGTCCACCTCTGTCTCTTCCCAGTCCCTCTCCTGACCTCCAGTAGACATCTTAAACTCAGCACTTCCAGAACAGAACTCGTCATCATGCATTATGAAATGATGTTTGTGAAAAGCACTTAGCACCATGCCTGGCACATAGCAGTTGCTGTGTAAATGCTTATTCCTCCCCTTCCTCCCCCACTTTCTTCCTCACAGTCCCTCAGGCTTGTATCCTAGCTATTATCCTCACTTCCCCCTTCTCTCTGCCACTCCCATATCCAAGCTGGTGACAAGGCCTGGCAGTTTCACCTCTGTACTGCCATCTCTCCTGACAAGCCCTCCTCACCTCATGCCTGGTACTAGGCTGCCAGAGCTGCTGGGGGGGTCTCCCTCCAATTCCTCTTCCATTCAGCCACTGAAGGGATTTTCCTAAAGCCAAGGTCCTGCTTTATCTCCCCCTCTCCTCTGCATACACACTATCACCTCCAAGATCAAAATAGACTTCTGTCCTTGGCATTCAAAGCCCCCACCCCCACCTCACACTCTCCTGTGTACTCCTCCCCACTGTTTCTCAAACAGAATGCTCCCTCTCTCAGCTCATGCATTTTCTCTTGCTGTCCACCATGCCTGGAACGCTCTCCTTCCTCTCTGTACCAGCTGACTTCTCTGGCATCCGTCAGATTCCCACTAAAATCCTCCCTTCTACATGAAGCCTTCCCTAGCCCCTCTTCAGTCCAACACCTTCTCTTGATTAATTATTTCTGATTTATCCTGTTTAATACTTACTTTGTATACACTTGCTAGCATGTTGTCTGCCCCCATTGGAGTGCCCTAGCGCTTTAGCACAGTGCACATAGTAGGTGCTTATATAAATGTTTATTGACTGCTGAAGGGGGGCCATTACCCTTGGCTTTCACATCTGGTTCCTGTAGGATAGAAAGGTCAAAATATTTAATAAAATACAAAAACTACAATAGAACATAGATAATGTTAATATTTGGTTTTAAAAATCAACACACTATCCCCAGGGATCCTTATGCATAGTTGTTTTTATTTGCATTTGGCATCACAGCTATAGGAGACTTATGCCACTGGACTGAGGATATGAGTAATACTGTAAACGTTTCCAAAAGACACAGTGAATAAACATAGATCAGTTTGCTTTTAAGTGTGTCACCTCCATCTCCTGGAATTGGTACAAACCTTCCCCTCTGTCCTGCTCTTGTCAGTCATGAGAACATGACTCTTCCTCTCCCTTTCTCTCTCCCTCCCTCTCTTTCTCTCTTTCTCTCTCCCTCTCTTTCTCTTTCTCTCTCCTCCTCTTCCTTTCTCTCTGTCCCTCTTTCTCTCTCTCTGTCCCTCTTCCTCTCTCTCTCTTTCTCCCTCTTGCTCTCTCTCTCTCTGTCTCTCCCTCCCTCTTCCTCTCCCTCTTCCTCTCTCTCTCTTTCTCCCTCTCTTTCTGTCTTTCTCCCTCTTCCCTCTTCCTCTCCCTCTTCCTCTCTCTCTCTTTCTCCCTCTCTTCTTTCTCCCTCTTCCCTCTTCCTCTCTCTCTCTCTCTTTCTCCCTCTCTCTGTCTCTCCCTCTTCTCTCTGTCCCTCTTCCTCTCTCTCTCTCTTTCTCCCTCTTGCTGTCTTTCTCTCTGTCTGTCTCTCCCTCTTCCTCTCTCTCTTTCTCCCTCTCTCTGTCTTCCCCTCTTTCTCTCTCTTTCTCCCTCTTCCCTCTTCCTCTCTCTCTCTCTCTTTCTCTCTCTCTGTCTCTCCCTCTTCTCTCTTTCTCCCTCTTCCCTCTTCCTCTCTCTCTCTTTCTCTCTCTGTCTCTCCCTCTTCTCTCTCTCTCTCTCTCTCTCTCTCTCTCTCTCTCTCTCTCTCTCTCTCTCTCTCTCCTCTCTCCCCCCTCTTTTCTCTCTCTCTTTCTCCCTCTCTCCCTCTTCCTCTCTCTCTCTCTCTCTCTCAGTCACTCATTCTGACAGAAAGGTCTTGTTCTGCTGCCCTGCTGTCATCTTCCACATCTGAAGGGTCTCTGGTTGCATGGATGTGTCCGCACACACATCCTCCACTGCAGCAATGGCTCGATGTTTTATGTGTTCCTTTATGCGAAGTCCTGGCTCTAATAACTACGGTTAAGTCATTAGTTGGTGAAAGGTTATCAGCTAAAACAGATCTTCTGTTGTTGAGAACATGAGTGACGTACAGGCAGGCGATGTGATAACAAAATAACGGTTTCTCTGTTCCTCCCCCTCCCTTAGAGCAGTGTCTCCTGGCATAAGGGAGGCAGTTGTACGTGGGCCTCTGGTTTTGTGAAGTGACCTTGTTTTGAGTGGGTTGCTTTGGTTGGAGACCTGGCCGACAAAAGTCCGATGGACAGGTCGCCTGAGGAGAAGGAACACAAGTTCCGTGGGGCACCTTCAGTGTGCTTAATCGTATTTCTGTCATGTCTTTGTTTGACCCCTAATTGGATTCTCTTTTCTGTCGTTTGCTTTAAAGACGAACTGGTCCCTTAGGCACCTCTTCTAAGCTGGATGTGTGAACCATCTTTGTCCCTCTGCTTTCTAGATTGCAAAAGAACAAGGCCTTGAAGTCCCACCAGAGCATGACCCCATCCGCGACCAGAGCTGGTACCTGAACAAAAGACTCCGCCAGCGACTGCTGGAAGAGTATGGTGTGAAAACGTGCACGGTCGTCCAGTTTCTGGGGGATGCGATCATCTTGCCGGCTGGTGCACTGCACCAGGTAAAAGCCAGCAAAGCCTCGTGGCCGCACCTGTGGCCAAGAGAACCGGGGTGTGCATCGGGAGGATGGGTGGCTGCATGAGTGTCTGTTCGGCTCCATTGGAATGATTTTCCACATATTCAAGAACAGCTGGCACGATCCACGCCACTTAGAGGCCGAGGATTGTTTTAATTTGTCGCTTTTTAGTTGTTTTCTACCTTATGTAATGTGTCATGTTCTGGCTTAAGTCTTAAATGTTTCCTGGGAAGTTGAAAGAGGGACACTTGGTAGAATTCCTTTTTTAAAATACTCACTATATTGAGACTTAGGGGACCAAATCTGGTTGCCCAGAAAAATTGTTGTAACCCCAATTAACTCTAGTATTTACCCTCTTGATTATTTCTAATTTATCCTGTAGGAAGCTTGTTTATACATAATTGTTTGCATATTATCTTCCTCCAGTAGACCGAACTCCTTAAGAGCAGGGACTGTGTTTGTCTCTTTTTTATATCCCCATCGTTTAATATACAGTGCCTGGAACATAGTAGGTGCTTAATAAATGCTTATTGACTGAACAAGAGGGTGATAAGACAGAGTGGCTTGACTCCAAATAGAAAATCATTCAGGTAGAAGCAGATTAACTTCTGGGAAGCAGTTGCTTCCCTCTTGTTCCAAAGTACCAGAGAGATGGGAAGCTAGGGAGCTTGCTGCTGGGACTGGCACCTCGCACCATTCGTTCTAACCACGGACGACTGAGCCAACAGCAGATTCACTGGAAGGACAGGGAGAAGGGAGATCCACGGGTCCTTCAAAGTCCTCACTTAGGGTTCATCATCTCAGGCTCCTCTTCTCTGCCTAACACAGAGCAGGCAGACTGAGCTCCAGCTCCTCATTGAACCTTCCCATCCCCTGGTAGAAATGTCAGTGAACAGTGAGGTGGTCCAGAAGCCAGAGAGGGAGGGGAAGAGCCCCAGGAGATTGCTGGAGAAGAGCCGAGCAAAAGGGATTCTCCCAGCAAGGGCTACAAGTGTGCTGGCTTTCCAAGAGAACTCAGTAGATGCATATTCGTAGCTTGACTGACTGTCTTGTAGATTCTTTTGTTTAATAGGATGTTTTAACTTTCATCAGACAAGCCCTGAGAGGTGAATCAATGCCAGCTTGGAGTTACATTTTTCTTTTTTTTTTTTTACTTTATTTTTTCATTAATTTATTTTGATTTATCAACAATCACTTCCATAAGCTTTTGAGTTTAAAATTTTTCTCTCCCTTCCTCCCCATCACCTTCCCCAAGATGGCGCACAATCTGATATAGGCTCTACATATACATTCCCTATTAAACATATTTTCACATTAGTGATCTTATAAGTAAGAATTAGAACCAATAGGACGAACCACCAGAAAGAGGAAACAAAACCCAACAGAAGAAAAAAATAGCCAATAGTATGCTTCGATCTGCATTCAAACCCCATAGCTCTTTCTTTGGAGGTGGATAGCATTTTCCGTCAGGAGGCCTCTGGAGATGTCTTAGATCCTTGTATTGCTGAGAAGGATCAAGTCTATCAACGTGGTCATCGCACAAGTGAAGTGAGTTCTGCTCACTTCACTCAGCATCAGTCCATACAAGTCTTTCCAGGTTTTTCTGAAGTCAGCCTGTTCATCATTTCTTATAGCACAGTAGTATTCCATTACATTCATATACCACAACTTGCTCTGCCATTCCCCAATGGATGGGCATCCTCCCAATTTCCAGTTCTTTGTCAACACAGAAAGAGCTGCTTTAAATGTATTTGTGCATGTGGGTCCTTTTCCCATTTGTACGATCTCTTTGGGATACAGCCCTAGAAGTGCTATTGCTGGGTCAAAGGGGATGCACATTTTGATAGCCCTTTGGGCATAGCTCCAAATTGCCTCCAAAATGGTTGGATCAGTTCACATGGAGTTAGATTTTTCAGAGAAGGCAGTGGGGCTACCCCTCCTAGCTTTGTAGAGTTGAATACTGCCTTGAATTTTAACCCCAGCTTTTCCTGCCTGATTCATCTCAAACAAGTAATTTTCTCTGGGCTTTAGCTGTCTTGTTTATGAAACTAGCGGATTTGGACTAAGATCTCTGCCGACCCCGAGTCCTCTAAGCTGCCTCTCTCTAACTTCCCTCAGCCCTTCTGTCAGGGCTCACCTCCTGCCGAAGGATTTCATGTGGCACAGACTTGGCCTGGTGCTTTGCGGTAGCTCGCCTGTACCATGACGCTCCGAGGAGAGAGTCCTCCTCGGCATCTTTTAATCCCCTAGGTGACTGAACAGAGGCTTTTGTTACACGTGTCTGTTTTCTTTTGGGGACAGGTGCAGAATTTTCACAGCTGCATCCAGGTGACTGAAGACTTTGTGTCCCCAGAACATCTTGTTCAATCATTTCACTTAACACAAGAACTGAGACTGCTGAAGGAGGAAATCAACTATGATGACAAGCTGCAGGTGAGGGCTTCCCCTGGCAGCATCAGTGCCCCACGTTTTCTTTGCAGTGACACTTGAAAGTCTCTCGTTCTTGGGGACGTGGAACCATGCTCGTCACCCCTAGATAGTCTGATTCACAGGGGGGGTTTTGTGTCCTCGTTTCCCAGTCGAAATGACTAGAATTCCAACATCTCTTTCAGGTCAAAAACATCTTATACCATGCAGTTAAAGAAGTGGTGAGAGCTCTGAAGATGCGTGAGGAGGAAATGGAAGACATGGAGGAAAATTGAGCGCTCATGACTTGGATCAGGGCTCAGCAGCCCTCAAATGAAGAGCATGGGCACTCAAATGGAAGCGTCACAGAACCGTCAGTGCCAAGAGTAGTCCAAGTATGTGCTTGTGACTGGCACCACCCCAGTGTAGGTTCATGTGTCAAAGCTTCTGTGATTTGGTGTTCGTAAGTGCAGCTCCCTGCTGTTGTCTTTGTATTATAGTGTACATGGTGTTTGTGAAGATGTCAGATTTAAAACGATGTATTTATTTTTGAAAAACATAACGCAAAGTTCTACGCTATATTGTCGATCAGATGTAAATGTGCTCTTGTACAGTTTGCTAAAATAACTGATATTTTTCACTACATTGAGACAGTTACTGTGAGTGTAGTCCACAAACCAACACCAGCTATGCCTATGGTGGGAACTTGCTGAATCGCACAGCAGTCATGTCATCATCTGAAATTTACTGCCAAATAAGTGTAAAGTTTGTAAAGTAAAAGTATATTAAGTAGATGTTACGTTCAGACACTTCGATTCTTCATTGGAGCTATTCGGTGTACAATTAAATGTTTTCAAGAGGTGTAATTTATTTAAAATTGTCTCATTTTGGTAAAATTTATGTGGAACTTTTAAAGCTTAATGTTAAACTTAATGCTGTGTAAATATATACATATACACATTCAATGATGTATTTTTTTTAAAACATTGGCTTGCTTTATTTGTTAAAGTGCAAGTGTTACACATGGCTTTGTACATTGATGTTGAAAGGGGTTTTACATTTTCCATTTAAGTGACTTTATCAGCTCTTGGCTTGCTGTCTATTTCTCCCATCTGTGCACTGGATGGTGGTGGTGGTGGATAGACCATTCTGGAAGCTGTGCGATGTTTTTCATTTTCATGCTCCTGCCCGCTCTAGTTTTCTTGTGAAACTTCTAACTTGGAAATAGACTAATTGCCAATTTGTGTCGAACTACTTGATAACGAATGTGGGTCATTTGAGTGTCTTCTGTTTCTGTTCTCTATTCTGTGGGGGTAACCTTAATTGGCAGGGGGGGGGTTCACTTACCAAAAGTTTGATATGTGACAGTAAATTAAAATAGATTTTTAAACCATTCGGCGAGTGTTTGTCACTTTTGTCAAGCAAACCAGGACATGGTCGCCGGCCCGACACCACTGCTGTGCGCACCCACGTTCTGACGACTGCTGGATAGCTCACTATCCCGTGGCATTCGTACTGGCTGTCCCACGCGGGGGCCCTCTGGGGAACAGCATCTCCGTTCACCTCCAGAAGGCAGCCCACGCCCAAACCAGCGAGAGCGAGCTTCGGCTCCCTGAGTCTGCCTTGCCACAGTCTCCCCACTTCGATCCAGACAAGCTGTCGTGTCCCCGAAGCCGCCTTCCTCGTCTGGTCGTGGCAGGGTAAGGGCGCCGTTGCTCCGCTGCCGCCCACTGCTGGCCCAGCCTGTCCTCCGGTCCTGCGGTCAGCTTTGAGGCTTCTTGGCTGTCCCTCCGTCCATCTAATCCCAGCATTCCTTCAGCCAACACACTCGTGCCCGCTTCTCCTTGGTGCTGTTTGTTCCTCTTTAACTTTCGTACTGGTGACAAGCCACTGGTGCATGGCGTCAGTGTTTTCATACCTGTTAATTTGACCCTGACCCACCTATGGGTATATGTAACAGTTGTGTCCCTTATCAGAACGTGACGAGGTACGCAGTCCGCCGACGTGGATGTTAATCCTGTTTCTGTCTTGCCCTCCCCACATTTGCAGGCAAGCTATAGACAATCCCTTCGCATAGCTCTCATTACCTACAGTCACCCTGGGTCACCTGGGCCCCTGCCTCAGGGTATCGGCATAGTGGAAAGAGCATGGCCTAGGTTCACACTCTGGCTCTGCTATCCGCTAGCCATTTGACTTGGGGCCACGAATTTGGGCTTTCGTGATTTCTCATGTATAAAACGAAATCGGACTGGAAAGTTTATAAAGCCCAAGTCCTACCTGCGTAGAGAAGTAGTTATTAGAGGTACTCTTAAAGCCAACCAGCCCACTGCATCGCCAGCTTCCCTTCAGAGAAACGTCAAAGGAAAAAGAGAGCGGCTCGGCTAGAGACAGCTGGCGATATTAAGGGGTCTTCTTAGCCCTAATCATTACGGTATGAACTCTTTCTGTAAAAATGCCTCCCCAGGGGCCGCAAGGTGGTGCAGTGGATAGAGCTCTGGCCCCGGAGTCAGGAGGACCTGAGTTGAAATCTGGCCTCGCACATACAACACTCACCAGCTGTGTGACCCTGGGCAAGTCACTTAACCCCGAATTGCCTCACTTAAAAAAAATAAAAATGCCTCCCCCAATCTCCACTTTATCCAGTAACCTCTTAAAGCAGCAAAGGTGTTTTCTGAGGTAGTGTGTTCTAAAGAATGGGCTTTAAAACTGAAAGAGCAGCGAGGGTCCCTTCAGGATCCATTGAGCCAGGCAAATACAGAGAAGGTGTGGGGTGAGGATGGTTTCCATCCTGTCACGTCGAACACTGATGCTTTTCTGATTCCATCGAAGTCTGTACCAAGGGCACCTGACAAATATTTTAGAATGGCTATGGTAGCCTTTTTCCCATTGAGATTTTCCTCCTCTCCTAACCCACAGTGAGGCATCCCCATAGAGGACCTCCACAGTCTGGCTACAGAGTACATCTTCCTTCTCCTCTGTCCCCTCAAAGTCTGACCCACTTGGGTCAAATGGAGTTAGAGAAACGAGTCCGTTGTCTGGAATGTTGAGTATCCCTTTGGAAATTAGGAGGGGTAGGGGGCAGGGGCAGGGCTATCCCCATCGCCTTCCTTACCCCCAAGCTCAGAGAGGCAGAGACAAAGCTGCTGGTGCCGTCCCTTCTAAAGTGACCTTCCGTGCACACTTCTGTCCCGATTGAGAGAGATTTCCAGTTTAGAATGTAAGGTCCTTAAAGGTACGAACTCTATTGGCTCTTCCTTTGACTCCCCCGTGCTTAGCACAGTGCCAGGCACATAGTAGGGCTTCATAAACACGTCATGATTTGTCGGTTGCTTCATTGGGTCTGAGAGGTGTTACTAGGGGAGCTTCTCAGTCGGATTCCCCAGTCCATCCTCCAGCTCACAAAGTGGCCTTCCTGTAGTATGCAGGTCCAGTGGGATCCCATTATCTTCTGGATCGAATAGAAAGTCCTGTTTGGGTTTTATCCCCAAAAGCCCTTCATTACCTGACTCTTCTTAGATCTTCAACTCCTCCAAATACTCCATCCAGTGACGGTCGTCCTGGGTACTCTGGGCATTTTCACTGGTGGTTCTCCCATCCCTGGAATGTTCCCCTCCTAGCTTATCCTGTCTTCAAGTCTCATCTAAAATCCCACCTTTTGCAAGAAGCCTTTCCTGGTCTCTTTTTTTTTTTTTTGGCTAGGCAAGGGGGTTAAGTGACTTGCCCAGGGTCACACAGCGAGCTAGTAGGTGTCCTGTGTCTGAGGCCGGATTTGAACTTGGGTCCTCCTGAATCCAGGACCGGTACTCTATCCACGGCGCCACCTCGCTGCCCCCAACAGCCTTTCCAGGTCTCCCTGAGGCTAATGCCTTCCCTGTTTTTGCCTTTGTATCCCCAGTCCCCAGCATGCTTCCTGGCACGTAGTAGGTGCCTTGGAAATGGATCATTGACTTGGAGGAAACCATTTCCAGGGTAGTGCAGTTTCCGGGGTGTTCCGGAACCTAGACTAATACAGAGAAAAGGCACGTCTTTGGACAAAACTGTCCTTTCCGAGAAGAGCCTAAGCACACAGCTTGGAATAAAGAGGAAAAGGCTGAGGGGAACAATCTGGACTTGCTGCTAGCCGGAGCTGTTTGTTTGGTACAGATCTGATAGGAGGATTGTTTCTGACGCAATGCCAAGTTCGCTCCTCACAGGTGGAATCTAGAGCTCTTCGAGTATAGCCTGGAGAGCCCTGTACCGTTTTTTTTTTTTTTGTGGAGAAGGCAGGACCCACAAAAATCTCAGGACTTAAGAATTGTAGAACTTAGGGGCAGCTAGGTGGCGCAGTGGATAGAGGATCGGCTCTGGAGTCCGGAAGACCTGCGTTCAAATCCAGCCTCACACTTGGTCACTTGAAACTTAGTAGCCGTGTGACTCTGGGTAAGTCACTTAACCCCAGCTGCCTCGAAAAAAAAAATAAATAAGAATTGTATAAGCTATTTGCACGGGGGCTCCTAGAAGTGACTTGTGCTTTCTGCATTTTCGCTGAAGAGCCACGTGAAGGCTGTTCTATACCTCATGTGATTATTATTACCTTGAGTGCTTGTGTGGGATTGGGGCCCTCACCAGGGCAGATGTAGACAAGAGCTATACTTGGAAGGCCCTGGGGAAATTTTGCCCTTGAGCGGGTTACGTTTCATCCTAATGGATCCTCCTTGGAATAGAGGAGGCAAAACGAGATGGCTTCTTCATCCCCCAAGTTAGTAATGACATTCCTCCGCAACCGCACTTCTGTTCTACACGTCTGTACGCACATAGGCTCGTACATTTAGAGCTGGAAGGGACCGTGGAGTCAGTGTTGCTGAACCAGGGTAGAGACTCCGGATATTTTATTTCCAAGCTCTTTTTCTCAGAGAGCAGGGGCCAATTTCCGTCTGATTTTACATTTTTCCACCTCTTTTGATTTTGCTGCTAGGGTTCACAGACCCAGTTAACCTCTCTGTCCACTGCCGGCCAGCTTCACCGCCAGCTGCGGCGAGCCCTCTGGCCAGGAGCACAAGCCCACGAAGTAAAGAACACTGCCTACTTTGTGTGACTTTGGGGATTGGGGAGGATCCCTGGGAGGCTCTTTGAAAGAAGAGAGGTGGGGACTGCGATCTCTATCAGATTTCCCCTTTGGGCAATGACCCCAGCCAGCTTCTTGGGAGAGCCCACTGGGGCCTCGGGCCCTGATGCTGCTCCCCCATTGGTCCTAAACATTGGGTGTGTTACCATTTATCCTCGGGCCGAAGGGCGGGTGGTAAGCATCGGCTGTGAATGTAGCTGTTACTTCAGCCCCTCCCTTCCTATTCTATAATGTGGTCTGGCCTTGGTTAGGGATTGGTCTCCCCAGTCAATGAACCACACACGTAGGTTTGGAATCTACTCCGCAGGCTTTTCTCCCGCTCAGGGGTGAGTTCTTCTTTTCCAGTGAGCTTTCTTTGAGTGGGGGAAGGGGTGGATGAAAACGTTGAAGGTACTTAGCGATCCCCAGAGCAACGGCACGATAGGCTTGTTCTTGGAGCCCGGTTCGGGGCTGGCTGGAGGGGTCGATTTCCTTGTCCCTCACCCCTTTTCCACTGGCAGGCGGCATGCATCGCTTGCTTAGTCACCCGCTGGAGGAGAAAACTCAGCACCGCCAGTGATCGGAGGGAGAGTTGCCCGGAAGGCTACACAGTTACTCCGCTAGGAGGAGCCTAGGACTCGGCGCTGTTGGTGATACCTTTGGAGGGGGAGCCGAGCCCCTCATTTCACAGATTGGGAAGCTGAGGCACAGAGGAGGGATGTAATTTGCCTATGGCCTTTCAAGATGGAATAGCGGAAGAGGCAAGCAGGACATAAATCCAGGTCTTCCGATTCCTAGGCTCATGTTCCTTAGCTCCCTAAGACACCCTCACCCAGTTTCCTAACTGGGCACTAGCTTCCCCAATTCAGCAGGCTGAACGTGCAGCCTGAGCCGCTCATGGGCCCTCGTGAGGTCGGAGGGGCCGCTCGGTATCACGATTCTAGGATTTTCCTAAGATTATCCATCTGGGGCTTCTCATAAAGCACTGGTTGACTTTCAAGACGAAGAGAGAAAAAAACATCGCTGGCAGGCTTTAGCTCCCTGGCCGCAGACAAAGTGTTTTTTCCCCTTTTGGCTGGGGAAGTTTTCACAGCTGACTTCAGCTGCTCTCAATTGGTCCTCTGTAAATGAGCCAAGAGCCAGTGTTTCAACCAGGGTGGCCAGCTGCAGCTCTCCTAGCCAGGCCTCCCCGGCCTGCCTTTGTTTCTCCTGGCGTCTGCCCCTCCAAACTGAGCCTCACTGAGCTCCTGGCCAGCAGAGGACGGGCCCGAGACAAAGTGGGCCCTGTAGCTGGGGGTGGGACGCGGACTCCATTGTCATGGGGTACGCTGTTTGCCCCCGAGGACGCACGACAGATATCCAAAGGCTGGCTCTGTGGTTTGTCTGTCCCGGCCCCCATGGCCTCGTACGAGCACACTCGTCACCTCGGTCAAGCCTGCCCTGGTGAGGAGCCCAAGAGATCTGGGTCAGTGAACACCGAGATTTGGCAGAGAGCCCCCTCAGATGGAGGAACGGCGGCTCTGAAAAAAATCAAAGTCAAAAGTTTGAAAATGGAAGGGACAACGCAGATGCCACAAAAGGATGGGGGACCAGGTGAGCAGCTCAGGTTACAAAGGCATCTGGGCAGCGGGTAAAGCGAGACCCTTGACAGAAAGGGCCGCGAAGGACCAAAGGGCCAGGTCCCATTCCTGGCTCCGCAGCTCACCGCCTGTGTGCCCTTGAGCACCTGGGCCTCCTATTCCCCCCCCCCATAACACGAGGGGTTCCGGCTAGGCACGCTTTTAACCTATGATCCTGTGACCATCCCTGTGTTTGGGTTTGGCGGTGCGAAAGGCCACAGGTCAGCAGCAGTGCCTTGAGCTGGAAGAGAACTGAGCTGACCGTGAAGCGCCCCCCTCCCCCTGGTCGTACAGGTAAGGAAACAGGCCCCACATTCCCCAGGGAATGTGCCTTATAAGACCACACGAGAAGAAAGTAGCAAAAACCAGGATTTGAACCCAGGTCTTGTGACTCGAACCCTGGTGCGCTATCCTTGCCACAAATATGAGCCTCTTAGGATATAAATGTTTGTTGGTCTGAGAAGGGCTTGGAGACCAGTGTGTAATGGGTGCATTCAATTAGGCTCCAGGGAGTTTTAATGCGGGCAAAGCATTTTGCAAATCTTAAAGTGCCACAGAAATATTGTTACTATCTATGATCATTAGACTGTACCCGCTATGTGACGGCCGCTCTGGAATACGGGGGTCTGATCCACTGCAGATGTTGTTTTCTCTACGGACAACATGGGAGATGATCTTAGGGAATTCAGGGTTGCAGAAATGATGACCTAGGCCACCCACCCCTGCACCCAGTTTTACAAGTGAGGACGATGAAGCCGAGGGAGGGGGATTGACCGGTCCAAGGTCACCTGTGGAGGCGGCAGAATCAGGGCTCCACCTTGAAGCCTGCCCTCCAAAGTCAGCACTGCACTACCCCGCCATTGCCCTTTGGGGCCCCTGGCCCAAATCCCAATCACAAAGATTTCCCAGCCAAGCCAACAGGACAAATTCTCATTCTTCTGGAATTCTGTCCCCTCCAGGGCGTTAATCAGAAGGCGACTAGAACGAGGAACGCGCTGCCATGAGGCAGTAACTCACGGACAGGCTCCCTCCCCTCCCGCTGCTTTTAGAAATGCTGATGTAGCTGCCTACCCTCGTGTTCCCTGTTAGCCTGGGAGCTCCTTGAAGGTGGTGCCTGGTTTTTTCCTTTCTCTGTATCCCCAGACCTTAGCACAGTGCCTGGCACACAGTCAGTGTTTAATAAATGTTTGTTGATTGACTTTTAAAATTTTATTGATACCTTTTGGTTTTTACCAAAGTCATTTTCTAACATCCTCCCTCCCCCCCCCCCAACGCTCTCCCATTTGTAACAAAGGGAAAGTGCTTTAAAAAAAAAATGGACAAAGCAACGCTGCGGGCCTGTGACGTTCTGAACCCGCAGCCTCCCTCTTCTCTGCCTTAGGCTGACTACAATTGAGAGATGAAATCCCAGCTGCAGTATTTAATTTTAATGCATAGAACACACCAAGCTTTTTGAGTCAATGGAATGTATGCACCAAGACAATATAAGACATTTCCTAATTTCTTTGTGATATGATTAGCATTGGCACTCAATTATGTATTTTGCCAACATCTGAGAACCAGATGGAATCCCTTTCTGTAAGGTCAAGATGTAAATGGCTAACAAAGCTGATGTCCTACCCACTCCTTGACCCCCAGCTACTGTGCCAAATAGAGGCTTCTGATTGACATTGAATATGATCATATTACTTGTTGTGAACAATTCATAATTAAACCCTAGTGTAATAAGCCACACTATTATTTATACAATACATAATCAGTTATTTTGATAGTTCTAACTAAAACAATTTATTTACACCGTGTCATACTAATGAAACTGCCAAAAATATTTGATAGAGCTAGAAAAAAATAACAAAATTCATCTGGAAGAACAAAACGCCAAGAATATCAAGGGAATTAAAAAAAAAAAACACCACAATGTGAAAGAAGGTGGCCAGATCTCAAACTGTATCATAAAGCAGTAATCCTCAAAACAATCTTGTGGTAGCTAAGACAGAGAGTGGTGGACCAGTGAAATAAATTAAGTACACAACACAGTGGTAAATGACCACAGTGATCCGGTATCTCATAAATGCAAAGATCTCCGCTTTTGGACCAAGAATCCACTATCTGACAAAAGCTCCCGGGAAAACTGGAAAGCAGTTTGACAGAAACTAGGCACAGACTGACACCACTCACTACATACGAAGATAAGGTCAAAATGGGTACACGATTGAGACATAAAGGGTGGTGTCATAAGCAAATTAGGGGAGCAACAGTTTACCTGTCAGGGTGAGGGAAGACCTTATGACCAAACAAGAGGTAAAGAATACTGCAGGACGTCAAGTGGGTAATTTTAATTACATTTTAATTACATTAAGTTGAAGAGTTTTTTGCACAGACAAAAGCAGTGCAGCCAAGATTAGAAGGAAAACACAAAATTGGGGGCCAGTTTTACAGGAAGCTTCTCTGATAAAGGCCTCATTTCTCAACTATATAGAGAACTGAGTCATGTTTACAAGATACAAGTCATCCCCCAATTGACATGAACAGGCGGTTTTCAGATGAAATCAAAGCTATCTATAGACATATGAAAAAATGTCCTAAATCACTATTAGAGAAATTCAAACTGAAACAGCTCTGAGGCACCACCTTATTTAGACTTGTCAGATTGGCTGACACGACAGAAGAGAAAAATGATGGAAGGGATGTGGAAAAATTGGGACACTGATCCACTGTTGGTGGAGTTGTGAACTCATCCAACCATTCTGGAGAGCACTTTGGAACTATGTCCAAAGGGCTATAAAAATACCACTACTAGGTCTGCACCCCCAAGTGATAAAAAAAAAAAAAAGGAAAACGAATCTATATACAAAAATATTTATGGCAGCTCTTTTTGTGGTGGCAGAGAATTGAAAATTGAAGGGATGCCCACTATTTGGGGAACGACTTAACAAATTGTGGTATATGATTGTGATGGAATACTCTTGTGGTGTAAGAAATAAAGAGCAGGATGGTTTCCGAAAAGCCCAGGAAGACATATATGAACTGATGCAAAGTGAAGCAAGCAGAACCAGGAGAACACTGTACACAGTAACAGCACTATTGTAAGGATAATCAACTGTGAATGACTTAGGTATTCTCAGCAATACAAAGATCCAAGGCCATTCTGAGAGACTTGGGATGAAAAAATGCTGTCCATCCCCAGAGAAAGAACTGATGGAGTCTGACTGCAGATGGAAGCATGCTATTTTTCACTTTATTTTTTTCCATGGTTTTTCTTTTTGGTCTGTGTTTTCTTTCACAGTATGACTAATATGGAAATGTTCTGCATGATTGCACATGTATAACCAATATAAAATTGCTTAACATCACAGGGAGGGAGGAGAGGAGGGAGAGAGATGATTTTGAACTCAAAATTTTAAAAATGAATGTTAAAATTTGTTTTTAAATGTCATTGGAAAAATGTTATTCAAAAAGAAAAAAGAAAAGAGAGTGAAAGGGTCACCTCTAATGTAGTTGTCTTAGCTGGAGTGGAGTCCAGATAGTCATGTCTATTAAAGGAGTTCTTAAATATTTGGATAATTGTATTTCAATGTCTGGTTTCTCCTATCATCCCATGTATCTCATTGTATGTATTTAAAAACACTATTCCAAGAAGAGGTCCAAAGGCTTCACCAGACTGCCAGGGGGGTCCTAGGCAATAAATAAATAAATAAACAAATAAATGAATGAATGAATGAATGAATGAATGTATGAATGAATAAATAATGTAGTAGAGTGGATACATAGCCATAATACCCTTCCCTCTCATTCTCCCTCCCCCCTCCATTCTAGACACTTTGTGGGGTCAGAATAGTCTCCAAACCTTAGTTTACAAATTCCTACCCATGTCTTTTCCTCTTTACTAGTCTTCCAGATGACACATTTAGTTCATAACCAAGGTACTTTAATAGAAATACAATAGCCAAACCTTTTGCCCCACAAACCCTGAACTTACTCTCCACAGATACATACTCAGTGAAAAGTGGTGTTATATAGGAATTATGTGTGGGGCATACATAGGGAACATGTGGGCATCTACACACGAAAGGAGGCCCATGACCAATACATATGCACTCAGGAGGGGACGATTCACACAGCCAGGGCTGCTGAGCTGCTGATACCTTCTGCTAATGTCATCTTGCTTTTCTTTACCATTCTTGCCCCCATAAGATGTTGCTTCCCACCAAGTGCTGCTTTTCACTTCACCTGGTCATCAATTCTGGCTATTTTCAGGGTTAATGAATATCATGGATGTCCCTAATGTCCTTTTTAACTCACTCATCAGTTTCTTTAGCCACCTCTATCATTTACTGAGCAGGGCTATGGTTAGGAAGCCTCTCCTTTTATGACTCAGCTAGTTCTAACTGAGGTGATCAATTTATAGCACTTCTAATGGAATAGTAAGACTTTCCTTTTCAGGGAAGGCTGCAGCTATCCTCACTTAGCATTTTCAGCTGATATTTATGAACCCTTTTCTAAGTCTTCTTATCTATTTTGTAACAAGAGGTATGGAGGTTTAGGCTAAAGTCAGATCTGTCTGTCTTAGAGCTATTTCTTAAAAACTTTTCTCTGAACTGAACTGCTCTTTAACTTGACTGTGCTGCCCTCTACTGACTTCACTAGATCCCTCAGTTCAATTGTCACCTAATTTATAGTCAGAAATCCACTTCAGTTCTTAGGGTTTATATAAGGCAAATTCCCCAGGGCTCTACTTCCTTAAACAACAAAGGGATGAAGAGACATTCTGGTAGGAAAACTAACTTAGACCCCCAGAAGACTTCCTGTTTCATACAAATAGTATTAACTGTCCTGGCTAGGGAATTCTGAGAAAGATTATGACCTTTATCCCATTTCCCCTCTCTCTCTCTTTGATCTCTCTATAGATAGAATGCTATAGATAAATTTGCCTAGATTTTGGCAAAGCATTGAATGTAATATTCCATGTTATTCTCACGGAAAATATGGATAGATATAGGCTAGATCTGGAATTGGTTGAATGACCAGACTCAGAAAGAAGTCATTAATGATGCCGTATTAACTTGAATGAAGGCCTCCAGGGATGTGTGCTTGGCCCTGTACTAAATGATACAGGCACAAGTGGCATGCTCATCAAATTTTCTGATGACACAAAGCTGACAGGAATGGCTAACAGTAGAGGACAGAGTCAGGATCTTAATAGTCTATTGAGCCGGATCTAATAAGATGAAATATAACACAAATACAAAATCTTTCACTTGGGTTCCAAAAAATCAACTTCATATGAATAAGATGAGGAAGTTATAGTTTGTCTTAAATAGCTGTAAATATTTTCATCAATTGCAAGTCAACGGTGTGATCCGTCAGCTGAGAAAACTAATGGAACCTTAGGTTCCACTGAGCAGCAGATTATCCCTAACTAGAGAGGGGACCATCCCCTGCTATCCTTAGGTAGACCATTACAGGCACGCCTCATTTTACTGTTTCACTTTATTGGGCTTCACAGATATTGCATTTTGTACAAACTGAAGGCTGGTGGTAACCCTCCATCAAGCATGTCCATTGGCACCATTTTTCTGACAGCACATGCTCACACCATGTCTCTGTGTTGGATTCTGGTAATTCTAGAAATATTCCAAATTTTTCCATTATGATTACATCTGTTACGGTAATCTGTGATCAGTGAACTTTGATGTTACTATTGTAACTGGGGGGAAGGGAGGGTGGCACAAACCACACATATGTTAAGATGGCAAACTTAATCAATAAATGCTGTGTGTGTTGTGACTGCTCCACTGATCTGCCGTTCCTAGCTCTCCCCTTCTCAGGCCTCCCTATTCCCACAGGCACAACAATATTGAAATCAGGCCAATTAATAATTTTACAATGGCCTCTAATTATTGAAGTGAAAGGAAGAGTCAGTCAATGTGATAAATACCATCACTGTCTTATTTTAAGAAATTTCCACAGCTCCCCAACCCTCAGTAACCATACCACCCTGATCAGTCAGCAGCCATCAAAATAGAGATTATGACTGGCTGAGGGCTCAGATGACTGTTAGCATTTTTGGCAATAAAGTATTTTTAAATTAAGGTATGTACATTTTTTAACATAATACTACTGCACACTTAATAGACTATAATATAAACATAAATTTTATATGTATCAGGAAACCAAAAAAATTGTGACTCCCTTTATCGTGATATTTGCTTTACTGTGGTGGTCTGGACTTAAACCTGCAACATCTGAGATATGTCTGTACTAGGATATCGTATTCAGTTCCAGACACCGTATTTCAGGTAGAACTTTGATAAACTGGGGAGTGCCCTTGGAAAAAGGCAAAGATGGTGCTGAATATCTTCTAGTCCATTTCATAAGAAGATTGCTTTAGGAAGAGAAGAATTAGGAGGAAAACAAGTATTCTTAAAATATTCAATAGGATATTGGGTAGAAGAAGTATTTATCGTACCTAGCCCTAGAGGAGTTACAGAGGCTGATTTTGGCTTGATGCCAGGAAAAACTTCCTAATAATTAGAGCTGGGCCAAAATGGAATGGACCGCCTCTCTGGAAAGGTCGTTGATGCCCCCTCCCCGGAGGCTTTCAGCAAAGGCTGGGTGGCCATTCTGGGACAGGCTGTGATGGGGGCTCTTTTTCAGGTAGAAGCTGGAGTCCCTGGTTGCCAAGATCCTTCCCAACTCTGAGAAGCTGCGATTCTGTGAGTGGTTAGAGAGCTACATGTAGAATCAGGATGACCTGGGTTTGAGTCTTGCTTCTAATAGGCAAGTCAGCTAACCTCTGGGAGCCCCAATTCCCTTATCTGGAAACTGGAAGGAAACAAGCCCTTATTATGCACCTACTGTGTGCTAAGCTCTTTACAAATATTACCTCATTTGATCCATATAACCCAGGAGGTAGGTGCTGTCATCACCCCTACTTCATAGTTGAGGAAACTAAGGCAGACAGAGATTCAGGGACTTGCCTAGGATTACATAGCCAGTAAGTGTCCAGAGGCCAAATCTGAACTCAGGTCACCACCAAGATAGGAAAATGGGGTGAGGCTCAGATGAGATAATTCCTGTCAAGAGCTTTGTAGCATCCCACATAAATGGCAGACAGTAAGGAGTTGACAAACGCAATCAATGGATAACTATTATCTCCTAGGGAACAGCTGGGGAGGCTTTACACGCTCAGTGATCCTTGGTGCCCATCATGGCTCCCCTAAATGGGCAGGGCCTCATCCTGGAACTCTGACCTTTCTCTACAGTTGGCTCTGTTCCCAAATAATCAGACTTCAGTCTCCTCCAGGCTCTCACGCTCTACCAACCATCAAAGCTTGACTGAATAGCCCCAATCTGGGGTCAGCCTGCTCTTCGCTACCTATGGCCACTTGGACCAGCTTCTTCCCTTGGACAGGCAGTATGGTGCAGGGGAAAGGGGGGGAGGCTCCGGAGGGGTAGGTCCTGAATTCTAATCCTGCCCCTGACATTTACTCCCTGTGCCACAGTGGGGATGTCTCTTGGTTCATTTGCCAATTATGGCGATTAGACCAGAGGGCTCTAAGGTGCCTTCCTGCTGTAAACTGGATTCCTATAACCTCTCTGACCCTTAGTTTTTTCATTTCTAAAACGGAGATAATAATAATAGCTAGAATTAAAATGGAGATAATAATAGCTAGAATTTATATAGTGTTTTAAGGCTTGCAAAGTGCTTCACAAAGATCATCTCATTTTCACTAACAAATTGACAAAAAATCTCTTTTCTTTCCTCCCATGTTGGGGTTGGGGGTTGGGGAGTGAGATGGGGGAAATCCTTGTAACAAATATTCACAGTCAAGCAAAACAAATTCTTGCACTGACTGTGTCCAAAACATATTTGTGTCATTCTGTACCGAGTCCATCTCCTCTCTGCCAGGAGGGGGTGGAAGGAGACGCTTCGTCACTGGTCCCCGGGAATGATGGGCAGTCATGCACTTCATCAGAGTTCTTCAGTCTTTCAGAGTTGCCCCTCATCTCATCTAATCCCCACAATCAACCTGGGAGGGGTGAACGGCATTATTCCCATTTCACAGATAAGGAAACAGAACCTGAGGGTGCTTAAATGACTTTCCTAGGTTCCCACAGCTAATTTTAAGTATGTGAGGCAGGATTTGAACTTAGGTCTTCCTGTCTCCAAGTCTGGCACTCTCTCTGCTGACCCTCCAATGGCTGAGATAGGTGATCTGTAAGCCTCAAAGTACCCTTGAAACTGGAGTTGTTCCTTTTTCATAGAACCTTGTCAAAAGAACTTCTAGGAGCTCAACACCGCCCTTTTGGAGGTTTTGCATGTAGGAGCTTTGACTTTGTTGTCTTCTTCTGGTTGTATGTTTTGATCTTCTTTGTCACCAAAGAAAGATTCTATGGTCTGACTTTTTTGCATTGTTCGCTCATGATCCCAGCCAATTACTTGAGTTTCAAACTTTTTGTTAAGGTAGGGGTCTGCTTCAAGTGTGGAGAATGTACTGTTCCCAAGCTTCAGGGGTTTTGTGCAGCCGTTTTCAGAGATACTTGTTCCAAGGTGGCATGAGCAAAGGCGAGGTTTTTACTCCTTTCCTGGCCTATGCTTTGGTCTATCAGTGACCACAAGCACTTTTCTGCCTTGGAACTATGAAGACGATTCCCTCTCCACCGCCACCACAAGCTCCACCGCACTCCTCCTCGCCCCAGGACCATCACCCAGAACTGTGACTCAGATCCAAGCATGGGCAAAAGCAAGAGAATCCTGCCTCAGCACCAGCAAAGAGATCTCTGTAGTCCCCCTCTGATCAGCAGCTTGATTCCGTGCCCCCCCCATCTGTGGACCGGGAAGCTCCAGGAGCAGCTGCTGCCCCAAGGCTGTGCCAGGACTGGGACCTAATCAAACTCCTCTCTCACTGTGGTCACAGGCCTTTCCTATTGACCTTCTAAGTTCTCTTTGGCATTTGTGGGTTAAGAAGTCTGGAAACTGCTATAGCTGCCTGTGATTCAGTCTCCTGAGGCCTGGTCTTTGCATGCTCATGCCGTACTATGCTCCTCTCCCAGCCCCGTGCAACAGACCTTTCCCATCAACCATCCAGGTTGTCTCAGGCTGGAAACTTGCTTCACTCTTTTTGTGGGTTCTGCTGCTCTGGAATTTGTTTAGAGCCATTTTTTACAGGTATTTGGAGGGGTTTGGGGGAGAGCTCAGGCAAGTCACTGCTTTTACTCTACCATCTCGACTCTGCCAACTCCCCCTTTCAGAAACAAGGAAAGTGCCTCCCCAACATCAGGCAGGTACTGAGTGACAGGGATAGCTAGACAACACAATGTGTTAGATTAGGAGTCAGGAAGCCCCAAGTTAAAATCCTGCCTCACACACTTAACTAGCTGTGTGATCCTGGCCAAGTCACTTAACCCTGTTTGCCTCAGTTTCCTTATCTGTAAAATGGGGATAACAACAGCACCTATTCTGCAGGTTATTGTGAGGACCAGATGAATCCTCACAAAGCACTTAGCACAGAGCCTGGCACACAGTAGGCACTTAATAAATGCTTATTTCCTTCCTTCCAGGCAGGAGAGCTGGGCCTAGAGGATGTGTGGGGTGAGGGCTATGAAATCTGGAGACAGACCCTGCCCTCTGCACCACAGGCAGGGCTTGCCAAGGGCTGGAGGGTGTTTTTGGAGATGGCAGGTGGCAGTTGGGAAGGGCTTCACTCGATCCTCCTCCCCAGGTGCTGCCCTGGGCCTCAGTATTATGCCTCTGTCATGAGTATAGAGACAGGACCAGCCCACGACAAGAGTGTGGCAGCTACAACGGAGTCCACGGGCAGGGGCAGGGGCCTACTGGCCTGCCACCCACTCCAGGCCGGCTAGGTTAAGATTGACCACCAGATGGTGCTATTGGACAAAAAGTGGCCCTCATACTGGGCTGGTCAGAGGAGCCTCCCATGCGGCGACTTCTTCAGCATCCTGGTGGAGTCAACCCACAATGTCACTATCAATCTCTCTGTTTCTCTCTTGTCACAATCAATCTCTCTCTGTCTCTGTCTCTCCTCTGTTCAAAAGAGAGGCTCAGAGCTGACCCTGTCCCACTCACTCCAAAGGCAGCGAAACTGTGGGTCCTTGAACTGATCAAACTGGAACCACACTGACTGATGAGCACCTGCTGTATACACAGCACTGGGCTGGGGATCACAGGATCGGGACCTAGAAGGGTTCATGCCCTCCCACACCCTCCTTTGCTTATGTAGCTTCGCCTCGGTGACTACTTTGCTAACTCCCACTTGCAGTAATGGTGGGACAGCTCCCCAGTGGTATTACTAAGAGTTAATATTTATAGAGTTTACAAAGCACTTTATATACTATGTTTAGGTTGTCCTCCTTTTACAGTCAACAAGCACTGATTATGCACCTACCTGCATGCACTAGAACTGAGGATATCCCCAAAGGCCCTCCTCTCCTCTCTATACTATTTCACTTATCAGCTCCCATGGTTCAATTAGCATCTCCACACCAATGATTCTCAGATGTGTCTGTCCAGCCCTCATCTCTCTCCTGACATCCAGTCTCATCTACAACTGCCTGTCAGAAATCTCCAACTGTCCAGTCGACAGCTTCAACTCAACATGTCCAAAAGGGAGTTCATTCTCTCCCCCACCCCCAAACCTCCCACTGTCCCTATCTTGCCTATTACCATCCATTGTGCCACCATTCTCCCATCACCCAGGCCCACCACCTCGATGCTGTCCTCGGCTCCTCGCTCTTACCCCTACATCCAATCTGTTGCCATGGTCTGCAGGTCCTCCCTTCATGCTGTCTCTCCTCCGACGCTGATCCCCACCTTGGCCTAAGACCTCCTCACCTCATGACTGGACAGTCTCCCTGCACCATCTCTCCCCCCTCCAGCCACCAATGGGACCTTCCTAAAGCTCGGGTCTGACCCTCTACCAATCAACTCCAGTGGTCCCCTATTACCTCTAGGATTAAATACAAAATCCTGACTGGATTCTCAAGCCCTCCCTCACCTGGCCCCTTCCAACCCAACCCATCTCCTTCCACTTCCACCCCTTTGTGACCTCTTCCTCTCAGTGACATGGCTTCCATGCTGCTCCTTGCCCAAGGAGGACCCTCCCTCCATCTCTTACATCTGGGCATTTTCACTGGCTGGCCTAGAACATGCTCCCTCCTGGCTTCCCAGGCTTCTTTCACGGCCTAGCTAGTCTCACCTGATGCAGGAAGCCTTTCTTCACCTTCCTTAATCTCGGCACCTTCCCTCCAACCCCTCCTGCCATCATCCTGTTTGTACATAGCTGTCAGACCTCGGGGAGCTCAGGGGTTGTCTCTCGTCTCTCTCTGTACCCTCAGCACTTAGCCCAGTGCCTGGCACATGGTCTGGAGCTTAATAAATGCTTCCTCTTAGTGATGATCCGGAAGTCGTTCCTAGGCTGAGCTCCTGGTCTTCCACTGAGCCTCTGTCAGCCTGCTCCGGGCTCGCTCTGAAAACTGGACCCAAGAGCCAGGGGCCAGAAAGGTTAGCGGGCGTTCAGCAGGCAGCACCCTGGCTGGCACCTGGCCGGGAAGCTTGAGCAGAAGTCTTTTCCAGGCACAGAAGCCTATTCCTGGGGGCGTTTTGCATCACCTTTACCTTCTGGGGCTTGGCAGGATTGGGGTTCTGGGCCACCAAAGACTCCTGGTGCCAACGACAGCATCAGAAGCAGCAAGACGTTCTAATAAAATAAAGAGGCAGCCCAGGCACGTAATGACCTTGTAATACAGAAGAGGAAACGGAGGCAGAGGCAAAGTGACTCGCGGAGTCATAGAGCTGGTAAGGGCATGGGAATATTTAAACTGGGGTCTTCCTCCTGCTAAGCTCTAGCATTACACCATCTGGCTATGCCTCTTTCGTGTTCCTATGGATAACAAGAGTGTTCCCCATTGATTTACCCTCCAATTAATTTTTAGGAAGAGTATTCCCCAAGCAGATACTTTACAAGGACACATGACAAAAACATCCCCCCAAACCAGGGATCCACACACTCTCCCCTTGCACACATAAGATCCTTGGGGAGAGGGCTGTCAAACATAGAAGGCATGTGTGCCAAAGGGTAAACTCACAGCTCGTTACTAAAAGCATTTGTCTTCCCTCTGCAGATATCTCATGACGTTGCCCTTTGGGGTGGCTCTCGTTGTGTGTGTCCCTGGGGGGTCCCGATGCTGCCTCTGCTCAAAGTATCCAGTTTGCTCCTGATACAGACGCTGTTGCTGATTGTGAATGGGAATCCCAGATCTTCTGACCTTCCTAAGCCACCAAGGTTATCACCCGGTCAATGGCTGGGTGCTAAGAGCGGCTGCTCTTCCCGGCCCTTTCTGGTGTCCTTCCTCACCTGGCTGCTGGTACCTAGTGTAGGATGCGGTCTGGGTTCTCTGCGTTCACATTAATTAGCCTCTTGGGTCTCAGTTTCACCAGTAAAATCCGAAGCACCCACCCAGCACACAGAAAGATAAAGGCTTTTTGAAGAGTGTGTGAACGGGGCTGGACTGAGGGTCTCTGGTTCCCTGTGGCTCACACCATTCCCTATGATAAAGCGTCAAGAACCACTGGGTCAGCCAGGGGTCACAGTGGGCAGGGCACTGCACTGGGCGTCACAAAGAGCAAGGTTCACATCTTGCCTCGGACACTTACTAGTTCTGGGACCCTGAGCAAGTCACTTACTCTGCCTCAGTTTCTTGATCCGTCAACTGCAGCAACTGGTCTAGGGAAGGTTCCCAAAGTGGTTGATAGCGCCCCTCGGGGGGTGCTGGAATGAACCAGAGGGGTGGTAGTAGCCTCTGGTGCAACTAGGGGCTTTGAATAAAAATAAGTGGGTGGTGGAAACAAAAGGAAAGAAGAGGGGCAGCTAGGTGCCGCAGTGGATAGAGCACCGGCCTTGAAATCAGGAGGACCTGAGTTCAAATCCGGCCTCAGACCAAACACTTGACACTCACTAGCTGTGTGACCCTGGGCAAGTCACTTAACCCCAATTGCCTAAAAACAACGACAAAAACACCAAAAACAAAAACAAAGAAACAGAAGGAAAGAAGGGAAGAAAATTCTGAAAAACCGTTCATACATGTTTCACCTGCTGTGTAACAGAGTTGAAGTCGTAGTGATTACATTATTTTTCAAATAAACACACAAATATAAGTTAAAACAGATCAGCGGTCAAGTCCACCTACAGGTCTTAAGAAGCAAGTGTTGGCAGGCAAAAGTGTCGTGCATTGTCGGGAAGTCCAGCATGCACTGGCAGGAATGTATGTGTGTAATGACTTGTTTACAATATGATACTATATAGTTATGAGTCATCAAAATTCCAATGCAGGAAAAAAACCACAAATTTACAATAAATTATTAAATTTAAGATGTCATTTAAAAAAATTTTATATATTTTGAAATGATGCAAATTTTCTTAAAAAACTGCTAAGGCGTTAGAGAAAGTAGATTTCCAGGGGGGCACCGAGTAATTTTTTTTTAAAAGGAGGCTATAGGCCAAACAAGTTTGAGAACCTCTGGTCTAGATGGTTTCTACAGTCCTTTCTAGCTTCAAATCTCTGATCCTTTGGGAGTCAGGCAGTGACTGAGTGGAGAACCCGGAGGGCCTTCCACAAAATTATTTAGCAAGAAGACTCACGAATGGAATTGTAGCATGGGAGGAGCAGTGAATTGGGAGTCAGAAGACCTGGATTTGAATCCTGGCTCTCCTATTTGTCTAAGATGGACCAAACACAGTTCCTGTCCCATAGACGAAATGTTCTAATGGGGGAGAAAACATGAAAACCACCGTGTGCATCCACGATCCCCACGGCATCTGTGGTAAGTTGCTCGGTGAACAAGCACCAGTGGTGTGGAGCCGGAGAGGCCACAAGGGTAAAGGTGTCCTTCACGAGGTGGGATCTGAACAGAGTCCTGAAGCTAGGCCAGGGAGCAGCAGAGTATGTGAGGCATGGGGGCCAGCCAGTGAGAGGGCATGGACTTGGGAGACTGTGTATGGGGAGAGTACTATGCTTCGAAGGGAGTCAAATGTAAGGAGGACGAAAAGGTAGGAAAGGTCCAGGTGTCAAGCCAATTTTATACCTGATCCGGGAGACAAGAGGGAGCCCCTGGAATCTGTCGAGTTGGGGGAAGGGGAGTCCAGAATATGAGGAGACCTTGCACTCTGTGAGCTCAGGGGGGAGTGACTTGGGTCAGAGGCTATGGCAACAGGGCAGCTGGGAGGGGATGCAGGCTTTTACAAGGGTAATAGATTTGTGAGGAGAGAAAGGGCCGAGACGGCGGAGGAGGAAGTAGCACTGCCTGGCTGTCCCCTACCACCATTCCACAAGGACTTGGAAAGTGCACTGGATGGAATCCTGACTGGGAAATCCCAGGGAGTCAACTTTCCAGAGCAGGCTGGCACAGGGAGACAGAGAGGGAGGTCTGTGCACATCGGAACACGTCTGGCCAGGAAGGTGCCATGGGATCCTCGCAATGCTGGGATGAAACAGAGGCCTGTGGCTAGGACTAGGCCTGTGCACTAGGAGAAGAAATGTTCCTGGATCCAGCCTGGAGGAGTCTGAAGTTGTGGAAAGAGCAGCAACAGGCACCAACTGGCAACTCTGCCACTTGTACCCCAGGGCTAGCTCGTAGATTCAGTGGTTTTAGGCGCTGCTGTAGTGGGTATGCAGGAGCAGTCATATAATTGTGACCCTGGAGTGGTCTCAGATCTAGCCCCCAGTCCAGTCTGAAGTGGAAGAACAAGTTCAGGAAACTCAGACCCAGGGGCAGCCAGCAGTTCTGCCATTCTTAATCTATGGAGCCTTCCATCTAGCTGACATCGGCTGGGTCTAGCAGCAGGGTTCTGTAACTTCAACCAGGGTAAGCCCACAGCTTTGTTGTTCAGACCCAAACCTGGGTCATGAACTTGCCGAGTTCTGACTAAGAACGTGGATCAGGCCATTCTAGATGCACTGAAATCCTGCAGTTTCCCAACCCGAGAACACAGCACTCAATACTGGAGAAGTCATCAGTGGGACCCAAGAGAACCCACAACAGGACCATGCAAAGTCCAGGCACTCCTTGTGTCTCTAACACAAAGCTCAAAATCAGGAAGACTGGAAGAATAAGTAAACAAAAAGAGACGCTCACCATAAAGGGAAATTATGGCAGCAAAGACTCCCAGGACACAAATCCAGAAAGAGACAAAGGGATGTTAAGGAGGGATACTGAAAAGGTAGAAGAGACCAGTTCTGACAAGAGGTAGGTTATGTGGGTTAAGTGCAAGTAAGGAGTCAGTTAGGGGACCCAGAAGAAAACAGCATCAAGAAAAACTAGAAAAGAGGTAGTATTCAGGAGAATACAGAGGTGAAGAAAGTAGAGGACTGAGAAAGAGTCAGCCAGGGCAGCTTGGTGATACAGTGGAGAAAGCACCAAGCCTGAAGTCAGGAAGACCTGAGTTTAAATCTGGCCTCAGACATTCACTGGCTGGGTGAACCTGGGTAAGTCACTTAATCCTGTTTGCCTCACCTTCCTCTTCTGTAAAATGAGCTGATGAAGGAAATGGCAAATCCTGGCTTTGCCAGGAAAACCCCAAAGGGGGTCATGAAGAGTTGAACACAACTAAAACAACTCAACAACAAAAGAAAAAATCATCAGATTTGGTAACTTAAAGTAACTCTGGAGAAAGTAACGAATGTTAGGTGAATGAGGTCGAAAGCTAGACAGCAAAGTGTTTAGAAGCAAGTGGGAAGAGAAGAAAGGGAAGTACCACGTGTAGACAACTTTTTAAAGGTTAGCTAGAAGAGTTATAGGAAGAGATATAGGACAATAGCTAGCAGAGCTAGTGAGATTGTGAGAGGTTTTAAAATATGGGGGAGACATGGGTATGTTTGTAGCAATAGGGAAGGCAGAAAGGAAGAGGAGGGAAGAAACTGGTAGACGTCGAGATTTAAGACTAGAACGGAGATAAAACTAGGGGCAATCTGTTGGAAAGGAAAGGAAGAGATAGGGTACACAGATGTGTCTAGGTAAGGAAAAGGGCCACCTCTTTGATGTGATATACAACTAAAGGACGTAGTAGGGAAAAGACATTTGTGTGATGTAAGGTGAGGATAAGGAAAGCGAGAGCCACTGGTGAATGGACGCAATTTTTCAGTGAATTACGAGAAGTCCTTAGCTGACCAGATGAAGGGAACAGGTTCCATGGGAGGCTTGAGGGAGAAGGTTTACAACAGGCACCATGGTGAGTGGGACAGTGAATTAGGAAGTGTTAAAAGGAATGACTTCCTGCAGTGAGGGCACAGCTGAGATCATGTAATAAATCTGTGCTGGACATACTCAGCATAGTTTTGTGATTTTCTTTAGTTCCATTTAATAGCATGAGAATAGGGGCCAAGTATATAAATAGTGGGAGTAATCTAAGTTCAGGGTTTAGTTAGATGAGATCAACAACAGGACAAGAGAGCAAAGGTGTAGAAGGCAGTGTAGAATTCAACCGCTTCACCAAGGGGCGTTGACAGGGAAGAGAGAAAAGTGTAGCCAGTACAGGGGCAAAAAGTCAAGGAAAGAACTGAAGGGTAGAGCTTGAAGACCATAGTGGGGATGAAGAACAGGCCATGGCACTGGACAGAAAGATGACCAGATAAAGGAGTTTCAAAGTTCACCAACACAGAAGTTTAACATGTGGATGATAGCAAGACAATGACTATAATCCTCTGAGTATAACCGAGATGGAGTGGAGGAGTGAGTAGGTAGTGGGAAATGAGAAGAACCGAGAAATTGGGGGAGTTAAGGTAGTTGGGAAAGCTTCAGTACATATGCTGAAGTCAGCAAATGTGATGGCAAGTTGGGGTAGACTGTGAACCAGGCAATAAAACTCACTGAGCTACTGCTGATGAGAGACTAAACTTGTGGCCATGTCAGCAAAGAGGACGGATTCAAGAAACATCATGGAGACAGAAATTTGATGAGGTTACCCCGATCTCTTTGCATTCTTTAATACTGTTGACCACTCCCTCCTCCAAGACACTCTCCTCCCCTGGTTTTCCTAACAATGCTCTCCTACCTCCAAGACACTCTCCTCCCCTGGTTTTCCTAACAATGCTCTCCTAATTCTTCTACTTCTATGACCACTCTTCAGTCCCTTTCCTAGAAGTCATCATTGACCCTTCCCCCTCTCCTTTACTGCTAACATCTATCAGTTGCCAATTCTTGTCAATTCTATTTCTACAATCTATCTGGCAACTGTCCTGGGAGCTAACAGATCACTGGTGACCCTGGAAGCCAGAGTACAAGGAGTTAAGAAATGGAAGCAAAGATTGTAGACGCAAGGTGTCAAATATGCACCATGGGCCAGCAACACTCCCCAGTACGGAACCAGATTAAAATCTAATTGGGAAAAATAAATAAAAATACAATAGAAAACCACATATTAACATTATGTTCTAAGTCAACATGCAGACAGGGATCCTTATGTACCTGTTAGTGGCCCCCCCGTTTCTGAGTTTGACACTGATGGAGTAGAGGCTTTCCTAGTTGTTTGGCTATAAAAGGGGAGATTATAGGATACTAATGTGAGGGGATGATAGGACTTAGCGTGTTTTCTTTTTTAATGATGGAGGAAATAATTGTTTTCAAGTAGTAGGAAGGAACTTATGGAAAAGAAAAGATTGAAATTTAGGGAGGGGATATAAGGGACAGCTCTGAAGAAGGGAGGGAATGGGATTTAAAGGTTCAAGCTGAGGGTTTGGGGTTTGCAAGGCAAAGGGCCACCTTCTTTCTGCAAGACTGGAGCAAAGGAGAAGAGTAGGGAATGATGCTGAAGTGATCTGGAGTTCAGAGTTGGGAAAAGGGGTTTCAAGACGGATGGCCTCCATTTTGCCAGTGAAGTATTTATCGAGGTTCTCTTTCGAGAGTAGCGAAAGGCCAGTTTAGGCGGCTTGAAAGGAGGTTTTTAACAGAGGCAAACAGGTAGTTCACCACCAAGAGAACAGAGGGTTTCACAAGGCACTAGGCAAGGAGAGTAGATTTTTAAAGAGCCAACACAACATTAACTTGTTCAAAGGGGCTTCAGCCTCACTAGGGAACCAAGCGGTGATATGGGTAACTGGAGCCTTACGCTTACCTGTGCAAGCAGAGCGGTGGGAAGACGGCTACATCTGGAAATAGGAAACTTCTGAGTATTCTCTCACACACTAACTAGCTGTGCGGTGTTGGGGCAAACTACTTACCCTTTCTGAGCCTGCTGCCTCATCTGTAAAACAGGGAAACAAGCTCAGAAGAGCCATTTTGTCACTACCCTGTTAAACATGGGACCTAAGCCACTCCACAAAAGTTTTCACAGAGGATCCTCATTTTTGCTCTTTGTCAGTGATTTAAAAAAAAAAATACAGTAAGCATTCCACATATACCTCCTATGTTACAGGGTGGTCACAGAAAGCACTCTGCAAATCAAAACATTCTCTATAAAAACGAATGTTATTGGACTAAATCTCAGGTCTCTTTTGCATTGATTTTATGATCCATTTAATCTATGGTGAGCTGTAAAATAGTACAAAGCAATGTCCAAGGGGTAAACAGAATGATTTGATGCTTTAAAATTAACTTTTAGGCAGCTAGGTGGCACAGTGGATACAGCACCAGCCCTAAAGTCAGGAGGACCCGAGTTCAAGCCCAGCCTCAGACCAAACACTTGAAACTTACTAGCTGTGTGACCCTGGGCAAGTCACTTAACCCCAACTGCCTACAAAATAATAATAAAATTAACTTTTGTTTAGATGCAACAGGTCGTTTAGACAGGTAGAGGAGGCAAGGCAGAGATGGGAAGTAGAGAGACAGGGCGGAGAGCTTTGATTGGAGGCAGACTTTGAGAAAGAAGACCCGAGTTTGAATCCTGCTGCATACACTTAACTAGCTATGCATAACCCTAGGCAAGTCATTCACTTTTCTCAGCCTTAGCGCCCTCAACTGTAAAGTAGGTACCACCTACTTTACAGGGCTGTTGTAAGAATCAAGGAGATAGCTTATTTAAAGTGCTGTAAAAATGCTATTATCATTATTTGTTTTTCTTGATCAAATGAGGCTTTTCTGAAGCTCAATCTTCATTGACAAACTTCCTGGAGATTACGAGACAAATTATGCTTTGTTTACAAAGGCTTCCCTAAAAGCAGTTTGGCTTTGAGAAGTTTACTATCAAGTCATGGGTTTGCAGTGGCCAAAACTTCCCCCTCCAAGTGGCTGCACTTCTGGGGACGCATCTTGCCATGCTGACCTAGGCTGGTTCTTGAACTGTGGAGTGTTACTGGTGTCTTCCCAGCTTGGTAGCACCTGCCAGCTCCTGCTCCCCTGGAATGAGCTTCAAGATTCTTAGGGCAGATGAAAAGCAGAGCAGGGACTCTGGATTCCCATTCTCAGCTTTTCAGGATTCCTCTGCTCCCATGCACTCAAAAGAGCCATAGAAACCGCAAAGTAGGGAGAATAATAACTGGGCCAAACTTACTTGGCTCATGGGGTGTTGGGGGGGAGAAGAGGAGGACGAAGGGAGGGACATTAACTAGATAACAACCTTCTTGAGGTTAGATATCAAGCAAGCCTTCAATTAGTTCCTCCAAGGGTTCCCATATACTACCCAAATGTGGCAAATTATATGACCTCCCTGCAGCTGTTCACTCACCAGCACAGAGAGAGAGTTCAGTGTACTCTGATGCAATGGTGTCAAACCCAAAAAGAAATGAGGCCCACTAATCCATACAGAAAGATCACTGTGGGCCGTGTAGTAATTTGGTTTTAAAATGAAATGTTATCTACGTTGTACTGCACTTTCATTATTTTGTTAACTATTTCCCCACTCTGGCTTGGGAGGCACCTGGGACTGTCATGGGCCACCCGCGATGTGTCTGACACCCCTTCTTCAGCTTGATAGTCTGTGAGAACCATCAAGTGCTCTATATATCGATACAGGAGCTCAAATGTTCACCTGACTGGAGAACTCACCTTGAAGGCTGAGCTGCCACGCGCAGGGCACACATCACGAGCCTGATGAACCTCCAGGGTCTGGACTAGTCCTGGCTAACAGAGAGCTCTTCCCCCCTCACCTTTTTCTTCAATACTGGGAAAGCATACTTGAAGACTTGATATGAGACATTCAAAACTCCAATGTCATTACTAACCTTCTGTCTTACCCAGTCGATCCTCCCAGATCTGGATCACTTTTTGGTTTCAGAGGAAGGGAGAGGACAAGGGGGAAAACAAATGTGGGAGCTTCTGGGGGACTCACTTTGTCATCCCGCTGTCCACACCATGTTTCATTCAAGCTGCCAATTCTAGAAACACAGGAAATAGCACGCGTCTACATGGAAGAGTACGTCACGTGCAGTGACTATTTCCCCCAGCTCACATGGAGGATGCTTTCCTGGGGACAGAGGAGTCCTCATACTCAGCACCAGATGCACTTCTGAGCCCAAGGCATCCCTTAGGACCACCCGTGGTAGTGGCACCAGTGGTAAGAGAGGACCAAGGGAGAAGCATCACCAACCCAGAGGAATCTGTACCCAGCACACCTGAGCAGATGAAAGTAGTGTCAGCTGGAAGAAATGCACTCAATACTGTGATAATTCAACAGATGGGAGGAGCTGCACCAAATGTGTCTTCTATCTGCCAATCAGATTCAACAAGGGTAATAAAACACAATTATTTTATTGATTTCTTGCAAATACCGCCAACTAGCATTACTTCCATTCATGCACCATTCAAAACAAAGGGATAATTCGGTGGGTATTTTTTAAATGATGCGTAACATTTTAGTAACAGCAAACAGAAAGTTAAAACTGATGATGCACCCTGATTATGTAAACTGATAATTTTTTTTAAAAAAGCAGAACTAATAATTTGGTTCCTTTCTTCATAAAGTGGAAACTGAAACATTTCTCCTAATAGTCTTGAGGTTATCATCATGTTAGGAGTAGTGCAAAGTGTGGCACATGGAGGATCATCTAGGGAGGCATGTAACTGACACGCCTCATGAGAATTAATAAATTGTGCATAACAAAATGCATGCAGTCAATGCATGATAGAAAGCATCTTTCCAATACAAGGCCACCCTTGGGCTCCTGAATTAATTCAATTTTGCGTTATCCTTTATGGCATTATAGATTAATTATTACATATAGCATAACCCTGAAGTTAAGAGAAGGAAAATAACTGCTGCTTGAAAAAAGTTATTTCGGGTCGCCATTTGGTTTGAACGGGAGAGAGACCCTCGAGAGGTCAGCGCCTGCCACCTGCCGCTTCCTCAGCCCCGGTCAATTCCTCAGCTGTGCGAGGTGCTTCACAGTGACCGTGGTCTACAGCATGGCCAGGCCTCTTCTCCTCCACCTGGACTGGACCATCCCTAGCTCTGTGGTTTTCCCTTTTTGCTGTTTTCACTGTATGATTTCCTCGCCCTTACCACCACCATTTTAGCCCCTTGTGAGCTTCCATTTAACTGTTCATAAGTCCTTTCAGAATATCTTCAGGGAGCTCCAGAAGCTGGAGCTCTGGGGATGGAAAGTCCAAGGGAGGAAGGTTGGGGATGGGAATGTCCTTGGCTTTCCCCGTGTTGGCTGCAAATTCCTGCCAGGGAGAAGAGGCTGAGGCAGTCTCTACAGGGGGAGGCAGGCTCCATAATTCAGATTTTTCTACAAAGTCAGCATCTACATCCAATTCCTTGTCAAGGGGAGCCTTCTGGAGCCTGGCCTTTTCAGCCCGCAGCTGCTTGTTTTCTCTCCTCAGCCTTTCGTTGTCGGCCACAAGAAACTCGACGTGCCGCTTCAGATCGGCGATCTTAGTCGCCTGCTCTTCTATCATCGTTCTGTCATCTTTGGGGACTTTGCTGCCAGCACACGGTTCTGTCGGGTCTTTCCTCTTCTGGAGGAGAAAAAGAAGAGTGTCTGGGTCCCTGTCGAGGACCCCCGGCACTGTGGCAAGATTCAACTGCTGAGACCGGGGCACGCTGGGGCCCTCAGAACTGTCCTCAGCCAGCGGCCTGCACGACATCAGGAGATGAGGGGTTCCATCAGCAGTCTGTTGTGCTTTCCACCTTTCCTCCCGCTTTGCTCTTTTCCACCTCTCCTGAATAAGCAAGAGTTGTTTCATGTGGCTATCCCTTTGTAATTCCAGTGATAACTGAGCCTAGAAAGAGGAAAATGGTCATTTCCAGAAGTTACAAAGCTAAGGCACTTCAATGCTTCTCCATATTCCTTTCAAGTTCCCTACTCTTGGGTCCAATCTGCTAATAATGTGGAGTTACATAAAGAAAAACTACAATATTATCATTTTAATAAGCTCTCTTTAGTCAAAGAATCAATGAGAAAAAAAATTCAAACTTATCAAGATTTAGAAAGCCTGAAAATTTTGCTGAAGGATAGGCTGGCTATCAATTCATCTAGAGAAAGAGATATAATTCCAATAATATATTTCCCCAAATAAATGTCTGGAAATACCTATTTTTTTCCAAAGTGCTTAAAACACACCAAAGCCATCTGCTCCAGTAGCCAAGGTCCCCCTACCCACCAACACTGAAATCTGAGGGTGACGGTTTTTCTCAGGCCACTTGGATAAAGCTGAAATTCCTTCTGCAGCCAGCTGATGAGAAGAAAGGGGATGATGACTAATAAAAAGGCTGGTCTTCCACAGGGGCTCACAAGACACCATACTATGCTTGCCAGGAGGAATTGCGACACACCACAGGAGAGTCAAAAGGCTCATGTGTCAACAGGAGGTTCAGTTCGGGAGAATTTGGGGGACCCCTGGCACAGCACAGACTGTGAGAACCACTGATCTATAGGGTAGCAAGCTTGGACCTCTCAAAGTTAGGTAGTCATGGATGGCCCTTACTCATTTTTTCCCTGAGTAAGTGCAGAGCCTCTTAGGAAATGAATCCATAAGCCCAAGGGCAATGGAAACCCTAAAATCACTCTTATTTCCATTTGGAGCAACAGGAGGGAGGAGCCCATTGCTTCTACTAATAAATCTGCTGAACCAAAAGGCTACAAATACAACCCAGGAACTAAATTTCTACTTAATGAGGCCATTTAAAATGACTCTCTGCACAACCTGGAAGGGTTTACCTGCTGGGACACCAAGCGTGCGCGCACACACACACATGCGCGCACACACACACACACACACACACACACACAAATCAACCTGGAAGGCACTACCAGATGAGTAGAACAAACAAACGCCATGGAAGCCGAGAACAGGTTGAACGGGGCACAAGGTGAGAAGCCCAGGTGCCTGGCACTTCACCCCTCAGGCTCCTCAGTTCTTTCATTTGTAGAATGAAGAGCTTGGGCCAGATGGCCCCTGAGGGCCCTTGCAGTTCTAATCTCTGATAATGTCCATCTAGGATCCAAAGACAGTCCTTTTCTTTCCCCTTGGGCAAGGGTCTGTTTAGCTCAAGGAAGCAACATTTCAAAGGTCTAGAGTGACTCTGACTGGTACTCCAGACTGAGACTGGGCCATCTGGCCATGTACTGAAAAGCAAACTGACAGTGCAAAGAGATCAATATTTCTGCAAGGGGGGCTGCAGAAATACTTTTTCTGGTAGGAAACTGGAAGCAGTCCAGATGCCCACTGATTAGTAATAAAACTGTGCTACATGAATGTAACGGAATATAATTGAGCTGTAAGGAACAATGGATACGAAAAATTCAGAAGTTTGAGAAGCAAATGAACTGATGTAAAAAAACAGAGAATCAGGAAAACAATATACATAATGCCTACAATGATGTCAACAAGGGGAGAGGAAGCCATACAGTGACCAAGCAGCCCCAAATAAGAAATGAGCACAGCTGTGCTCAACTGCTCCCTCTCCTCTTAAATCTCCATAACAAAAGGAGGCTCACTGCGCAGGAGGGATATATGCAGAAAAGAATGTGACATCAAAACCTGTGGCCTCAATAAATGTCTCCTTCCTAAGGGACCTACCACTGTCCACACGTGAATGTCTCAGAGGCTTCCCAGGCAGGGTATTTTACAAGACCTAGTCTGGGTAACAAGACTTGATGTGACATTCCTGGGCCTCAACTATAAACTGTCAAGCCATCCTTTCTTACAAATGTAAGTAAAGCATCTCACCTGCTCAGACTGTGTCAGCTTCATGGCTTCAGAAAGATATGCTATATAAAAAGAGAGACATATTAATAATATTAATAAAAATTAATAAAAAAAAAGTTTTGCAAAGAACACAATAAGTATAAATTTCAAATAATATAAACTGTCAAAAACACTGATATTAAAATTGCACTTGTATAACCAACAGAGGGTTGCCTTCCAGGAAAGATGTTGAGAACAAAGGGTGACCTTGGGTAAATCACTTCCCCTGTGAGCCTATCACTACAAAATCACCACTGCTCACTAACGCTAAACCTTCTGTCTATACCCTTAATCCCAACTGCTCTAAGCCTCTTCTAGCCCTTGGCTCTACCAATGCAGAGGAATCAGGCAGCTCCAGTACCAACGGTGTCTTCTATAACTAAGGAGCCAAAGGGCGGAGCTTACAGCACAATGCCATTCCATTCCATTTATTTAGAGGCCAGCTAGGTGGTGAAGTAGACAGACTGCTACGCCTGGAGTCAGGAAGCTTCATCTACCCGGCTTCAAATATGGCCTCAGACACTTATACCCTAATTGATGGGTACCCTGTTAATTTCTAGTTCTTTACCACTACAAAAATAATTCATTATAAAGTTTTGCACTTTATGACCGTTTCCTCTTTCTTTGGTCTCTGGGGTACAGGCCCAGTTCACTTTCTCAAATGTAGTATCTTATTGCATAGTTTTCCTCTGCACCCAGACCTCTGCTCTTCTATATGGAGAGCTCAACATTCATGCCAACATCCCCTCAAACAATCGGGCCTCCAAGTTCGCCAAACTTATGTCTCCTGACAGTCATTTTCCACTTGTACCTCTACCACTGCAAAGAGGAAGCCTCTCCCTTTTGATTATAATCTGCGAGGTCAGGACTATTACTGTGGTCTCTTCTCTCAACGGCAGCCCTCAATCCATCACTCCTTTTCTGGCTGCACTTCTGTTTTCTCTCAGACTTGACTCTACTATATTCTTCCCTTAAATCTTCCATCCCCTGGTCTTTCCACTATTCGGGCCATGCCTGAATCCACTTTCTCCCCTACACTTGAGCTGCTAGAAGTAATACAGTCTTAATCTGCTGTAATTTTGTGACTGTGTTAGCCATCTCCACCTACTGGATATACTCTCCTCCTCCCTTGGTTTCACAGACATCATATGTTACTGGGAGAGAGATACAAAGACAAAAAAAAAAAGTGTTCCTGCCCTCTAGACTCTCCTGGATCTGTCATTTACTACCTATATGACCTTAGGCAATCACCTGACCTCTAAAGGGCCTCCATTTTCTAATTATAAAATAAGGGATGGAGCTGATAACTTTTAAGATGCCTCTAATCTGTCTTCATCTTATCACTGCCAGAATAATTTTTATACATGGATTTGGTCATTCCTGCCTTGGACCAAAAAACTGTAGGCTCTCCTACTGACTTCTGAGTATAGTTTGATCTTCTCTGCCCATCATTCATTCAAAGCCCTCCACAGCCTGCAACCACCTTATCTTCCTAGCTACCTCACATGACTCCCCTCCAAACATTCTATAATCCAGCTAACCCCTTGGACATGCCTTTATGCTCTTTGGTCTCAAGGCCTTGCCTCAGGCCACTTCTTGTGCCTTAAATGACCTCTTTCTTTCCCTCTCTTCACCTGCTGAACTGCTACCACCCTTTAAAACCTAATTCTCATGTCACCATCTCCATGGAACTTCCCCCTGGCTGGCAGCCGCCCCTTTCCCCGCAAACCTCACACAACACTTCACTTTGTAACTTCCCAATGCACTTCTGCTACACTCAACAGTGCCGTCTTATCCTTAAAGCTACATCCCTGGAAGGCAGCACCATGTTTTAGCTACACCTTATATGTACCCACTGCCTCAAATCCCACACAGCATATCTGTATTGAATATGTGGCTTGACATTCTGCTATGTTCTCCAGCTCTGGAATCTAGGAACCAGCATTGAAAGAAGAGAGCAATTCAATTAAGGACACTTTAAGTGAGGAAATCCCCTGATCCAACTGAGGGGATGTTGTCTTTATGTCTGCACATTCATTGTGAATGAAAAATAAATTTGATTGCTTTCTCATGATCACAGAAGCCCGTGAAAATGACAAAACCGCAAACCAAGAATGAAGGATTGCTACTGCAAAACCATCATTTACTCACTAAAAATATGCAAATCATTTCAAGCCCATCATACAGTTTGTTCTGAAAAGGGATAGGAAAAAAAGTGAAGCTCCTCAAGACTCTTTGAAGTGAAGTCTGATGAGGACATTTCACACACGCCCCACTTCTGTCGGCTCAAGTTTGCAGAATCACAGACTTCTGGGCTGGAAGCTTGGGGGTGCTCGAGTCCAACCCTCTCCTGCTGTGAATGAGGAGACTGAAGCTGAGACAAGTCACTTTCCCAAAGTGTTAAGTGGAAGGGGTAGGACTTGAACCCAGACCCTAGATCCACCATACCTGCTCTTCTCCCAGTCCTGTTCAGAGCTATGTTTAAAGACTCATATGAACCATATACTTGGAGCCACAGTGTTGGAAAAGACATTTTGAGAATCAGTTCAACTCCCTCACTCACAAAGGAAAAACCAGAACCAGAGAGGTTCCCATGCTTTGCCCAAGGTCACACAACTCAATCACAACAGACCTCAGGCACATTTCAAACACTAAAACGTTCAATCCTACAAAGTCTGATCAAACTGCTCTTCACCCTCCTCCCTACCCCCCATTTTGACTAAATGTGGTACCCAAACCCAGTATTTAAAGTATATTCAGGGTAACTGGCAAGCAAAAGGGACTAATTCTCAGGCACCCTGCTGATTTTTTTTAAAGCAATATCTATTAAAATTCTCTCAGCAATCTGTTAAACTATTACCAAAGCACAAAGCCATGATTGTGCAGCCTGATTGCAGAAATATGGCAAAGCATGTCCCATGAATGATGGACACCGATCTGCTCCAGTAGAAATGTAATGTGCCCATTGTCCTCAGCTTTCCCCTCTCTACAGCCTCTCTCCCCGCCAGCCACATGAGGACAGAAAGCCAGAGATCTGTTTTCATCTACAAGTTGGTCAAACAAGTTTTCAGATGTTCAGTGTGCTCTTGGGTCACCTCAATTGTTCCCTCTCTGAATCTCTCTCTTGACAGCCAAAGTCCTTTGGTCTGGCCCTGCTAGCTAGCTGCCTTATGTTTTCATCGGCCAACTAAGCGCTCGCATGACCGCCAGGAGCCAGATGGCCAGCAGTCGTGTTGTGCCCATCTCACTTTGCTAAATTCCTTAAGAGTCTGCCAGAATCTCACATTCCCTTTCTTTCCTATAAGCCAAAGTAACCTCATTTTGGGTGAAGTTTAGACAGGATTTCTGCTCCTGACCCCACTGTTTACTGGTCAGCTTGTTTCCTTACAGCAACTACACTCACACTTATTTCTAGCAGCAAGTTCCTAACTTACATGAGTTCCTTGTCTCAATTCATTTACAAACTAAATTCTCAAGAAAAGTGGACTGCTCACAGACAAACCATGAAGCCATTTTAGTCACTCCACAATAAGGAAAGAAACCGTACCTTTACTAAAAGCAGGGAAGGCCAGAAGTAGAGCTCTGGAACATGCTCACCGAAGAACCTCTGAGCTCCTGGTGCTGACTCAGAAGTGGCCTCAATTTATTCTTAACTTTCCCCTGTTCCCATGTCCTAAGACAGGGATTTAACTTCAGACTGCTGTTCAAAATCCTAATTTGTTTCACCCAGAACATCTTTTCTGTAGATTAATAATTTCCACTGTGGACCTTCATTATGAGTTACATTGTGCACCTTATTTTAGAAAACACGAGGGTGTCTATTTCTGTATATTTCGAATCAAAATAATTTGCTATACTTAGAATACCACAATACAGCACTAGATAAAGACTAATTGGTTTAAAATTACTAAAACCAAGAAAACCACCCAGCCCCATATCTAAGTCAATTATCTTTGTCGGACTTACTAATCAGACTTGAGTAATATGTCTCTTAATTAAGCTGACAAGCTCTGGAAGTCTGCTTCCTTTCATTTCTCTACACCTGAACGTGACAAAAAATCAGGACAGAGAATTTTAGAACCAAAAGGGGTGTTCAAGTGATGCACTCTGAGGGTTCTTCTCAGAATGAGAAAGCAGATAAAGGTGGCTGACACTGGTCCAGCCACTTAGATTCAGAACCCCAAATGGTCAACTCTTTGAAATCCACGCCCACCTCCCTGGGTGAAATAGTGAACAAACTGATACTCATCCTACAATCAGTTTCTGTCATTACAAATTGATAGGCTCCATGGAATTCCCCCAATAATCTCTGACCAGCCTTAGGACGCCATCATAGGTTCTTATAAGATTAATTCTTCCATGCAAGAAGGAACAAGTCCGAGAGGCTGATTAGCACGCAGCCATCACCACCAGTGGAAAAACAAATGTTCCACTGGAGATTCTACATGTGAAGGCCAGAGTGTTATTACTGCTCTTTCCATTCTAAATAAAGGACTGTGAAGACATGTGTAGGGGAAGTGAAACTGCTCAAGTTAGCACAAAAGTTACTATCATTTAGTGGGAACATTTCTTCTAGAACACCTACCAGCCGCCTGTTGGTGACACAAAATGGCTTCTTCGTATTTCCCTGCAGCTAACAACCGGTCTGCTTTCCTGCTCTGCTGATGAGCCTGGAAAACAAAAATGCCAGAGGGCTGCTGAATAGGGGACTCAGGGCAAGCAGTGAGCCAAGGCAACAATGTCGTGTCCAGAACATGAGGAATAAGAGGCCACATTCAGGTCTGGGTACCATGTTTTAGAAAAGACACCAATAAAGTACAATGGGCCTAAACCAAGTAACCAACCCAGTGACAAAACTGGAGGTGGGCTGAGGGAGCTGGGCATACTGAGCTTAGAAAAATAGGAAGCTGCTTTATGGTATTTGGAGGCTTTCATGTAGGGCAGGGATTAAAGCTTCTGCTTGACCCCACAGGGCAGACAGAACTGGGAGGAAATGAAGAGAGATGGATAAATTTCTTAACACTCAAAGCTGGATCCAAGAGTGGAGTGGGCTGCCAGGGGAAAGTGAGTTTCCTCTCACTGGAAATCGCTGAGCAGAGGTTTGTGGATCATTTCTAGGGAATACTGTAGAATGGACTCTTGTTCAGGCACTAGTTAGACTAGCCAGTTTCTGAGGTCCTATCTAGCTCTAAAATTAGGAAGTTATTAAGGGTGGGAAGAATCAGATAATGAGGGTAAACAAATCTATAAATAACAAAAGCTCACTTACTATCAGTTTTATTCCTCAAAGATGTGAACTAATAAATAAAAATGTGATGATACTCAATTTGTCTCACCTCCTACTACCAGAGGTACCAAGTACGCAAAAAGAGTTAGAAGAAAAACTCAATAGGGTTGACAATATTAGTTGTCAAACACTTGGTACTTGCTAACTATATTACTCAGACACCTATCAGATGATCAATGTTGCTTTTTCCCCCTCTAATTTAAAAGGATTTCTTCAGATCAGACCTTCCTAGGATATATATGGCTCTGCTCCTATATGAACTTAATGTCATACTTAGTCTCATTATAGCATAGCACCACCATGCCCTAGCTACCCCTTTCTACATTAGCAAGTTACTATTCACAATTAAGAGATAAAGTTTTAGTTATGTAACCAAAAAAGGAAAACTCTAGAAACTGCATCAACACAGACAATATACAGTATGTTTTTAGTTTTCACAGATACTATGATAAAGACTTTTAGGACTTAAAGTCTCCACTGCACTCCACAATATTATGGTGTTGTGCACAGAGAGGCAGACTTGGGCATCAGAAAGACCTGGGTCCAAATCCTGTCTCAGATATACTAGTCCAAGTAATAGGGCACTCCCTTTTATCTTTCTCTGCCTCAGTCTCCTCATCTGTACAATGAGGAGTCCACTGCATCTCCAGCTCTAGGATCCTACTGTCCTACCCCAATGCTACATCAGGGTGTGGAGGGGACTCTGGGTTCTCAAAGGCTGTGGGAGAGGCAGGCTCCGGTCTGTCCTGCCAAGTACAGGCAGAGTAAATTTATTAAGCACTTACTATGCACCAGGTCTGACGGTGTCTATGTCTCCCAAAAACTCAATCAGCAAAGCTGTGAGAAGCTCATCACTGGAATATTAGCCAATTAATTCATTAAACAATCTCCTAAGACTGTGGAAAGAACATCCACACTGAAGAAAGCAAGAATTGTTTGCAGAGTTAATCAGACAGGTTCTCAAACTGAAAATGAAATGCTCACAGAAAATTTATTCTGTCAGCTATGCATAAAACGCTTCGAATCATTCTCAAGAAAGTTTTCGTGATTCAAGAATCCCACGGAATTGAGTAGTATACTTTGGGAATCAGAGGATAGTGGAACTGGGAGGGAACTTAAGAAATGATCTGTAAAATGAGAAAGGCTAGACTAGGTCAGTAGGTTCTAGACCTTTTCTAAGTCATGGGTAATCTGGAGGAAATCTACGGTCCCCTACTCAGAATACTATTTTTAAATGCATGATAAGAAACACACAGGACACATGTTTTCCCATCCAAGTTCACAGTCATCAAGTGAGAATGTTTAAGATCCGTTCAGCTCTAAAATTCTATGAAAAGCTGAGATCTCTTATCTAGCTGGCTGAGTCTCACTTTACAGGTGAGAACACTGAGGACCAGTGACCTGAGTGACCTACTGACAGGCAGGGGCAGAGCTTTATGGGAAGCCTCAGTCATTAATACCTCCCCTGCTGACCTGAAGCCTTCACAAAACACTTTGTGGTCCCCAGCTCACAGGTTGGGGGGCTGCAAGGAAACTTGGAGATCTAGCCCAACTCCATTTTACAGATGAAGAAACTGAGGCTCTTAGAGAAAGTGACTAGCCAAAGGTCACAGAAACAGAAGAACCCAAACCTAGGCCCTTTGACCATAACTCCAGCACTTTCTGCTAATCTCTCTCTGGAACTTTCTATGAGTCAAGAGCACTTAAAAGCTGTGATATTGGGCAGGCTCTTCACTCTCATCTTCAGTTTCCTCATCTCCCTAACGAGATGGCTGCATGCCACAAGTCCGCTTGAGTTCCTTTCAGGTTCTAACAGGCTACATTCTCCTAGTAACTGTGGTGCAGAAGAAACCTAGCACTCGCTTAAGTTTTGCTCTCTCCCAATTCAGAGAATAAGGCAGCTGGCACCTAAATGCTTGTTGACATGAAACAAACTCCTTCTTTCCATCTAATCTAAATTCAGTTTATCAATAAGCATCAAACATTTTCTGAGTATTTTGTAAAGAAGAAGGTGTTTTGGTTTCTGAAAGAACTTTTAATACAGCAGATGATCCAATTCAACATATTCAAAAGGCAGATGAAAGAAAAAAGGCCAAGTTCCACTTGGGCAGACCGGGATGAAAGATGCCTCTTCCCCAAGCCCTTCCTGTTCCAATTCTGCCACTTTGTAAGGTTCACGGATGTGGAAAGGGAAGGAACCTAAAAGCCACCCAGTGCAGGTATGCTTAAGCTCTCTGTAGCCTCTGACACCAGTGACCACCTTTCTCCTTCTTGGGACTCTTTTCTCTGGCTTTGGGGGACATCCCTCTCTCCTGGTTCTCCTCCTACCTCTCTGACCACTCCTCGGTCTCCTTTGATGGATCCCGGTCCAGGTCACACCCACTAACCTTGGAGGGCTCCACAGAGCACTTGGTGGTGTCATCATTTCCCACAACACCTGTCTGCTTCAGTTTTCTCAACTATAAAATAGGGATCATAATAGTGTCTATCTTACCAGGTTTTTGTGAGGATCAAATGAGATATATTTGTAAAATGTTTAGCACATGCTGGCACTTAAATGCATTTTTCCTTCCTTCCTTCCTCTCTCTCCTTTTTTTTTCTTTGTTCTTTTCATGCATTTAGTTACCTCTATACTGATTCTTTTCTTTTTCTTTTTTTTTTTAAAGGCAATTGGGGTTAAGTGACTTGCCCAGGATCACACACCTAGTAAGTGTCATGTGTTTGGTCTGAGGCCAGATTTGAACTCAGGTCCTCCTGACTTCAAGGCCGGTGCTCTATCCACTGCACCACCTAGTTGCTGCTATACCGATTATTTTCAAATCTAATGATTTAACCTCTCTGCTGACCTCCAGTCTTATGCCTAAAACTGCCTAGTAAACATCTCAAGTGGGACGTCTTGTAGACATCGCCAACTCAATGTGTCCGAAACTGAACTTCCCATTTCTTCCCTCCCCCCTCCTAACTTTCCTCTTCCTGTCAAGGGTAACACCACCTCTCCCCTTGGCGCCGAGCCTAAACATCATCCTCTGACTCTGTCACACCCAGATGATACACTGTTAACATCTCTTGTGTGCTCCCCTTTCTCTCCTCTGACAGGGTCATCCCCTGTGCTATTCCACACATGGACTACGGCAATGGCCTGATGGTTGGTCTCCCTTCCTCCTGTCTACTCCCACTTCAGTCCACCCTCTACTCAGCTGTTAAAGTGATCTCCTAAGCAAGTCTGATCATGTCACACACACCCTAGCCATGCGATGAAGCCCAATAGCTCCCTATCACCTTTGAGAGCAAATACAAAATCCCTTTTGTTGTTCAAGGCCCTACACAACCTGTCCCCTTTCCTACCTTGCCAGTCTTGTACCTTAGAGCCCATCTCCTCACCCCTATCCCATTCTGTAACCCAATGATACTAGCCTCCTTGCTATTCTTCAAACTAGACACTTCACCTCCCAATTCTGGGAGTGTTTACTAGCTGTACCCCAAGCCTGGAATTCTCCTCCTCATCTATGCCTCCTGGCCTCCTTCAAGGCCACAAAACCCACTTCCGTGAAAAGCCCTTCCCAATCTCTTTTAATGTTAGTTAGCACCTTCCTCCTGCTAAGCATCGCCAGTTTATCTTGTAGATGTCTTGTCTGTGCAAAGTCGTTGCACGTCATCTCCTCATGAGGCCCTTGAGAGCAACAACTGCCTTTTGCCTTCCTTTTTCATCACCAACACTCAGCACAGTGCCTGGCACATACTAGGTGCTTAGTAAATGATTATTAACTTGGAGTCTATGGGTCCATGGATAGATTGAGGGGTCAGGAACTTTGGATGGGCAACAAATTACATATTTCCATTACCTTGTAACTGAAATTTACCATTTCCTTCAATTAATCTAAAAACGTTATTCTGAGGCATCCATAGGTCTCCACCTGCTGATAGCAAAAAAGCTTTTAATCCCTGCTCTAATCCAACTGTATGTTACAGATAAGAAAACAGAAGCCTAGAAAGATTTAAAGAGATCTTGAAGGTCAGAATGATAGGAAAAAATCAAGACTGTGAAGCTTGAAAGGTAAATATTAAAGTTCTGTATTTGGTTTCAGAAAATCAACTGCAGAAGTACAAGATAAGAGAGGCGTGACTAAAACAGGTGTTCATCTGAAAAAAAAATCTTGGGGGGAGGGAGCAGGAAGTATTATAGGCCTGAAAGTTCAATATGAGTCAACAGAGCAAACTGCTTGCCATAAAACAGCTCATGTCATTTTAGGCTGTATTTGGAGATGCATAAAATCCAGCCTATGGAAGTGATGGCACTGCCAGAACCACACAGAACCATGTACATGCAGAGCTGTGCTCAGTTCTGGATTCCACCTTTCAGACTGAAGGCTGAAAAACTGGCGCACATCCAGGACAGTGAGGGGTTTCAAGACCACGTTGCCACCATCATCGTCGTCACCACCACAAGAATCCCATGCAATTATGTTTCTTGTTTCCTTTGGATGCACAATAACCACAGTTCTACCAGCTCCTTGATTTCTTCCTCCAAAGAAAGGCTAAGATATCCTTCCATTCTGCAGCAATTTCCTTCTGTTTTCTAATTTTGGTATAGCTAGAATGTTAAATCATAAGTTTAGTTTTTCACTGTCACTGGACCGGATTCTGACATTCAGAGCATATCAATAACTCTAGTTAAAGATTATAAAGTTAATAGTAAAATAAAGTTAAAGTTTATAGAAAACTAAAAACTGTCTCAAAACTGTGATTCTTAGGACTCTCTCCTCTCCCCCTCTCCTTTCCACACCAATGGTATCACGACCATGGGAGTAGAAATCATCCCTCCTTTCTCATCTATGTACAATTTTTATGAAAATGATCTACCCCCAACTTGAGAATGTTTTTGATGAAGGTATCAACAGGAAAAAGGTAGGCTTTTTGCAAGGAATATTCCATAGTAGACCATATTCTTTATAATCACCCAAGTGAGTAATGTAAAGAAGATCCCACTCTCCTCCTTCTACTCACTAAGGTTCTCAACTTCAAAGTCATCCTCCACGAACAACTCTCCTTCGTCTTCCCATAGCCAATGTCCGTAACATTTCTTCCATCCACCCTCTCCTGTGTTTACACAAGCCACCACCCCAGTTCAGGCTCTCATCACGTCTCACCTAAACTACTGGAAAAGTCTCTTTCTTAGGATCCCTGCCTCAAGTCTCTCCCAAAGTGAGATTTCTACAGATCTGACCAACTTACTTTCCAGCTCCAAAACCTCCAGCAGGGGCTTCCTATTGAAGTGAGGATCAAATGCAAAGTCCTCTTCTCCATTACTCCTTTCACATACTCTACAGGCCAACCAAAATGCAGCTTCTCATCTATGACATTCCATCTCCCAACTTCCTCAAGCCCTCATCATCAAGCCTGTGACATAATTCCTTCTTCCCTCCACCTTGTAAAATCCTGAATGTTCGATAATGGCTCAAGCGGCATTCATGTCCTATGAGGCTTTTCACCATTCCCTCAGCTGTTACTGCCTCCCTTACTAAATGATCTTTTATTTACTTTGTATATATTTTGGTTACACTTAACTTAAGGTTTCCCTTGATAAAACTTAAGCTCCTTGAAGCCAGAGAACCTTTCACTTTTGTCTTTGTATTCCTAGTTTCTAACACAGAGCCTAGCACATATGCCTAGTAGTTGCTTAATGCTTGAAAATATGCTTAAATCTTAAAACTAGTAAATCACAAGAAAAGGAAACTTAAACACTTAAGGAAATGTTAAGTGTTTAACAAGAGCAAAGCAGTGCTAATCCCTTCATGTTAACCACCTCATAACAAGGAGGGTTCCAATTCTGGGAGAAGGCCCTTCTATCCTCCCAAAACTTCATACTCGGGGCAATAGCACTGTTAGATTATAAACAAAGCTTGCTCAGGAACAACGTTCCAGTCCTAAAACAACTCCAGCCTCTTTCAAGCTGCCCCCTTCCCTGCCAGCTAGACTCTACTGTTGCCACCTTGGTATCCATGTCTCCTTGGTGTAAGGCCTTGTAGTGGGCACTGTGGGGGGTAGAGGATGTTTGGGGAGGACTAGCACCTCCAATGTGAGGGCTTACTGAGCCCTTTTCAGGACTGCACACCCACCTTTGGTCTCTACCTAGCATTCAATCTGTGGTTCCAAAGAAGCTGTAGCCACACCTCAGTAAACCATATCTGCAGACGGGCTAAACCAGGTTGGGGGTAACCAACAGGCCTCAAACTTGTCAGTGAGTCAGGGGGATGTCTACCCCAAGCATGTGATGACCTTCCCTGGCAGAATGCAGGGATGAGAACAATCTGTTCCAACTGCCATGAAGGTGGCTGAAGTTGTGGAATGCTTAGACGTTGGTTACTGGTCAGACACTGAAGATAACAAGGTCAACTGCATTCAGGACCACTGCCAATCTTCTTGATTTTTGTCCTGCCACTAGACTTCACTGATTTAGGAAGAGAGTGAGCTGCCAACTTTCACAACTCTGCCTCACTTAAATCCAACTCACAGGCAAATCAAGATATCACCCATGATGTCACTGGTCCTCTTCAAAAACAAAGGATGAACAACTAGGCAGTGTGGGGTGACCCACACAGAGCTAAGCTGTGACCTTTAACCATAAAACACAAAGTTTTGGGAAAAACTATTCAGTACAGTAAGTGACTCCTATTTTTAAAAAAGTAAGTATTCAAAGAATATCACAAAGTGCTCGTGGAATTTAAAAAAAAAAAAGAGCAAGGAAGGTCTCCCCCCTAGTTCGAGAAATGAACACACCTGAAATTGTCACACCTTCCAAAAAGCAGCCCAACAATTTTGAAAAGTACTGAAACAGGCATGAAAGGTGAAGTGGTAGCAATTACTACAGACTTATCAGGAAACTGACATTAAGTGATCTCACTAGTAACAAAACACCAACACAAGCTCACATTACAATATGACGTGTCCCAAAAATCTTAAGTGCAGTTTTAAACTCTTAAAAACTCCTACAGTTGTACAACTTACACTACTTAACTGTTACACACATGTGCCTACTACTGTTGCCAGGCATGGGCTAAGCATTAGGGAAACAAACACACAGAAATTTTTTTTTAAAAAGACAGCAAGATAGTCCCTGTCCTCAAGCAATCTATAACTGAATGGGGAAGACAACCAACACACAAATCGAAGCTGAAAGGGTGTGGGGTGGCAGAGAGAGAGTCAGGGGAGGATGATGAAGAAAGAAGCTGAGAGGAGTACTATAGCCAGATGGGAATGAGGAGACAGCAGAAGTTCTCACTCCAAACTCATTCCGGGTCCCAGGAGCAGACAGTACAGAGGAGGTATAAAAATCAAGGCCAGCTGTCCTGCAGGCAGGGTGAACAAGTCCAATGAATGCAGCCACAGAATCTAGATGGCCCTCTCCTACGGGCAGATTGCTGGTGGAGGTCCTGACCTCACCTGGCTACCTCAGTCACTTGATCTCTCTGACTTTTCTTGTGGGGTCATGTCAAAACTGTCCCATGTGAATTAAAACCTCATTCTTTGGGTGACCTTAAGGCAGATTACAAATGTAATCCTTTCAATCACTGATCAGCAGCTAATGAAAGATTTTTACAAAGTTCAGAAACTGACTGAAGAGCATGACAATGAATATGTTAAATTTTAATAAGAAATATATCAATATATTAATAATGCAAAAAAAACCTTTTTAAAGTTATTTTTTAAAAGTCTATAGCACGAAAGAACTGGAAATTGAGAGGATGCCCATCAACTGGGGAATGGCTGAGCAAGTTGTGGAATATGAATGTAATGGAATGTAACTATTGTGCTGTAAGAAATGATGAACAGGCTGACTTCGGAAAAACCTGGAAAGACTTGTATGGTCTGATGCTGAGTGAAGTGAGCAGAACCAAGAGAACGTTGTACACAGTAACAGCCACATTGTGCAATGACTAATATTGATAAACTTAACCCTTCTCAGCAATACAAGGATCTAAGACATCTCCAAAGGCCTCATGATGGAAAATGCTATCCACATCCAAAGAAAGAACTATGGGGTTTGAATGCAGATGGAAGCATACTATCTGCTATTTTTTTTTCCTTCTGTTGAGCTTTGTTTCCTCTTTCTGGTGGTTCTTCCTGTTGGTTCTAATTCTTACTTACAAGATCACTAATTTGAAAATGTTTAATAGGAATGCATATGTATAGCCTATATCAGATTGTGCACCATCTTGGGGAGGGTGGTGGGGAAGAGGGAGAGAAAAATTTTAAACTCAAAAGCATATGGAAGTAATTGTTGATAAATCAAAATAAATTTTTTAAAAAGAAAAAAGTCTATAGCATGTACACTTTTGAAGCTATTAAAGCTTAAAATTGCACTACCATTTCTGGGACACCCTTATTGCTTTACAGCCCACTTTTCTCACAATGACTGGGAGGTAATGCAAATATCATCACACCCATTTTACAGACAAGGACAGAAGCTTCAAGGCTAAAGAAATCCCAGTAGATCCGTCACTTCAAAGTTGGGTCTTCTGACACCCAGGTAAGTGGCCTTTCTTGTAGCAAAGAGTAGAATTCAGAGTCAAGGGGCCCAGGCTCAAATCCTGGTTCCAGAACTTCCCTGTCCATGAGAAGTTGGGTAAATCTTGTCTTGAGTAATATTTCTAAGTCATTTTCTCATCTACAAAATTGGGATAATTCTTGTCATGCCTACCTCATAGAATTGTTTTGAGTAAAGTGATTTGTAAAATCTTAAAGAATTAACTAAATCTTTTTTTTATTATGAAACCAAACTGTTTTCAATATTGATTTGCCACTGAACTTTAAGTACATGCAGAAAATGAGCTACTTAATCCATTTTACAGATACAGCTAAGAAGTTAAAGGCTCATTAAAACAAGGAAGATATCAGTATCATTTTCAAGTTAACCAAAACATTTTTGGTGTAGACTTAATCAGCAAAGAGTATAAGCTTATTGGCACTAGCGTAACTTTTAAACCTTACATGCTGGGATCTGATTTTTTCTTTTATATGGTTTATACTGTTAAATGGCTAGACTTGTCAATTTACACATGTAGCTTTACAAGTACAAGTAAAAGAAGGAAACGAGTTCTTTCAGTCTTCCAATCACACTAGATATTGTCAGAAATAAGTAATATTCAAATAATGACTCGGTAATTTGAATGAAAAAACAGAGTAAGTGAGAACAAGAAGACCAAGCGCTTAAGAGTGCCAAAAGCAAAATAGTTTCTATAAAGTTATAATATAATGTTCCTATAACGACAAGCATCTTGACGGGGGAGACCCTCTTCATCTATAACTTGCAAGGTACCTAGCTATGCCAAAAAAAAGTTTTTTGTTTTCATAGGGCTTAAATTCTACTTAGAATTATAAACAAGTATGCCAGTTGACATAATATTGACCAAGAATCTTTTTGAATTAGTTGTGACTAAGCACCCAGTTACTTTACAAACAAATCAGGTAACAGCAGCGAAGTCGGGTCTCCTTTGGTGGCAGAACAAGACAAAAACCCCCTCTTCCTGCCAAGCCTGGCTCCTCATCAAACTCTCTCCCTAGATAATTAAGCAACCAACAAGTATATACTAAATACCCACTCTTTCTAGGCACAGTGCTAGGTGCTGTAGATACAAATATAGAGAACGAAACTATCCCTACTCACAAGGACCTTACATTCTAATGGGTAGATAACAAGGCCATATAACAAAGCACTATAGATATCAATAGTTAGTAAAATTATTACTTAAATGATACATACAAAAACTTAAGGGACTCTGAAGGACGGCAGTAACAGTTGGGGAGAATCAAGAAAGGTTTCATGCAGAAGATGCCTAAGATGTATCTCAAAAGGAAGAGAAGCCATCTCTGAGGCAGAGGTAGAGAGGGAGCATATTCTGGGCATAGAGACAGCCAGTGCAAGGGTACCAAGACAACAGATGATGTGGGATGTGTAAGGCTCAGAGGGCAGGAAAGAAACTGATTAGGCTTAAAAAGGAGGTTGGTGAGTTTATAGTTTATCTTAGAGACAAAAGGAAGTCACACAGATCTGCATTTAAGAAAAGTTACTTTGGCAGCAGTATGTGGAATGGACAAGAGTCAGGAGAGACCATGGGGCTGTTATAATGATCTGAGAGATAAAGAAGGCCTGGACTAAGGTGGTAGCTCTGCACATGGAGAGAAGGGGTAGGATGCAAGAGATGTTGTAAAGGTAGAAATGGCAAGATTTGGTAACTGTCTTGATGTGTGGGTTGAGAGAAGAAGGAGTCCAGGATAATGCAAAGATATGCACCTGAGATACTGAAGAATGGTGGTGACTTCAACAGAAATATGGAAGTCTGCAACAGGGGAGAGGGGGAATTCCGAGGGGGAAATATGGAGTTTCATTTTCGATATGCTGAATTAAAAATGTTTCTGGAATATCCTGTTTGAAACATCCAACAGACGACTGCTGATCTGGATGTGAAGTTGTATGCATTAAGATGATTAAACTCATGGGGCAGCTAGGTGGTGCAGTGGATAGAGCACTGGCCCTGGAGTCAGGAGGACCTGAGTTCAAATCTGGCCTCAGACACACAACACTCACTAGCTGTGTGACCCTGGGCAAGTCACTTAACCCCAACTGCCTCACCGAAAAGAAAAAAAAAAAGATGATTAAACTCATGGAACTAATAAGGTTACTGAGAAAGTACAGAAGATGACCCAGAACAGAACCTTGGGGACCACTCACAGTCTAAGGAGATGATATGGTTGATGGGGCAGCAGAGGAACCTCAGATGGTACGAGGCAAACAAGGAGAGAAGTGTCACAAAAACTCAGAGGAAAGAGGCAAGAGAGGGTGGGGAACAGTATCGGATGCAACGGACTGGCCGAGGACTGCAGTGGTTCAGCTGTGTCCGACTCTACGACCCCACTGACCACAGCATGCCAATACCATCCATGGGGTTTTCTGGTTTGCTATTTCCTTCTCTAACAGATTAAGGCAAACAGAGGTAAAGTGGCTTGCCCAGGGTCACACAGCTACAAAATGTCTGAGGCAGGATCTGAACTCAGATCTTCCTGACTCCACAGTCAGTGCTCTATCCTCCGGCTCCAAGTCGCTGGTAATTTGACAATAGTGCAGAGAGAAAAGAGGGTCCGAGATAGAGCTTGAAGTACACCAACAGGTCGGAGGGCAGGATGTCCATAATGATAAAGCAAAGGGAACCTGAATTAGACCAGCGGAACAAGAGTACCATGAAAACCCTCAGGAAGAGTGCTGGCCAGCGTCAAATGCCACAGGGAAATAATAGGGGAGCGTGCAGAGGTCATCAGATTTGCCCATGAAGAGATCATCTCCTTGCTCCTGGACTGGAAAAAGAGCCTGCTGGTTGGTCAGTCCAGCCCAAGTCTCTCCCCACTCCAGCCTAAGTGAATTTCCTAAAGCTGAAGTTTGACCACGTCACCCCCAACCCAATCAACGCCCGGGGCTCCCTATCACTTCTAGGGTCAAACATGAAATCCTGCTTTGAGTTCAAAGCCCTACATCCTCTACCTTTCTAGTCTTCTTACACCTTCCGCCCCTCCTCCCCCATGTAGTCTTCAACCCAGTGACATCAGCCTCCCAGCTGTTCCTCACATAAGACTTTCCATTTCCTGACTCCATGCACTTTTTTTTTTGGGTGAGGCAATGGGGTGAAGTGACTTGCCCAGGGTCACAGAGATAGTGCGTGTCAAGTGTCTGAAGCCAGATTTGTACTCAGGTCTTCCTGAATCCAGGGCTGGTGCTCTATCCACTGTGCCACCCAGCTGCCCCTACTCTATGCATTTTCACTGACTGTTCCCCATGCCTAGAATTTTCCTCTTCCTGTCTTCCTTCTAGTGCCAGCTAAAATCACCTTCTACAGGAAGCCTCGCCAATCCTCCTTAATTCCAGTGTCTCTTCTCTGTTGATTATTTCTAGTTTATCGTGCAGCTTGTCTGTCCAGTGGATTGCATGTTGTTTACATTAGATCACGAGCTCCTTATAAGTAGGGACTCTCTTTTGCCTTTCTTCTTAGCCCCAACATTTAGCACAGTGCCAGGTACATAACAGGTGCTTAATGTTTATTAATGATGGGCAGCGCTTTTTTTTTTCTATTTTGAAGGAATCAGGGTATAGATCACAGGGAGGAACTGTTTTCAGTGCTTGAGAGGAGGGTTCAAAGAATGCATTGAGTAGTCAAAGGAGATTAAGTGACCACAGTCTTATTAGCTAGATCAGACCATTAACTCCAAACTGTTTTTAACATATTGTAACCTTTTCCTTAATCAAAACTGTTCTATCAATTTGGAGGTGGCCAGGTCAGACACACAACTATGTCTGGATAGTCTCTAAGCTAAAATGCTTAGATTTAGAATAGTGTTACATTAATAAAAATTGTTTCTAGTAGTCATGCCCCAAATTGAAAGTATTGTATTCATATTTTAGCTTCAACACCACTGTGAGGCCTCAACTAAGGAGGCTGAAGCCTCGGGGAGTCATTTCAGATCTCCCTTCCCTCTCATAAGCAGTAAGTCACTAAATCTTATGCACTTCAGAACGTCCCTCCCACCCACCCCTTCTCTTTATTCACACTGCTACCTCCCTAATGAAGGCTCTCAGCCCAGCCTGCCTGTATTACTGAAGAGCCTTCCTCAATACTCTCCCTGCTTCAAGTCTCTCTCCACCGGAAACTGTTCTACACACAGCTGGCAACGGGAGAGTCTAAAAGCACAAGTCTGACCATCTTCCTCACCTACCCAAGACACAACCATGGCTGGTCTCCAAGGGCAAAGGCAATCTCCTCTTTTTGGCGTTTCAATCCCTCCAAAGCCTGGCTCCCGATTTTCTGCAGCACCGGTGCTAGCAGTGTTACGTGAGATGGAGAGAATGGATGAGAGACCCATAATTCAAGCAATATGAAACAGGGCCTCTAATAGGGTGACAGACAAGATACTAAGGAGGTAGGGAAGGGAAGGAGAGGAGATAACAGAAAAGAAGAAACAGGATCAATAAGAATGAAAGCACATTTCTACTGCATTTTATAGCAGTAGAAGTATTATCTTAAAGACTAGGAAATTGAGGCTCAGCAGGGTTGTGACTCACCCATGGTCACATAACTAGTAAATGTCTGAGATGAGACTCAAACCTGTGCCTCTGGAAGCCACATCAGACCTCTCTTTGGCACACCACACGGCCTGTACCAATTACATGTGGGACTAAGGAAGTAGAAGGGAAAAAAAATTAACATGGCCAGTTGGGAAGATGACAAAACCATTGACATACCTAGAAGTTAAGAATCAGAGCAGGTTTAGGGGTAGAGGTGACAAATTTCGCTCTTAAAAACTAAGGCAGTTAATACTACCAGATTTAGTCTTTAACTCTTCGGTAGATTTTGTACTAACTGTTGTGCTAGGAAATTAATTTGTTCCAGGGAAGTCCATATCAGTGTCTTAAGTTTCTCACATGGCCTAATTCTTGTGGAGGCTTAGAATAGGCAATGGATTGAGTCAGAAGACTCAGTTCTAATCCCAGCTCTGGTTATTTCACCTCTCTGGGCCTCAGTTTCCTCATCCGGTAGGAGCTGTGCTCTATAACCTAGTCCGTAGCTATTATCAATCTAGTGGACTGGACACAGAAAGTAAAATAGGCAATGGGTAGAGCTAACCTCTGCAATTCTAAATGAGCAAAAGGCACTTAGACTGCATCTTTGGCCAAGCCTGAAGACAAATTCAGTCTAAGGCTAAATGAAGTCATCTCTGTAAAATGCTTTGAAAATCTTAAGTAAATGATGACGTTGATGATGTTGCTGTGAGGGTTTGAGATAGCCAATATATAAAAAAAATTTCTTAAGTTTTGATGGAGATGGGGAAGTGCTGAAGGACAGGATTTTGTGACCTGAGAGACAACCACAGAGACTTCCTTTATAGGAACCATGGTACTTTTGAGAGTTCAAAGGGATTTCGGAGGTCATTTGGTCTAATCTCCTTTATTTTACAGATAAGGAAACCAAGAAAAGAAATATTGTTCATATAGAAGGTCAAAACATTTACAAAAAGCTACTACTCAAGATGCAAAACACTAGTGATTTTCCTCAGTGACAGTGAGACAGAAGCTGGTATCTCCCGTGATAACAGTGATAAAAATAATTTTAAAAAGTGCAATGAGTAAGGGAAAACGAGTAGGAGTCACTTTATCAACACTCAATAACAACAGCCAGCATTTATCTAGCACTTGAAGGTTTGCAAAGTACTTTACGAGTATCATCTCATTTGGTCCTCACAACAGCCCTGGGAGGCAGGTGCTACAATTTCCATTTTTCGGATGAGGAAACTAAGGCAGACAGAGGGTAAGTGACTTGTCCAGAGTCACACACAACTAAGTATCTGGGGCCACATTTGAATTCAGCTCTTCCTGACTCCAGACCCGTGCCACACTGATGTCTGAAAAGGTGAGCATGGCTTTGGTGTCGGAAGGTAACCAGTGATAATGATATGTTTATCCATATCTGACCCATGGCTCCTCAGGGAGAACTTCTGTTTGTGTCCAACACAGTGAGCACTGTGACCCAAAGACACTACAACTGACTGCAACCGAGGAAAAGCACAGTCACTAGTAAATTAAGTTCAACACAAGAGCTGTTTTGCTTTGCTCCACTTGGACATCATCGGTACAGGGAACACCTGAATAGGATGAAGTTAGCACACACCTGCTACTTAAGTCTTAGGTTGTCAGCTGGGACCCTGAGAGGTTAAGGGGACATGCCCCATGTCATGGGATCAGCAGGAGTGGAGAAACTTGCATCCAAGTCCCCTTGGCTCTTAAGGCCAACTGTCTGGCCACTGGTCAGTCTAACAAAACTGAAATTTCTCATTGTCACTTTGCTGCCAAAGGGCAACTTGAAACTGAGCAGTGGAAAAGAACAGGCTGGTCCATCCTGCTTTCCAGGCCTGTGCAGAAATAGGCTCTGCTGTGTCCTCAGGTGAAGTGGGAAATAAATAAGTGCCAGACCATGAGTAGTAGTAGTTACCAGATGACATTTAGGCAGCTTGACCATGTTTACAAGGTGCTTTACAGACAGTTTATCCCATTAGACCCTAACAAGCCAGTGAGGTCGATAATAGAGGTCATTATCTATTTTAGAGAGGTTAGTAACTTGTTTTTAAATTTGTTCTCCTATAAATCAATCCACATCTGGACTAATTAGAGAATTTAAAGGTTTTTTATCTCTGGCAAAAAAAAAATTAACATTAAGAGTTATAATTTCTGAACAAGTATTGAGCACAGCATCTTAGAAAGTCCAAAGAACACTGACTGGATTTGGAGATGAAGGCCCTTGCCACATATTGGCTTCATCAGTCACCTGTGTAACCTTGGGCAAATCATTGGATTTTGTTGAACCCCAACTTTCTGACCTGTAGAATGAGGAGGTGGACTAGATAACCTCTGAGGTGCTTCTTTGCTCTAACCTCTGAGATCCTGTGAAGTTACCTATGGTTGTTCAACCCTTAAATGCCAGGGGCAGGATCTGACCCCAGGTCTCCGATGACTCAGTGTGAAGTACTTACTAGCTCTTCCAGAACTCACATGTAGTCACATCTAATGATTATAATGTTCATATATTTTAATTTATATCCTATAATGAATCTAGGATATACAAAACTGAGGGAAAAGATGCCATCTTTTTATCCTAAGTAGTACCTTGACCATAGCAGCTCAATAAACATTTGTTGAATTTATTGGAATTAGTATCACTACTCACCTTTTTTTATCTTCAGGTGAATAAAGACCTGTCGTCATAACATGTATGCCATATTTGACAGGATATTTCAAACCTACTCTGTTCAACTCTATGTTAAGTATAATATAACATAACAGGATTGCACATCCCGGTGGCAAATTTGACAATGGCCAAATCAATTCGAAGACATTAAATTCTGATCTAAATGGTACCTACTAATCCTATACACATCTGGGACCCCTTGGCAGTATGGGAATGTGACACTAAAATTAGCCTGTGCATCAGGGAGTCAGCCTGAAAAAAAATGAAGGAGGAAAGGTCAGGGAGTTCAAATAAGTTTGTGATCCATAATGTGTTGATGAGTCATTGACCTGGGCAATAATTCCCTTCACTATGCCTAGGTTTTGTTGTCTATGAAAAATGGGAAGTCGTTCTTACCAGACTTACAGAAGGAATGCTTTACAGATTCATCATTGCAAAGCTCCCTATAAAATAGCTTTGGACAAAGTTAATGCTTCACTAATAGAAATAACTAACCACCCCTGGAATTTTCCCTGCTGTCATCCTGATGCCAACATCTCCTTGGCATTTATGTAATCTTCACCCTACCTCTAAGCGGTTTCCTCCATGGGCAGGACACAAAAAAGAATGGCACCCCTGATGCCAGTGAAATGTGACAGTCATCTCTAAACCCCCCTCAGGAACATAAGGAATAATCATCATCAAAAGCAAGAAGCGGGGGGCAGCTAGTGGCGCAGTAGATACAGTACCAGCCCTGCAGTCAGGACCTGAGTTCAGATCTGGCCTCAGACACTAGACACTAGCTGTGTGACCCTGGGCAAGTCACTTAACCCTAATTGCCTTAAAATTAAAAAAAAAATAAAAAGGCAAGAGAATTACCAGTGGCACACTCCCTGAACCAAATATTTCCTCATACAGTTTGGGTTGGGGGTTCCAGGTGGGAGGAAGAAAGGAAGAATCAATCAGAATTAAAGCAGCCCCAACTGAGTTCCAGGCACCATGCTAACTAGAGGCTGGTGAGACAAAGACCAAAATAAAGAAATCATTTCTGTTCTCATGAAGCTCGTGCTGTTGATTTGACAAACACTGATTAAGTACCTACTAATGTAGATGCCTTATATATTCTAGGCACTCAGCAAGAAACCAAAATTTCCAGTACCTAATCATCAGAATTCCCGATACCAAATATCATAGTCTAAAATGCTGAGTATGGAGAATGCATGCCTTTAACTCTTTGTCTCTATCACCAGCATCTGATCCTAGGTCTGTGATTCTATTGGTGACTGGTACCCAATGTGGATGTCTCTTCAAAAATGTTTAAAATCTCTAGCTCCAAACCTTACTTCATTTTTTCCAATCAGACAATATTCTGGGCTTCACACAAAAAGGCAAGGCCACTGACCCAAAAGCTGAATTACTTTTCTAAAATGCCAAAAGACTAGTTTGTGCCACTTCACCTACATTTCTCATCCTGTGACCTGGCAAGGCAGACTAGGGTAATGGGGCAGGCTGTAGCCAAAGTGCAGAGTGGAATTAACTAGTCCGCCCTAGACCTTAAGGAATGACCATACCTTATTTCTTGAAATAGTACTCTGTAAATGTCTTACCATTTGTGAGGATATTCCTATGAAGTTTTAGCACTTCCTTCATAGGGAACAATACAGTCTCTCACGTTAAAAACCAAAGGGGCTATCTTTGAGCACCCCTTTTTTATAAAGCCATGACTTCCTACATTCATTGAAGTATGGTCTTTAGAGGAGAATTTAAGGTCCTTGAACACAGGTCCTGTCATACCTTGGTCTTTCTAGTCCAGCCTGACGCTCAGGTGCTTAGTATGCTTGATTATATGAGGAAACAGAGGCCCAGAGTTAAGGGACCTGCTTGAGCTCCTAATTAGAGAAAGAAATTGGACTAAGAACCTGGGCTTTCTGGTTCCCTGTCCAGTGCTTTCATTACACCAAGGTCATTAGAATCCTCAAATAAAAATAATCCTTCCATTCCTTTTTCTCTCCCTCTGAAAAGAGCTCCATCCGTCCCCTCGTTTCCCTCACTCTGCCTCTCCCTTCCCCTCCCTCTGACAGCCAACTCTGAAGGTTTTCAGAACTCTTCCCCTGCTCAGTCTGATTTCCTGTGAGATCTCTCTACTATAGCCTAACAGAGGAAGGCAACACCAACCTTAGGTGATGACATGGAAGGATCCAAGCAGAAGACAAAGAATCACACAATCTGAGAGACAAGAGAGGATTTGCAGTGGTCACCTAGCCCAAGCTGTATCTGAAGCATGAATTCCACCACTCTGCTCTCCTCATCAAAAAAATCTGCTTGAATGTCTTAAGGGAAAAGGAACTTTTTTTTTTTGCTGAATCAACTAATTCTACTTTTAGTAGCTTTTACTGTTAGGAAGTTTTCTATTATATCTGGTTGAAATAAAGCCCTCTGTAACTTGAGTCAGGTATAATGCTGCCCTTTTCAAACTTTAAAGCATCATTTCTAAATACCAAGTTATTACTACTCCTCTCTATTCTACCTCATAGCCCTTCAGATACTTGGGTAGTTATGAATTCTTGAGAACCTGGACTACCCTAGTCCAAGGCAGTGGAAAGACCAGTAGATCTCTGGAGCCAGAGGATAAAGGTTTAAAGTACACTTTAGTTGCTTACTTTATGTAACTCTGGTCCGAGTTCTTAACATTTCAAGGCCTGTTAAAGGTTAGACAAGACAGCCTCTAAGGTCCCTTCCAGCCCTAAAAGTATAAGCTCCCTGGTTCCTTCAGATTCTACTCCTTGTTCTACTCCCTCACAGTTGTGGTCACACTCCCCTGTCCTCTGGCTTGTCCAACCTTCTTAAAATGTAACAGCCCAAACTGAAGACAATATTCCAGTGAGGCTATCAACCTCCCTCCTTCTAAACAATACATTCCCATTAATAAGACTTAAGACTGCAATTCCATTTTTGCCACAAATAGATCTATTCCCCTCCAAAGGTTAAGTCACGTCTGGGCTGGAAACAACTCACCCATAGCTTAAGTTGCAGGAGGAAAGTTGATGAAGGAAAAAAGAAAACAAGACTGTTGACATCCTGGGATTTAGAGCTAGAAGGGAAATCATTTGATCCAAACCACCTCAATTTACAGCAGAGGAAATCAAGACCCCCTCCCCCGCCCGGCCCCCCCCCCCCCCGTGACTTGTCCAGATCACAGGGTGTTGACCAGTAGAAGGACCTGAACCCAAATCCCCAGACTCCACGACCACCGTACTTTCCACCACACCTGGCCGGCACCTGTTCTGAGAAAAAGATTTTAAAACTCTGGTCCTACTAGGGGAGAAGCCTGGGCCGAAAGCAAAGTGGACATTCTGTTCTTTTTTATGGGGGGTTTCTCTCTGTGGGGAGGGGGAGCCCTCTAATTTCTGCTCAGGCCAGAGGATGGGGGCACACGGGGGCCTTCAGCCCAGGCTGTCTCGGGGGCTTCTGGAACAGAGAATGCGTTCCCTGGGGGCCCACCCTACCGGGGCTTCTCCTTCCATTAACAACTTGGGGGAAAGAGTGGAAAATGACCTTCCCTTCCCCCACCCGAGCCCGGGCAGCGACGTGGCACCCCGGCCCCACGCGCCCCCACCCCCACCCCCCTGGCCTCCCCTCCCCTCGGGGAAGCCTGGGAACCTGGGGTGGGGGGGGTGAGCCGCCTGGAGACCGGGGAATGGGGAGGGGGCGGGGGTACCAAGACCCACGGGATTTGGGGTTTGCACACGTCCTCGTTTTACAGCGGGGGAAACCGAGGCTCAGAGAGGAGAAAGACGTGGAGGCAAGACCCACGCTCAGACCCTGAAGGAGTCCCAGTCCGAGCCCAGTCCCTCGTTCTCAGGGGGAGAAACTGAGGCCCGGGGAGGGTAAGGGGCTTTAAGGCAAGAGCAACCCCGGGACTCAGAGTTTGGGTACTCGTTTTACAGCGGAGGAAACCGAGTCAAGAGGGCGGGCAGAGGCCTGGGAGGCCAGGCGCCCAGGTTTTCAGAGGGGAACACTGAGGCCCGCGGACCGGGGGCGGGGAAGGAAGGGGTTCGGCAGACCCCCATCCCAGCCCCGGCCCTCCCCTCCCAGGTGCCGCACTCACCAGGTTGAGGGGCCCGTCCATCACTTCCATAGACGCCGGGGCGGGGGGCGGCGGCGGCGGCGCCTCGGCTCATGGAGGGCCAGAGGAGGGCAGCGCTCGAACGGGCCCGGGAGCCGGGTCGGCGCCGCGGCCGGATCAACAGAGCCGCCGCCGCCGCCGCTTCCTCCTCCCCCTCGTCAGACGCCGCCGCCGCCGCCGCCGCCGCCAGAGCCCTCCCCCCGCGCGCGCGCGCGCAGCGTGCTGACGTCACGCGCACAGAGGCGCTGCCGACGCCCGGCTCCGCGAGAGAGGGTTGGGCGGAGCCTAGCGCGATTCTCGTTCTGTCGCGTTCCGCGTCCTGGAACTCGCGAGAGCTTCTTAGAGGCCAGTCTGGGAGCGTGGGGAGGGGTCCTGGCGACATCTGCCCCTATGACCAGCCTCCCTCCCTGTCCACAAACCGCCTCCTAATCCTGTCCTCCCCATTCCCTCCTCCCACTCCTGACCCCACCTCCCATTGACCCTTCCCATTGACCCCATGACCCTCTGCCGTGCCTGCTCTAGCCCTCCTGCTCACCCCGTCCCCACCAGCTTCATCTCCCTGCCCCGCTGACCCCCTTGCGACCTCTTTGACAACCTCCCAGTGGACCCCCTTATCAAGTCATGGATCCCGTCCTTTGACCCTATCTGAGCCCCACTGATGCCCTAGTAACCAGCTACCCACCGCCACTGACCTCCCAAATCATCTCCCATCCCTTCGACCCCCCCCCATTCCAATGACCACCACTTATCCCCAACAGCCCCCTGGCCCACTGACTAACTTCCATCCTCATTGATCACCTCACCACCCATTGGCCTTTTTTCTTACCCTTCTGACTCCCCAACCTCCTTAACCTGCTAGCCATCCCAGTGATCTTTTCCCAACCCCCTGACCCCTCCCAGCCTCAGGGGACCCTGACATTCCTTATCTCATACGCATTTGACTCCTTCCTACCTAGGACTGAGACTTCACCCTCTTCTACTCACTCCCAATTCCATTGGCTGTTTCTCAGCCCCACTGGCTCCTCCAGTCATCAAGACTCCCATCCTACTACTCAGCCACCAAAACTCCTCAATACCATTAACCTCCTCCATTGGCTGCTCAGCCACAGTGATCACCTTGTACCCACTGACACCCCAGCCCAAACCCCACTGACTACTTCCTTGCCTCATTAACTCCCTTCCCACTGGTCATATCCTAAACCACTGAATCCTATTTAACTTTGATGGCTATCTTCCCAGCCCTACTGACCCCTCTTCCAGTCTTGACAAGCACTTACTAATCACTTCCTATGAGTCAGGCACTGTTCAGGGATATAAAGAAAGGCAAAAACCTTGCCTGCCACCAAGGAGTTAACATTCTAATGGAGAATTATCTCCAGTTTCCCCTTATTTGTGCTTCCTACCTCATTTAAACTCTTTTCTTAGGTTCATCCAATCCTGCCATTCAACTATCAACACTAAAAGAGGGCTAAATTAGAGATTACAGGATCTGTTTAAATCCCAGCTCTGCCCCAAGCTATGTGACTGGTCCCGTCTCCTTCCTTGGATCTCAGTTTCCTTCTATACAAAATGAGAGGGTTTGAGGAGATGCTCTCCAAGTTTTCTTCCAGATTCAAATCCTATGATCCCATGATTTACTGGTCTTCAGGACCCAAATAATTTCTATGCCTCACACCCATCAATATCTTCCTCACTTTTCCAAGTCTTCAGAATTATGAAGGCTGGAGGTAGGGAGGAAGGGGGAGAAAATTTTAAAACTCAAAAGCTTATGGAAGTGATTGTTGATAAATCAAAATAAATTAACGATGATTAAAAAAAAATATATAAAGGCTGTGCAGTGACAACTACATGCAGCATGGATGCTTGGCACCAAAGGATGATGTGAAGGATTTGAGTCTTACCAAGGCCACTCACTTGCTGTGTGATCATGGGCAAATTATTTCACTTTTCTGGACCTTGGTTTCCATATCTATATAGGAGTAAGATGATCTCCAAATTCTTTTCCGGTTCTGACAGTCTAAAATTCTGGGATATCCAGCAGAAGGTCCGCTGACAAGCCTGAGATTGTGAAATGAAGGAAGGATGCTGGGGTGGAACATCCCCGGGAAGGGAAAGGAAACTAATCACCTCAGCTACTAGCTAGCGCCCCTTTGGAAGGAGGGGAGACTTCACACTTGTCCCAGAAGAACACAGCCATGGCTTGACTAGACAGCTCAGACCAATGACGTATACCCAGTTTAGACACATAGTTGGCATGACACCAAAGCTAATTATGCCCTTCCTTTCTGAAATGGATGTGTAGACCTCATCCTCCCACGGGTCCCTTCCTCTGTTCTAGAAAAGGAAAGAAGCTCAGTCCCCTTGCAGCTGCAGCCTAGTAATTAACGAAAGGAGCAGACTGCCTTTAGCCTGAAGTAGGGAAGCAGACTCTGAGAAAGGAGATTGAAGATATAAGTGAGAAAGCAGGGATACAAAGAAAGGCCAAAGACAGCCCCTGCCCTCAAGGAACTCTCGGTCTAGTGGGGAAGACAGCATGCAACCAGCTACGTGCAAACAACCTAGAGACAGGATAAACAGGAAATGATAGCATCCACAAAGGGAAAGCTCTAGAATTAAGGGATCCCAAAAGGCTTTTGGTAGACGGTGGGACATTAGCTGGGACTTGGAGGAAGCTAGGAGGCACAAATGAGGAGCGAGAGCACTCCAGGCATTGGGGGGAGGTGGAGGGAGGAGCATAGCCAGAGACAATGCCCAGGGTTAGGAGATAGTTTCTTGTTTGGGGGATTGCCAGGAGACCAGTGTCAATGGATCCAAGAGTACATGCAGAAGAGTAAGGGGGAGAGGCATGTGGGGGGAAAAAGGTGTTTGGGGTACGGGAGGCTCGGAAGGTCTTAGAACACAAAATTGAATGTTTCTTTTTGGAGGTTTATAGGGAACCACTGGAGTTTATTGAGTGGAAGATGGCATATTTGGACTTACACTTTAGGAAAATAATTTTGGTGGCAGAGTAGGGTGTGGACTGGAGTAGGGGAAAGACTTGTACCAGGCAAAGGACAAGAAAGCATATTCAAGAGAGGTTATCTAAGTAAACTCTACAGGCCTTGATGATGTTATTGGATTGTTGGAGATATAGGGGAATCATGAGAGAGAGAGAGAGAAAGAGAGAGAGAGAGAGAACGCTTACTATGGGACACCCACTGTTAGCAGGCACGACCTGGACAAAAATCCAGCAAAGGAGACTGAGAAGGGGTCAGGTAGGTAGGAGGAGAACCAGGAGAGAGTGGTGTCCTAGAAAGAAGAGAGTTATCAAGGAGAAGTGAGTAATTGGCAGTGTCAAAGTCTGGAGAGAAGTCAAGAAAGATGAAGATTGAGAAAAGGCCATTGGATTTGACAATTAAGAGATCACTGATAACTACAGAGAGAGCAACTTCAGTTGAATGGTCAGAAGCCAGATTGTGGAACAAGAGAGTGAGAGAAGAGGAAATGGAAGCACCTATTGTAGACAGCCTTCTCCAGGAATTTAACCATAAAAAGCAGGAAAGAGATGGGATGAGAGTTAGCAGGGAGGGACAGATCAAGGGAGGGTTTTTTGAGAATGAGGGAGACTGGCATATATGTAGAGAAGCAGTAGACAGGAAGAGACTGAAGATAAAAGAGGATGGGGATGACAAAAAGGATTATCAGCTGGATAAAATGAGATGGCATCTGATCACTTGTGCATGTGGAGGGTTGGGCTTGGCAGGGAGAAGGGCCACCTGATCATGTGAGACAGGGATGAAGGAAGAAGTAACAGAAGAAGGCACTGAGTGATATGAGGAAGAGGGGAGAAGAGGGCACTCTTAGCAAGTCCCTTCAATTTTTTTTCAGTAAAATATGAGGCAGGATTCTCAGCGGAGAGGGGAAGGGAGGAGAAGCCCTAGGCATTTTGAGGAGCGGTTTGAAAGAGTCTCTGTAGTGAGTAGAATAGTGAGTTAATTAGGAAAGTATGTAAGAAAGGATTGCCCAGCAGAATGGAGAACCCAGTTGACATTATGTGACATAAATTTGTAGTGGACACATTCTCCACCTTTGTTCAGGATAGGAGTGCTCCAAGACTGAGGGTTGCCAGAGGTGAGCTGGTATATATAAGTGGGCAAAAGACTTAAGAGAAGACAATGTAGAGTTGAATCAGTTCATCAAAGGGTCAAAATGGGGGAAAGAGGAGAATGTAGCTAGTACAGGGCTGATGGCCTAGGAAAGAACGGAGGGATAAAGGGATCAAAGGTCACAGTATGGACAAAGAATAGGTTTATGGCTTGTAAGGCAGAAGAAGAAATGAAATGCAAATACACTGTGACCTAATAAGGGAATTTCAGAGTTCACGAACACGGAAATGGGAATTTGCGGGTGAGGGCAACATGAAGGATATGGCTGTGTTTGTGTGTGACTGAAGTGGAATGGAGGAGGAGGTCACTGGAAATGAGTAAGTTGAGTAACTGGTTGGTTGAGGTGTTTGAAGGAGGATCAGTCTGTATGTTGAAGCTCCCTAGTGTGAGGACAGGAATTGGGGGGCCACATACTGAACTCATTGAGGCCAGAAGCAGAGTATCCCAGAGGTGTGTAGATAAGCTACTAGGATTCTGACTGAGTGGTAGATATGGATTTCGTGAATATCAAGTGAAGAGAGGTACTGAGTGATGTGGGTAAGGGGGGAGCTGGGGAGTGACAAGGGAGACCAAGGAGCATTCCCATTTCCCTGCCTCCACCAATGAGCCAGGGGAATGAGTGAAAGTACAGCCAGTGTTTGAAAGGAGAACCAAGGAGGCTGCATCATCAGGAGGGAACCAGGTCTCTAAGACAGCCAGGACAGAAAGGATGGGAAAGGAAAAGGTAAGATGAAAGCAAGTTTGTTGCATATTAATCAGGCATTCCAGAGGGCACAGTGGAAGGGGTGGATGGCTTTGGGTGGGAGGTGACTGGTGAGTTGAAGAGAACTGAGATAAGGAATCAGGCAATGGCGAATGGAATTTGAATGATGATTGCTTGGGGGTCACTGGGATAGAGAGGATATAATAGGGGAGGTGGAGTTTCTTATTAAGGGAAATGTTTAGGAAGATTTTCAAAGTCAGTAATGTTATGACCTCGGGGTAGAGGTCATATAAGAGCGTTGGGTAGCTTAAATGAGGGAGCAAGAACTTGAAGAGCCCCTTAGGAGGCTGGAGAGCAAACAGAAGACGGAGGCTCTGGATGGTGAGCCCCCTTCCCCCTTTCCACTCCTCTCCTCTTCCTACTGCCCACTGGAGCCTGAGATCAGGCAGGAGATGGTGCAGAGCAGTCCGGAGATTTTAGTGCTTCTTCAAAACTTAACCCTTCGATCCTCACTTTGTCCTTGTGGCTGTGAAATTGTCCCCATTTTCCAGGCTAGCAAATGGAGGCATGGTGTAATTATTGGAACTCCATCAAACAAGATGAAAAGGATGAACTAATAATTAGAAGAAGGAGTAAGAGGAAAACAGTAAGCAATCAGCATTATTTAGCATTTACTGTGCCAGGCACTGTGTTAAGCACTTTACAAATATTTCATTTTATCTTCACAACAACCTTGCAAGGTGGGTGCTATTATTGTTTCCATTTTACAGTTGAAAAAACTGAGGCAGATTGAGGTTAATGGACTTGCCCAGGGTCACACAGCTAGTAAGTATCTTGGGCAGAATTTGAACTCAGGTCTTCCTGACGCAGGTCCCGGTCCTCTGTGCATTGTGACACCAGCTACCTCTGTAAGGAGAAGGAAGAAGAGAACAGGAAAGGAAGGAGAGAAAGAGAAGACAGCTTTCTGGCTTGCAAGGTGCCTGACATTCATTACCTAATTTGGCCCTCAGCTACCCTGTGAGGGAAGGCGGCTAGATGGTGGTGGACTTCAGCATTAGGAAGATCTGAGCGCAAATTCTGCCTGAAACACCTTTTAGTTGTGTGCCCCCGGGGAAATTGTTTAACCTCTCTGTGCCCCAGCTTTCCCATCTGTAAAATGGGGATTAATAATAGCATCTACCTCACAGAGTTGTTTGTTGAATAAGGTAATATATGTGACACTGTGTACATTTTAAAGCTCCATATAAATACTAGCAAAAAAAAAGCTATCAGAAAAAAGTATGAGAAAACAGAAATTCTTGCCTAGGAATCTCATCTGAGAATGTGCCTGAATTCATATGGTTTTCTAGTAAATGTCACAGATGGTATTCAGATGTAGGGCTTTTCTGCCTAACAGCCCTCTAGAAGTGACAGAGAGAAAGCCAGTCACAGTAGATATACTACTGTCCCTCAGCAGCTCCCGGTTCCCTGGGGCCAAGGAGGTTAGTCTTCGTAGGTTCAAGGTTATGAACACCAAAAGATGTGAGCTAAAGGGGAGCTAGTGTGGGGTCATGTGGGGTTGTTTATCAAGTACAGATCGCAGACCAAGGTCTGGACAGAGCCAGACATTCTGGCATTCTTACACTGATCCTGACTGCCACACAAGTTCAGCGAGGAGAGCCAGTCAAGGATTCGACTCCACGATGTTCAGGAGTGGGGAGGCCAAGTTTCTCATCCAGCAAGCTGACACTTAAGAGAGGTCAAGCTACAAGGAAACATTTGTCGAATGAACAATTCAACCTCGGCTAGCTCAGGGGCTGTGAAACTGGGGGTATGGAGAGGGTTACCAGGGGGTCCAGACACAGGCCTGTGTGCCCAGCTATTACCCCTGGAATCATGGGACTGGCTCATGTCCATTCTTTTCAGAGTATCACAAACTCCATCCCTCTGCCAGGCTCCTTGGCTTCCCCAGCAACTAGGAGCATGGAAACCCAGTACTGAGGTCCAGGCTGCAAAGGTGCTGGTCTAGACAGGGTAAGTGTGGAAGCAGCAGCAGGCATCAATGTCGGTTCATCCAATACAAGCATTGTTTTGGATGAAATGACTCCCAAGGAAGCAAAATTACCTACGATCCAAATGAATGAAAATGCTTTTATTAAGCAATTGTTTTGTGCCCACACAAGGCTAAGGGTTGGGGGATACAAAAACAAAAATGGAGACTGTCTGTACCCTAAAGGAACTTGTATTCTAGTAGGCAAAGCCAACCCGTGTGGTGGAACAGTGTCCAGGTAAATGAGTTTTGATCTGGAAAGTCACAGGGATGTAGAGGTGATCCATAAGAAAGTGATTCTCAAACCCTCTCCAGAAGCAATGGTGCTGCTGATTTGATTATGACGTCCAGAGCAAGATGTGAAAAGGCAGAGGAATGGTACGTGTGGGATGGCAGGCAGACGTTTAGATGGCCCAGGCAGCCAACTGAATGGTGTATGAAGGTGAGACGTGGTCTGTTTAGTATGAGTTCAGTAGGCTAGTTGGCAGCAGCTCAGTCACCACTCAAGAAGGCTGGGCCCTAGGATAAAAAGATCTGAAGATTCCATTGGCAAGTGGATTAACTTCCTCAGAACCTGGGACCTGGATTCTCGAAGTCCAGTGCTTAGGTCTAGCATGCGGATGGACGGCGATGGTCCAGGCAGGAGTAGGGCAGGAGCAACAGACAGTGGGTGGCCCAGGCAATAACTATATAGGATGGGACGATAAAGACCTGTGGTCTAGGATCAATTGGAAACCACATCATTGAAATAAGTAGGTCCTCTTGGCTTCCAAAGATGATCAACGTGCAATTCAACTCAGTTCAAGTCAACAAGAATTTATTAATCATCTAATGTATACCAAATACTGTACTACAGACTGGGAATACACCATCATGAATCAAATTGTATTTGCCATCATTTTTAAACATTTTTTTAAAACTTTTTTTCTTTTTTTTATTCTATTTTTTTGGTTTTTTTAAACATTCACTTTCACAAGTTTTCACCCCATCTCACCCCTCTCCCCACTCCAAGATGGCATGCATTCTGAATACCCTTTCCCCTAGTCTGACTTCTCTTCTATCTCTCCCCCCTTCTCTTATCCCCTTCCCCTTCTATTTTCCTGTAGAGCAGGATAGACTTCTGTACCCCATTTCCTGTATTTCTTATTTCCCAGTTGCATGTGAAAACATTTTTTTTAAAACATGTGTTTTTAAAACTTTGAGTTCCAAATTTTCTCCCTTCCTCCCTCCCCACCCACCCTCACTGAAAAGGCAAGCAACTCAATATAGGTTGTACATGTGCAGTTATGCAAAACACTTCCATAGTAGACATGTTGTGAAAAACTAACTCTGTTTCCCTTAATCCTATCCTGCCCTCCCATTTATTCTATTCTTTCTTTTGACCCTGTCCCTCCTCAGAAGTATTTGCTTCTGATTACCCTCTTTCCCAATCTGCCCTCCTCTCTATCATCCCCCTGCTCTCTTGTCCCCTTCTCCCCCTATTTTCCTGTAGGGTAAGACAGATTTCCATACCCAATTGAATGTGTATGTTATTCTCTCCTTAAGCCAAATCCTATGAGAATAAGATTCCTCATTCCCTCTCACCTTCCCCTGTTTCCCCTCCACTGAGAGACTTTTCTTTTCTGTTTTTTTTTGTGAGATAATTTACCCCATTCTACCTCTCCCTTTCTTCTTCTCCGAGTATCATCCTCTCTCATCCCTTAATTTTATTCTCCAGATATGACCCCTTAATCTTCAACTCACCCTGTGCCTTCTATCTATCTATCTATATATATATACATACATATAATTTTTTTCCTTCAACTACCCTAATACTGACAAAGTTCTCATGAGTTACAAATATCATCTTTCCATGCAGGAATGTAAACAGTTCAATCTTAATAAGTCTCTTATGATTTCTCTTTCCTGTTTACCTCTTCATGTTCCACTGAGTCCTGTATTTGAAAGTCAAATTTTCTATTCAGCTCTGGTCTTTTCATCAGGAATGCTTGAAAGTCCTCTATTTCACTGAATGACCATTTTTTCCCCTGAAGGATTATACTCAGTTTTGCTGGGTAGGTGATTCTTGGTTGTAATCCTATCTCCTTTGCCCTCCGGAATATTATATTCCATGCCCTGCGCTCCTTTAATGTAGAAGCTGCTAAATCTTGTGTTATCCTGATTGTGTTTCCACAGCACTTGAATTGTTTCCTTCTGGCAGCTTGTAATATTTTCTCCTTGACCTGGGAACTCTGGAATTTGGCTACAATATTCCTAGGAGTTTTCCTTTGGGGATCTCTTTCAGGAGGAGATCTGTGGATTCTTTCAATTTCTATTTTGCCCTCTGGTTCTAATATATCAGGGCAGTTTTCCTTGATAATTTCTTGAAAGATGATGTCTAGGCTCTCTTTTTGATCATGGCTTTCAGATAGTCCAATAATTTTAAAATTCTCTCTCCTGGATCTATTTTCCAGGTCAGTTGTTTTTCCAATGAGATATTTCACATTGTTTTCTAATTTTTCATTCTTTTGGATTTGTTTTACAGTGTCTTGATTTCTCATAAAGTCACTAGCTTCCAATTGCTCTATTCTAATTTTTAAGGAAGTATTTTCTTCAGTAATCTTTTGGACTTCCTTTTCCATTTGGCCAATTTTTCTTTTTAGGGCATTTTTCTCCTCATTGGCTTTTTGGACCTCTTTTGCCATTTGGGTTAGGCTATTTTTTAAGGTGTTATTTTCTTCAGTATTTTTTTGGGTCTCCTTTAGCAAGCTGTTGACTTGTTTTTCATGATTTTCTTGTATCACTCTCATTTCTCTTCCCAGTTTTTCCTCTACTTCCCTTACTTGCTTCTCAAAATCCCTTTTGAGCTCTTCCAAGGCCTGGGACTGATTCATATTTTTCTTGGAGGCTTTGGATGTAGGAGCTTTGACTTTGTTGTCTTCTTCTGGTTGTATATTTTGATCTTCTTTTTCACCAAAGTAAGATAATATAGTCTGACTCTTTTTGCGCTGCTTGCTCATGATCCCAGCCAATTACTTGAGTTTTAAACTCTTTGTTAAGGTAAGAGTCTGCTTCCAATGTGGAGAGTGTACTGTCCCAAGCTTCAGGGGTTTGTATAGCTGTTTTCAGAGATACTTGTAGGGACCTGTAAATTTTCAGTTCTTCCAAGGTGGTATGATAAGGGGGAGGTGTTTACTCCTTTCCTGGCCTGTGACCACAAGTATTCCTTTCTGTCCTGTAACTGTGAGGAGGGGTTCCTCTCCACAGCCACTACAAGCTCACCACACCAGCGCTCCTCCTCACCCCAGCACTGCCGCCCAGAACTGTGACCCAGATCCAAGCACGGGCAAAGCAAGAGATTCCTGTCTCAGCACTGGCAAAGAGATCCCTGCAGTCCCTCTCTGATCAGCCACTGGATTCCCCCTCAGTCTGTGGGCGGAAGCTGGGAAGCAGCTGCCCCCCAGGGCCACGGGCTTGGGGAATGAAGCTGAAACCCCGCCTTCCTCTCTGAGCACCAACAGAAACAGGCTTTTCCCACTGACCTTCTAAGTTGTCTTTGGCATTCGTGGATTGAGGAGTCTGGAAACCTCCACAGCTGCCCACGATTCAGTCCTTTGAGGCCTGCCCCGGGTTCCCTGAGACCTGCGCTCCCATGCTGCACTGTGCTTCCAGCCCAGTGGATACACCTTTCTAATCAATCATCCAGGTTGTCTTGGTCTGGAAATTTGTTTCACTCTGTCTTTTTGTGGGTTCTGATGCTTCAGAATTTGTTTAGAGCTATTTTTTATGAGTATTTGGAGGGGTTTGGGGGAGAGCTCAAACAAGTCACTGCTTTCACTCTGCCATCTTGGCTCTGCCCTCTGTATTTGCCATCATTAATTGTGCAAGAAGGGATCTCCTCCAGGAAATGTACTGTTTTAAGAGCAGAGACTAATGAAGGTCCAGCCCTGTCATAATCTCTAGCATTTACGTAGGACTTTAAAGTTGGCAAAGCACTTTATGTCCATTATCCCATTTGGTTCAAGTGCTAGAGCCATGACATGTGAAGAGGCCTTCCTGGAGGCTTCCAGAGCATGGAATAAAATGGTCTAATGAAGAGTTTATGGAAGAATTCCTGGGAATTTAATCCCCTGTGGCTCAACTCACCATCCCTGTGACTTTCCAAATCAGAACCGGAATGTTATTTGTCAAAATGACTCACTGACTCTTCCCCTCCTAAAATCTAAAACCAAGTGAGAAAGGTCTTTGCTTCAGCATTTGCATCCCCAGTGTTTAGGGCACAGTAAATGTGGAATAAATGCTTTTCCCTCCATTTGTAGCTGCTCCTTTGGGGCAATCCATCCTCCCCCAACCTTCCCTGGAGCTCGAGGGCAGCTTCTCCAGAGGTCTGGCTCAGGCTCCAGAGGTGACCCTCAGGGCCCACCGTGATTTCTGGTATTGTATGCAGTACAAGCAACTGGGGAGGAGCGCCTGAAATGAATTGTAGCCTGAATATTTCTATCATTCTTTGGGGATTTCATGCTGTTGCAGTGTTTCAAAATGGGGATGTTATGTATAGAGAATAGTCCTTGGAGTCAGGAACCTTCGGATTCTAGTTGTGCCTCTAACACAGTGACTTAGTGACCCTAGGCAAATCACCTTAATCTTTTAGTCCTCTAGGAAAGCTTTTGGTTTGAGAGAATGTGCTGGGGGCAGCTAGGTGGCAGAGTGGATAGAGCACTAGCCCTGAAGTCAGGAGGACCTGAGTTCAAATCTGATCTCAGACAAACACTTGACACTTACTAGCTGTGTGACCCTGGGCAAGTCACTTAACCCTGATTGCCTAAAAAAAAAAAAAAGAAAGAAAAAAAAAAAGAGAGAATGTGCTGGCCTAAACCAGACTAGAAAGTTTCCTCACTTGGGAGTTCTTTGTATCAATGAAATGAGAGGTCCAATCCTGTGAAGTAGATAGTACAAGGGTTATTATTTCTGTTACATGAGGAAGGAAACTGAGGCTCAGAGAGAGGGAAAGTGACTTGCTTAGGGTCACCCAGCTAAGAAGAGACAGGGCTAAGATTTGAACCTGGGACTCTTGACTCCAAGGCCACACCTAACGAGATGATAATTGTCAAATGCTTAGCATAGTGCCTGGTACATAGAACATGCTATATAAATGTTAGCTATTCTTCCTCATGTTTTCTGGCAAAACTTTTCTTCCTGCCTCTTCTTCTTCTTCTTCTTCTTCTTCTTAAAATTTTATTAATTTATTTTGATTTATCAATAGTCACTTCCATATGCTTATGAGTTTAAAATTTTTCTCCCTCTTCCTCCCCACCACCCTCCCCAAGACAATGCACAATTTGATATAGGCTATACATTTACATTCCTATTAAACATATTTTCACATTAGTAATGTTGTAAGTAAAAATTAAAACCAATAGGAGGAACCATCAGAAAGAGGAAACAAAACTCAACAGAAGAGAAAAAAAAATAGCAATTCAACTTCCATAGTTCTTTCTTTGGATGTGGATAGCATTTTCCATCATGAGGCCTCTGGAGATGTCTTAGATCCTTGTATTGCTGGGAAGGGTTAAGTTTATCAATATTAGTCATCGCACAACGTGGCTGTTACTGTGTACAACGTTCTCTTGGTGCTGCTCACTTCACTCAGCATCAGACCATACAAGTCTTTCCAGGTTTTTCTGAAGTCAGCCTGTTCATCATTTCTTATAGCACAATAGTATTCCATTACATTCATATACCACAACTTGCTCAGCCGTTCCCCAATGGATGGGTATCCTCTCAATGTCCAATTCTTTGCCACCACAAAAAGAGCTACTTTAAATATTTTTGTGCATGTGGGTCCTTTTCCCATTTGCATGATCTCTTTGGGATACAGCCCTAGAAGTGCTATTGCTGGATCAAAGGGTATGCATATTTTGATAGACCTTTGGGCATAGTTCCAAATTGCTCTCCAAAACGGTTGGATCATTTCACAACTCCACCAAAAATGCATTAGTGTTCCAATTTTCCCACATCTTCTCCAACATTTATTATTTTCCTGTTTTGTCATGTTCTGCCTCTTCTTAAAGAAACTTCTTCAGTAGTAGCCAAGGTCCCAGAATACATTGTTTAGATACTTCCTGTTGCACCCAGGGCCCTCTGCTGCTGTTCCTTTCCCACAAAAGCTGAAGTATAAGACATCCATCTTGGTAGACTTAAGGAAGCCATGGGACAGTAGGGATGGTGGTGCCATGGACCAAAGCTAGACTAGACCAGAGCACACAGAACCATGTCTCTGCTCCCTAGACCGTCCCTAACACTCGGCTTCTTGTCTTGTTCACAGCCCTTCACATTCCTCCCTGGAGAACTGAGTTTCCATGGGAGGAGTCTCTCCTGGAGCTATTTTGGCCCTCAACAACACCTTACACTCACTGGGTGGCTTCCACATGGCCCAGTAGGTTCAGAAGCAAATGCAGGAAGAATGATGCAACCAGGGAGTTTGCTATGACTTCAGGTGGAAGGCCAAAGAATTTTCACCACAGAGCTGGACCGAGGCCAGGCTTTATCGCTGGCTGCTGTGGTCTGGGGTCTCCTCCCTCCCTAATTCTAAAATTTGATGGTCTCTGAATGAACTGTGACTGCCATTTTCCTTGTTTTCATTTTCAGTTCATTTTTTTTTTCTTTTAGGAAAGCATGTTGGACAAAGGAAATGGAGAAATAGACCCTCAGGCTTTTCTGCTACCATGATGAGATTCAATTCAATAAACATTTATTAAGCTCCAGCTGCACACACACCAAGTCCTTCAGAGATACTTGTTGAATGACCGACTGAAGTTAATTCACCATCCTATCCTGAACACTTCCACAATTAGCAAGGTGACTTTTCCGCGAGGGTAAATGATGGTTCCTAACTGGATATTAGAAGCTGGAAATCAAGGAATTTAGAACTGGACAGTGCCTGATGTGCCATCAGGCACTCATTTTACAGATGAAGAAACTGAGGCCCAGAAAAGTTAAGTGATTTGTCCAAGGTTTACAAACAGTCAGGTACGTGGCTGGGGCTTGAACTCACCTGTATAAAATTACAGAATTCTATTAGATGCCCTCTAAATCCAGTCCTAAAATCTGTGATCAATAATCATTTAAATGTCTACAGCAGGGGTGGGGAATCTGTGGCCTCGAGGCCACATGTGGCCCTGTAGGTCCTCAAGTGCAGCTCTGCCACCTGTGGCCAAGGGGCTGCAGGTTCCCCACCCTGGGCCTACAGGATACCAAGCCCTGTATTAAGGGGGAGAAGGAGAAATGACGATGATTAAATAAAATAGAATCCTGGCCCTAATGAGATATAATCCATGTTCCTCAATAGAGGAATAGAACACGGAGTGTAACATGGGCCGCCCCATGGGACATGTTCCAGAGAACCACAAAAGAGCTTTGGGGTGTGCTTCAGGCCATGGGGTGACCCGGGGCTGAAAGAACTGAGGTATTTGATCCTCTCTTAGATCATTACAATAGCGGTTAAGAGATACCTCCTAGCTCAGTCTCTTGCTTCAAGACTCTTTAAGAGGCTCCCAGTGATGGGTGGGCAGCCCTCTTCCATCCCGGCATTCTGGCAGCAGGACTCTACCAGGTAAGTCTGCAGCTGGGCCTCGGCTGCTTTCTCAGCGTTTGTGTGTGTTCTCTCTTGATCTTTGAACAGATAGACGTCTGTGCTCAGCTGGATGTGTCCAGGTTTGGAGACCACCTTGTGAGTGGAGAGGTTAAGGGTCACAAATCATCAGTGACTTGCTCATTGGGCCCATCATAAGCTCGTAGGCATTAGAGGTGGCCCCCACCACTCTTTCAGGCATGGCCCCATTCATGTTTCAGCTAACTCTCCATGCACCTCTTTCTCCAGATTTTTTCTTCTTCTCCTCTTCCTGGATAGCCACATTACCTCCAGGGAAATGGCTTCCCTCAAGCTGTCTTTCCATCTTCCCCTTTTATGGTGTCTTTCTCCATTAGAACATAAACTCCCTGAGGACAGCAGCCATTTTGTTTGCATCCCAAGCATTTAGCACAGTGCCTACCACATAATAATCAATTAATTAGTACTATGAACCTATTTATTAGCATCTAATACAAAGCAGCTGCAAAGTACCTGGGAAGGGGGTGGGTGGCACCAGCAGTGCAGATGACCAGGAAAGGCCTTATGTAGAAGATGGTGACTGAGCTGAGCTTTGAAGGGAGAAGGGGTTCTGAGAGGTGGAGGTAAGCAGGAAGGGCACTGGGGCTTGGGGACAGGCATCGTGCCAAGGCATGGACTGGGGAGATGGGAAAATTGCGAGTCAGGGTAGTGAGAAGGCAGGTTTGGCCAAACTAGAGGGGGTGTGAGCAGAAGTGAGGGGCAATAAGGTTGGAAAAGGTAGGTCGGAGCCAAGTTGGGAAGGGCTTAAAAAGCCAAACAAGGGCTGGGATCAGAATGGAGAACTCCCAGGTAATGACATTCCCCCTACTGAGGCAGGCTGTTAACTTCTTTGAAACTTATCATCTTAGAGAATTGCCTAGATCCCTGAGAAATTAAGTGAATTCTCCAAGGTCACCTTATAGCCAGCTAGTGCATGGCAGAAGCAGGCACCCAGGTCCTCCTTGTTGTGAGGTCACCTTTCTATCCCCTGTCTTGCTGCCAGACAGAATCCTGAAAGCCAGAGGAAGCCCCTAGAGTTTATTGAAGATGGCAGTCATAGGGTCAGTTCTGTGCTTTAGGAAGATCAGTCTGGCAGTTGTGTGAAGGATGAATCGGTGGAGGGAGAGGTCTGGGGTAGGGGAACCAATAGAAAGCTATTACAATAGTCCAGGCAAGAGGAGTTAAGGTGGAGGCTTTGTGAGTGGAGGAAAGAGGATGTGAGAGGAAGTGGTAGAAAGGACTATGAATGGATATGGATTTGAGGATGACAACAAGGGTTTGAAACTGGGAGTTTGGAAGGATGGGGATGCCTTTGATAGAAATAGGGAAATTGGGAAGAAAGGTACATCTTGGAGGAAAGAATGATTTCTGTTTTGGCCATGCTGAGTTTGAGAAGCCTCAGCTCATCCAGTTGCACTTATTCAGTAGGCGTTAGGTGATGTGTATTGATTGATTGATTGATTGACTCAGTCAATGACTGATTGATTGATATTGATCGACTCAGTTTAGGAAAGAGTCTAAGGCTGGAAATGAAGACCTGGGAGTCATCAAATAGAGATGATCATTCAACCCCTGGGAGCCCATGAGGTCACTGAGAAAGAATGTGGAGAGACAGGAGATCCTGGGACAGAGCTTTTATATTATAGATGATGAGCCAGCGAAGGAGACTGAGAAGGACAGTGAGACAGGTAGGAAGAGAACTAGGAGAGAACAATGCAGGGAGAAGAGCATAGTCAACAGTATCGTGCTATGGAGAAGTCAAGAAGGATTGAGTACTGAGAGAAGGCAACCAGATTTGTCAACTAAAAGATCTTTGGTGAGTTTTTGGTGGAATGATGAGGCTGGAAGTCTCTTTGGGCTAAGCATAAAGTGAGTATGATGGGTTAGAATACCTCAAAGGATCCTCCCAGGTTTTGGCTATTTGACTCTACTGTGGTTGGCCTCAGTAGGCTGCAGAGCTGGGCCCATGGGAGTCTTTGAGGTCCCTGAGGCAATGGAGAGAGAGGAGAGCGCAGAGCTGTGGGGGCCACCACATTTAGGTGTGTTATAGAGGATGAGCCATCAAAGGAGCTCCATGGCTGAGCCCTGCCAGGCTCAGGGGAGAACCTTCTGCAGTACAAGCAAGCTCTGCCTTCTAAGGAACCTGTCTTTCTCAAGTAGATGGGAGTACAGAGGAGGAGGAGGGAATTCAACTGTGTGAGAGCCACTTGTTAAATTTTCAGTGTGAGTGTTTACACCTCGGAAATTGGTGAACTCTATAGAGCAGGGCTTCATGGAATCTTTTGTTGATCGCTTAGACTTAAGAAAGTGATGGAAAAATGTTTATAATACATATTCAACTTAAAAGAGGGTAGCTGGGTGGCTCAGTGGATAGAGCGCTTGGCCTGGAATCAAGAAGACTCATCTTTCCTGAGTTCAAATCCAGCCTCAGACACTTGCCAGCTATGTGACCCTGAGAAGTCGTTTCACCCTGTTTGCCTTAGTTTCCCCATCTGTAAAATGAGCTGGAGAAGGAAATGGCTAACTACTCTGGTAACTCTGCCAAGAAAACCCCAAATGAAGTCATGGAGAATTGGACACAACTGAAAAACGACTGAGAAAACTCAAAAGTGGGGTGTGGCTATTTGACTTGATCAGCCCCTACCTTACTTAGAAAAAGCAGAAATCAGTCGCTTCAGATTCTCCCCTTTGTCCTTTGTTCTGTCCTCTGGCATCAAAGAGAGCAGCCATTAGACTAATGGTAGCTCCTGCTCCTGGACCGTAGGCAGGTTGTTTAGCCATTGCTTATTTAAATAATAGCAGCCTTAGGTAATAGCATGTGAGTCCGCAAAATTCTATGTTTTCTGTAATAATGAATTCTTTATTAAAAATAATTTAGCTAAGATTCATTTGCTCATTATTAGCCCATCTGAAACAAGTTTTAAAAAGATACAAGAGAGTAGGATTTGAAAAGAATATATAGACATTTCTATCAAAACTAGGCATCAGCTGTTAAACGCTATTTACTCTACCTCCAGTTCTTCTGAGGTTGAGCACCTTCCTACCTCCGCTGCTGTCTGTAAGTTTTCACTTCCTAGCTGAAAATGCTCCATTCAGCCCTCTGCACTTCCCTTATTAAAAGTTTCTAGAAGTTTCTATCTCTCCTGTATTGTTTTTACAACGACAGTTTGCTTCCACATCTGAGCAGATCTTTGCCCATGTCATTTAATCAGAACTGAGAGCTTACAGAGGTGCATGTCCCCCCAAGATTTTATTTTTTCCAGTCAGAAGAGGATTTCCACCCCACCTGACCCACTTGTTCTGGCTAATTCCTGCCAGGGAAGCCAGGATATCTATGAAAACTACTTTCCATTAGGTTTCCTTAGACTGAACATCCACAGACTTAATAGGCAGGCAGACTTGTGTAGTGGAAAGAATTTAGAGGTGGAAGGGACCTCAGAGGTCACTTAGTCCAACCCCCTTATTTTATGGATGATCAGACTGAGGCCCAAAGATATTAAGTGACTTGCCCAAGGCCATTAAGCTAGCCAGTATCAGGACCTAAGACCTCTGACTCCAGATCACCCCTTTTTATTTGATGTGCATCTGCTGAATCTCAGCACCACCTCGTTATCCGTGTGTGAAGCTTGAGGAAGTTGCTTAATCTTTTTAGGCCTCAGTTTCTTTAATTATAAAGTAAGAATAAATTGAATATAGCCTAACTGCTGCTCACACTAAAAAGACAGACTGCTTGTCAGATCAGGACTACATCTTCCCCTCTGGATTCCAGGGGTGCTCCTGAGGTGTTAGGGTACCTTTCTAATGCCGTTGGCTCAAGCCTCCATTCTGGTGTTTTCTCTCCAGTGTCCATTACAACCTATATTTAGTATCACCTTTAAGGAACTGACCCAGTAATTAATGCCCCAGTATCTATCATTTAACTAATTAACTTCAATTAACTTTTACAAGGAGATATTTAATAATAAGCTATGCCCAAGAATAGAAGTACAACATTCCCTCTCCTCACCCATATCTCAACACTTGGGGGCAATAATCTTCTCTATATCACAGTCCCTGGGGAGGGTGGGCTTGAACTCAAAGCAGTTGGTACAAAGTGTTCATCACAAAATTCACTTGCAAATATAGCTTAGCCAATGAATGACTTATTTCCTCTGGACCGCCTTAAATCTGCTTCGGTGCTGCCACAGACAAGTTATGTGGGGGCTTCACTCCTCACTGGGCTTGACTGCTCACAAATTCTGGCATGGACTCCTCTCACTGGAATTCTGCCAACTGGTTCTTCCAAACAGGGTTACAGATTAGTCTGTTAAGTTTCCTGTACTCCTCCGAGTAGACAAGGAGAGATAGAAGCCAAGCAGAGCCTTGGGCTCCTTGTCTCTCTCTACCCTAAGGCTTATGGCTGTGCTCATCTCTTCACTGAATTTAGCCAGTTTGGAAAGAAAACAAAGGTGAATCATAAGGGCCTTCCGCATTTGTAAAGGTGGGTAAAACACCTTTATCAGGTGCACATTATCAGGTAAGAAGATGTTTCAATCAGTCAATCAACCAAAGGCTTGCTTTGCTTGTAGATCTTTTCTAATCATTCTCTTTTTCTTGATTCTTTTTTATCATAATAGCTTTTCTTCTGGTGGGATTATTATTTTGTTTGCTCATTCTTTCACTCTAGTTCCTGACTTTGGATTTTATGTTAGGGCTGCCTCCTGTGTGTTCTTGGTGTGTTGAGTGTTGAATTATTTCAGGATCGGAAACAGCTCAGGATGTCTAGGGTACTAATTATCCAATCAGTTCCTTCAAGGAGATACTAAATTATAGCTGGTGATTGTACTGGAGATAAAACATCAGAATGGAGGCTTCAGCCAGTGGCATTAGACAGATACCCTAATAACTCAGGAGCACCCCTAGAATCCAGAGGGGAATATCTAGTCCTTTTCTGACAACTAGAGCAAGCTTCATACCCCAAATAGTCTGATCCAGGGCAAAGACTAATTTTTGTCCTCTTGGTCTGAGCTCTACAAGTTCCTGACCTGGGCTTGAGCTTAGCAATATACCTGTGGGCTTTACTCAGTTCAAGTTCCAGTAAACTGCTGCCAGACTATCAATTTCAGCTATTATCAGTCATCTGCAAAGCTTTCCTGCTTCCGAGTGACAGAACTACAAGCTCCTCTTTAGCCTGGGATTCCTGCCCTACTTATTCCATTGCAAGCTTCAGATTCGGTTGAAGGCTGGAACTGATGTTTTTCTCTGCCCCTTATATCAGGATACAGTTGTTGCTTGCTTCTGGACATGCTCCATACTTGTATACAGCCTGAGACCCTTGACTACTCCTCAACCTAGAATGCTGCCCTTAGGTGTAGATCCTTTCCTCATTCAGTCCCTGCATGGGTGACCTGGAACTGGGTAATAAGCAATATGGCTGCCAGTTGGCATCTATTCCTGCACCTTGTATGTGGTTAGGCCTTTCCTTGCTGGATTTGGAATATCTTCTGCTCTAGTGCACAGCCTCTCTTTGGGCAAGAGGGCTCTGTGGGGCCGGTAGACTTCAGTATCCTCCTGAACAAAGTGTCTTCAAACCTTTCTGTGTCCCTGTGCTGTCTTAGGCTAGGAAGTGACTCATTGTGCCTTTATTTTCTTGGATTTCCCAATCTTTCTTATAAATCTCTCAGTTTGGTATGTTTCCTAAATTTGTGTGGAGTTGTTCTGAGGGAGAGCCCAGCTTTGTTCTTCTACTCTGGCATCTTGGCCCACTTTGTGTCTATCCAGTGACTTTCGAGGCCTCTTTGGCACTTAGTCTAAAGCCTTTGATCGATTGACTGATTGAAATGTGTGTTCACACACACACACACACACACACACACACACACACACACACACACACACACACAACTTGGGCATATGTTCAATTAGAATTCCTGAAGAGAAGGAGCAAGAATATTTTTTTAAAAACCTTGGAAAAGTTGTAACTGAAATAAGAGTGGTAGAGGTAAACGTTGGAAAAAGAAATGAGAGATATATAAAAAAGAATTGGGAATTACCAGTTTCACACAACAGGTGTAAAACTTTACCCAAGCATGAAACTCCCTAAAATTATAATGAACCAAATAGAAGTTAATGACTTCATGAGACAACAGGAAATGTTAAAACAAAGTAAAAAAAATTTTAAATAGAAGAAAATGTAAAACAACTCGTCTGGAAAACAGATTAAAGAGAGATAGCTTAAGAATCTTTGGATTACCTGAAAACCATGACCAAAAAAGAACATAGATATCATATTTCAAGAAATCTTAAAAGATAACTAGTTCTTTCAGAACAAGAGGGCAAAATAGAAATAGAAAAAAATCTACCAGTTACCTCCTGGAGGAATACCCAAAATGAAAATCCCCAGGATTATAACTTGTCTGCCTCAGTTTCCATATCTGTAAAATGAAGATAATAATAACTCCTACCTCCCAGGGTTATTGTAAAGCTAAAATGAGGTAATATTTGTAAAGCACTTTGTAAAGCTTAAATCACTATATAAATACTAGTAGTAGTAGCAGTGGTAGTGTTGAGGTCTATGGGTTTAGGGGTGCTGGGACTCCAAAATCACAACACGTGTATCCTACCTGAAAGAATTCTACCCAAGTCTTCTTTCAGCTAAAGACAAAGTTTGTTAGAACATCCATTGTTGTTGGCCAGACTCTTAAGGAGTCTGAACATTAGCGAGCTATTGGCTAGATTTTAAGAATCAGAGCATCTTAATAGAGACAAAATGGACCTTATCTACAGAAAGACTGTGGAAGGGATCTAGGAGTGGCCAAGTAATAGAACTCCAGGGACCTGGACCACTTGGCCAAGGGAGAATGGAGCCTAGATAGGATTAAGGGTGGGAAGTAGCCTGGGGCCATAGGAAGTAAGACAATGGAGGGTTAAGGGTAACAGAATTGGGAGGTTGGGTTTAAGCAATAACAAAAGGCCAGTTGATGGGATTATAGCCTCAAGGTGAAGGCCAGTGATTTGGCCATATGGGAAAGTTCAGGGGTTCTTCTTTTTGGGGGTCTAGATCCCATCCCCATCAGTAGTAGTAGTAGTAGTAGTGAACCCCTAAACCGGGGTTTAGTAGTAGTAGTAGTAGTAGTAGTAGTAGTAGTAGTAGTAGTGATGTGGTTTAGGAGTCTAGGGGTGCTGGGACCCCCATATCATAACATGCAGATCCTGCCTGAAAGAATATGACCCAATAAGTAAGATAGCCTCTGTGAAGACTTCTCAGGGTGGTGATTAAAAGACTGTCTCGAAACTAGAGACAGGCTCTGAAAGACCAAACAGGCCTAAATTTCAGTTTCCTAGGAATTACCTAACTCATGGGAATTCGGCCCTAAACCCCCCTTGGTTGCCACACCACTGCCACATCAGCATTAAGTTTTCTAAATAAGGACATGTATGTTTGGATTGGCTATACCCTGTCTCCTTGTTCTTTGTCTCGGGGAAGATTTTCACTCCTAGAATGTAAGCCCGCCTCCAGCTAATGGGAATAAGGTAAGGGATAGTGGTGGGTGGAGTTTTGTTTGCATTCGGGTATATAATCTCGTTTTGCTTTCTGTGCCTGGCCTCTCTCCTGCAGGTAGCCGCCCCTTCTTGAGAGACTGTAATAAAGAGTAACGTTTGCTTCTACCTTGAGAAGTCTCTGAGTTTAATTGAGTTAGGGTCGCTGTCCCACACACCAAGCCTTCTTTGAGCCAAAGACAAGGTTTATTAGAACATCTGCCATGTTGGCCAGACCCTAAGGATTCTGAACATTATTGAGCTATTGGCTAGATTATAAGAATCCTGAGCAGTGGCTAGATTTTACGAATCTGAGCATCTTAATGGAGACAAGATGGACCTTATATACAGAAAGACTGTGGGAGGGATCTAGGAGTGGATCTGAATGGGACCTGGACAATAGAGCCTAGCTAGGATTAAGTGTGGGAAATGGCCAGGGGCCATAGGGAGGGCTAGGCTAGGTTAAGGGTAACAGAATAGGGAGATTGGGTGTAGCCACAATAAAAAGGCCAGTTGATGGGATTATAACCTCAGGAGAATACCAGAGATTTGGCCCTGTGGGAAAGTCCAGGGTTTTTCCTTTTTGGGGTCTAGATCCCATGCTCATCAGTATAGTAGTAGTAGTAGTAGTAGTAGTAGTAGTAGTAGTAGTAGTAGTAGAGGATCTGAACTCAGAACTTCCAGACTCCAAGTCTAATGCTGTACCCATTATGCGATCCAGCTTCCTTTTGTTAGGATTTAACATTAAGTGAACACAATGATACAATGTAGCAGAGACTACATAAAATATAAGTGGGGAATGTAACTGGATCATCATTCCAAGGCCACAGATTATGCCTTCTCTTGCTTTTGTAGTCCTTCCTACCTCATTAAAGGTACCTAGTACAATGCTACAGGCACAATGGGTGTGTTAATAAATGCTCCCTCTGTTTCCAGCTGATTGTATCATCAAATAGACAATTCCTAAAGCATTAGAGAGGAGCATAATTAGCTGTTTGTCTCCATTGCCAAATAGAATTTTAGGATGATGAATTAGAGCCTGGAGGGAGGGGGCCTTATCACCCACACCCTTCCTTTTACAGATGAGGGTACTAAGCCCTAGAGAAATGAGTGACTTGCCCAAGATCACATAGGTAAAGCTAGGATTTGAGCCCAGGACCTCTGATTTTCAAATTTGGGTCTCTTTCCTCTGCTATATGCTCTTTTTTTGTAGCATGATAAAGCTGGAAGGAAGAAAGGTCTTAGGGATCATCTGGTCCAATCTCCCTCATTTCACAGGCAAAGAAACTGAGACCTAGAGAGATTTATGAATGTGGTATAATGGAATAGATAATAGATTTGGAATCAGAGTACTTGGCTTTGAACTGTGGCTCTGCCAGTTACTACCTGTGTGACCTTGGGTAAGTCACTTCTGATGAGGATGGGATCTAGACCCCAGAAAGGAAACCCCCCCCCCACTTTCCCATGTGGCCAAATCTCTGGCCTTTGCCTGAGGCTATAATCCCATCAACTGGCCTTTTGTTATTACCTACACCCAACCTCCCAATTCTGTTACCCTTAACCCTCCATTGTCTTACCTCCCTATGGCCCCAGGCCACTTCCTCCCCCCCTTAATCCTATCTAGGCTCCATTCTCCCTTGGCCCAGTGGTCCAACTCCCTGGAGTTCTATTACTTCATAGACTGCTTGGCCACTCCTAGATCCCTCCCATAGTCTTTCTTGTATATAAGATCCATCTTGTCTCCATTGAGGTGCTCAGATTCTTATAACCTAGCCAATAGCTCACAAATGTTCAGATTCCTTAAGAGTCTGGCCAGTATGATGGATGTTCTAATAAACCTTGTCTTTGGCTGAAAGAAGGCTTGGGTCAAATTCTTTCGGACATGACCCACGTGTTCTGGTTTTGGGGTCCCAGCACCCCTAAACCTCAACACTTCCACTCTATGGGTCTCAGATTCCTTATGTGTAAAATAAGGTAGTTGGTCTATATGGCCTTTAAGGTCCCTTCTAGCCTTAGATCTGTAGTCTAAGGTCATATAGCTAGTTGGTGCCAGAGATGAGACCCAAATCCAGGTTCCTGATTCCTAGACCAATGCTTCTCTTTTCAAGCCCAAGTTGATGAGATGCTGCTTATGTTTGCCCAACCAACTGAATGTATAAAAAAGAATTGGTTAAGCTCAGATTATATGGCAAACACTTGTTAGGTGCTGAGGATATATATATATATTTTTTAAAAAAGCAAAGATAGTCTCTAACCTCCAAGAATTTAACATATATGTAGGGGGACATATAGCAGAGTGGTGGTCACATAGGGGCCCATTAGTCTTGATATTTTGGGATATTTAGCAGGGCTATGAGGGAATAGCTTGACAGTCTCTATCCAGGACCACCGACAAAGATGATTTTGATCCCAGTACCAGACGCCCATTTGAGAGCAGATGGGGTGGGGCTGGAGGGCAAGATGGTGGTAGGGCTATTGAAGTGATGGTTAGAAAGCAGGAAGTGAAGGGAACATGGCAGGGGCTTTCCTGAAGGGGTGGATCTGGACAGACGTCACCAATCAGGATCCCCCTACAATTTCCATACAAGAAAGGGTTAAAACCTCAAGGGCATGGATTTTGGAGTAGGCAGCAAGGCAGTTGGGAGATGGTTAGAGAGTAAAGAGGGAAGTTTATGTATCCGTGTCTGACCCAGTATGCTGATGTTAACCTATGGTGTCTATTGGATTATTTCAACAGTCAGCAGGAGTAGGCAGCTGTATGTATTATAGAGTCATATAGCCTAAGAGCTGGAAGGAAGCTTAGAAGTCATCTGGTCCAACCTCCCACTCGGGGCAAGAACTATCTCTGCATTTTCCCTGACGGATGGTGATCTAGCCTGTACTGAAAAAATTCCAGCAACTCTAGCCAAAGTCTGGGACTGACTAACACCAAACAGTAATCAGACCCACCAGTTAAACCCTGAAACAATGTGGGAAAAGATCTGTTCTGAGTATTAATTGCATGATGTTAACATTAACCAAGCAGCTGGAAGTTGGGCAAACCTGTGAATCGTTGGCTTTCTGAGATGGTGGCAGACTTAGCCAATGAAATGTAGTTAATGTTGACGTTGGGTTAGGTTTGGAATTTACTGGTAACTCAGACATGCTTAGCCTCAATAACTTCTCCTGTGAAATCTCATCTGACTGCAAATGAGATTTCACTCACCAAAAATTCACACTCCGAATCATGTAACTGCCCTATGGCAAATTCCAGCACCCCTATCTTTCAACTCCTGTTACTGTTATAAGACAGCCAGCATGGAGAGGTTGAGGTTGGAAAAATCCATTCTGAATCTGCCCTGAGTGATTTGAGGAAAAACATGTGCTGTCATCTTGCTCTTCTTCCTAAGACACTGGGAATTAGACAAGTGTAGAAGCCCAAGTTTAGTGCTAAGAATACCCTCTCTTTTCTTTACCTTCAGTTACTTTGAGGAGGGATGTGGTTCGTGTTTTCTCCAACACTTTCCTTTTCCAGCTACCCAAACTTCTGAAGTTGGAGGACCAACCTTGACTTTCCCCCTGCCCCCACCATAGCCAGTCAGTTTCTGATTCTAACTCCACAACATTTCTCCTGATTGTTCTCTTCTCTCTGATTCTAACTCCACAACATTTCTCCTGATTGTTCTCTTCTCTCTGATTCTAACTCCACAACATTTCTCCTGTTTGTTCTCTTCTCTCTGATTCTAACTCCACAACATTTCTCCTGATTGTTCTCTTCTCTCTGATTCTAACTCCACATTTCTCCTGATTGTTCTCTTCTCTCTGATTCTAACTCCACATTTCTCCTGATTGTTCTCTTCTCTCTGATTCTAACTCCACATTTCTCCTGATTGTTCTCTTCTCTCCGATTCTAACTCCACATTTCTCCTGTTTGTTCTCTTCTCTCTGATTCTAACTCTACAACATTTCTCCTGATTGTTCTCTTCTCTCCACACAACAATGTTTCTACTCTAATTTGAACCCTATTGTCTGGACTATTACAACAGCTTCTCAATTGTTTGTTTGTTTTTAATTGTCTTGATTCCAGTCTCTCCTGTCCTATTTTGACCCTGAACACTGTTCCCAGAATCATTTTCCTAATGGACAAATCTGACAGTGTCACATCCCTGTTCAAAAATCATAGGTGGCTCCCTATTGCTGCCAAGCTTGAATCCAAACACCTCACCCAGCCTGGCATTTTGAGAGATGGGATGACATAGTGCGAAGAGTGTGAGCAGCAAAGGATTTGTTTTGAAACGTCCCTCTGAGGGAATGAGTGAATCTTATTCTCATAGGATTTGGCTTAAGGAGGGAATAACATACACATTCAATTGGGTATGGAGATCTGTCTTACCCTACAGAAAAATAGGGGGAGAAGGGCACAAGAGAGCAGGGGAATGATAGAGAGGAGGGCAGATTGGGAAAGGGGGTAATCAGAAGTAAATACTTCTGAGGAGGGACAGGGTCAAAAGAAAGAATAGAATAAATGGGAGGGCAGGATAGGATTAAAGGAAACAGAGTTAGTTTTTCACAACATGTCTACTATGGACGTGTTTTGCATAACCGCACATGTATAACCTATATTGAGTTGCTTGCCTTTTCAATGAGGGTGGGTGGGGAGGGAGGAAGAGAGAAAGTTTGAAACCTAAAGTTTTAAAAACATATGTTTAAAAACATGTTTTCACATGCTACTGGGAAATAAGAAATATAGGAAATGGTGTACAGAAGTCTATCCTGCCCTACAGGAAAATAGTTGGGGAAGGGGATAAGAGAAGGGGAGAGTGATAGAAGAGAGGGCAGACTAGGGGAAGGGATATTCAGAATGCATGACATCTTGGAGTGGGGGGCCGGGGGAGATGGGGTGAAAATCTGGAACTCAAAAACTTGTGGAAGTGAATGTTGAAAACTAAAAATAAATAAATTTATATATGTTAAAAAAAAAAAAAGAAACTTCCCTCAGAAAATTGTTTACCACATGACCCTGAGCTATTGCTCCCTACATGTTTCTGAGCCTCAGTTTCCTTACCTGTGAAATGGGAATGATAAACACTTGTGCTAGCTATGGCTTAGGGCTGTTGGGCAGAAAGTGCTCTGCAAACATCAAAGTGCTATGCAGATGTTAGCTGTTGCTACTTAAGACCCTCCACAGTCAGACTTCACTTGTTTCAAATTATCCTTTTTAACGTCCTCATTGTTCTAGCCAAACTCCACAGACTATTTGCGATTGGTGGAATTTGGCATTCAGTACCCTGCTGCTGTACATTTGCATAAACCATCCCCCTGCTTGTAATATTAACCCTCCGAAACTCATGTTCTTGGAATCCTTATCTTCCTTCAAGGCTCACATCTGGTGAAGCCTTCTCTAATTTTCCAGGCATTAATGCTGGAAGGGGCCTTAGGGGTGATCAACTCCACTCCCTTCATTTTACAAATAAGGAAACTGAGGTCCAGAGAGAGATTAAATATCTTGCCCAGGGTCACAGCTGCTCAGGGGCAACTAGGTGGCTTAGTGGATAGAATACTGGGCCTGGAGTCAGGAAGACTTGAGTTTAAATAGGGCCTCAGACACTTACTTAGCTGTGTGACCCTGGGCAAGTCACTTCACCCTGTTTAGCTCAGTTTCCTCATCTGTAAAATGAGCTGGAGAGGGAAATGGAAAACTACTCCAGTATCTCTGCCAAGAAAACCCCAAATGGGGTCGTGATGAGTTGGGCATGATTGAAAAATGAATAAAAAACAATGATTTCCTTCCAACTCCGGAAAGAGAATTCTATTCAGTCTGATAATCATTGGTTAGGTAAATTTACTCTGCATAAGGGTCTGTGCTACAGTGGAGTTGGAGCCAGAAAAATGCTATGTACATGCGAATTCAGACATACACACACACACACACACACACATAAGACACACACACTAATTAGATCCAAGGTAGCTTGGGAGGGTGCAGCATTTGGGAATCAGGGAATCTTCATGCAGAAAGATGAAGCCTGAGCTGCATCTTAAAAGAAGAAAAAGCAAATACAAGTCACTTAACCTCAATGGCCTTGACAAAAAAAGAAAAAGACAAAAGAAGAAGAAGAAAAAGGCTCCACAATGCAGAGGTAAGGAGGGAGAATATGCTAGGTGTGGGGGACATGCAGTGCAAAGACACCGAGATGGAAGATGAGGTGTCATGAGTGTGAAATGGAGAGGCCAACTTACCTGCACGGCAGAGTTTGGCACCATGTTGAGAAGCATTAAGAAATCATTGGCATTGGTTGAATAGGGTAGTTCATATGTGAGCTTAAAGAAAATTACTTCTCTAAGAGTGTGTAGGATGTACTGGAGGGACTTAAGGCAGGAAGACCAGTTAGGCTGTTGTAATAATCTGGCCAGAAATTACGTCACCAGGGTGCGCAGTCCTTCTAACTGTGCTGCTTGGCCCTCTTCTGTGACCTCTCATCTGGGGGACTCATCTATATCCTCTTATAAACCCACTGTAAGAGGTCTACCCAAAATGCCAGTCTGTATCATTGTGCACTTAAGACTTGACTTTGTGGGGGACATGAAGATAGATAAGATATAACCCTCATTCCTTGTCAAGAAGCTTACGCTCTAGATGGGGAGGCTGTAGATCCATAATTAACTATAAAACAAGTATATATTTTTGGTGAGAATCGGTGTGACATAGAAGATAATTAGGCCTTAGAATCAAGAAGAGCTGACTTCAAGTTTTGCTCCTGAATGGATTCACATTGGGAAACAGAGCTTCTTCACCAGCCTGGGGCAGGGAATGGAACCTGCTGGAGAGACTGCCAGACTCCTGTCTTCCTTCTTCCTGTTGGCCTATTAAAGGGTGTAGGGGAAAATGACTTGTATACTGGGTGTGTATATTGAGGGGGTCTATGAAGTGAGTGAGATCTTCTCCCCTTCACTCGAAGCCCCAGGGCCAAGGGTCTTACGGGTCTAATCCATCCAACTGCCTCGTTTAGAAAATTAGAGTGTAGAGAGTGAGTGTGAGCAAGAAAGTGAAAGTGATTCTCCTGTACCAATGAAATCGTGTTTGGATAAAAAAAAATCAAATGGTTACTTCTTGCTGCAGGGTTCAAGGGAGTCTTTGTGAAGAAAGCAATGGTTCTTCTTCTTGAAGAAGAGATAAATAATGTATTTTTTTTTAAAAAAACAGTCTTAAAAGCACTTATTATGGCAGGAAAAAACTGGAAGTGACATGGGTGCCCATTGATTGGAAGATGGTTGACTGTATTTTGTTGTATGAATTAAATAAACTGGTCAGTAAACTCCAGGGGCTCCCTATAATGTCTAGGATCAAATATAAAATCCTCCAGCTCTTAAAGTCCTCTGTAACTTGGCTCCTTATTTTTCCAGTCTTCCTAGCCCTCACTCTACTCCATAAACTTTTTTTTTTTAGGCAGTTGGAGTTAAGTGACTTGCCCAGGGTCAGACAGCTAGTAAGTGTCAAGTGTTTGGTCTGAGGCCGGATTTGAACTCAGGTCCTCCTGCCTTCAAGGCCGGTGCTCTATCCACTGCGCCACTTGGCTGCCCCCATAAACTCTCCCTCCAGTGACACTGATCTCCTGCTTATTCCTTAAATTCAGCACTCCATGTCCCAACCCTGGGCATTTTCAGCAGTTGGTGCTGTTGCTCCTTCATTTTTGAAGAGGACCAGTGACAGCCCGGGGGTGTCTTGACTTGTATATGAGTTGGATTTAAGTGAGGCTGACTTGCAAAAAGCCGTCAGCCTCACTCTCTCTTCCAGAGTCATTGAAGTCTAGTGGCAGGATTCTTGTCAGCTGCCTGTTGGGAGACCCTGGGTCCTCCCTTCTCCTCCTCAAACATGGTTCCCTGCCTCTTCTCTAGTCTGGATCATCTCTGCTGGCCAGGCTTTCATGACCACAGTCACTGAACTCCAGGACCTTGGGCATTGGCCCCATTGTCTATTGAAGCCCTCAGACCCTGCTCTGCAGGAAGGCTGGACTTGAAGTCAGGAAGACCTGAGTTCAAAAAAATTTTTTTTTTCTGAGTTCAAATTTTGCCTAAGGCGCTTACTTAGCCACATGACTGACCCCAGGCAAGTCACCTAACCTCTCTCAGCCTCACTTTTCTCATCTGCAAAATTGGGATAATAATAGCACTTGGCTTTAAGCATAGTTGTGAGGATCAAATGAGATAATAATATATGTAAAATGCTTTGTAAGCCTAAAATTCCTATAAATGCTTAGCTATTATTGTGATTATTATATAGTATAAGAATATAATTATTACAATACAATTAACATGTAATCATTATGTCATTATTCTTCAAAATAATAATAATAACGATCCCATAGAAGGAAAGGGCTGCTCACATGCAGAGGAATACAATAGTGTTTAGCAGGTTTGACTCTCCTGGTAGTTTCCAATTGCTCCCATTCACTCTATGGAGAGAAGGAAGAGAAGATGAGACTTTTATTCCAGTCTACCTCCAATACTCATTGTCAGGCAAGGCCGGAAGTGACCACTCTTCAGGTCATAGGTATCACCTTTGTGCTTGGAGGTAAATAGTCATTTGATGATAAGTAGGCAAGATCTGGTTTCAAACCACCTGCAAGTTGTAGCATAGTTAGATCTACATTGGTAGAGGGAGCTTCCTTACCTGGAATTTCCCTCATAAGCAAGAGCAGACCTCAGCCCCACCCCCCTCAATATAGGCAGTGGAAGCAGCATGCTTAGGGGAGAATCACAGCAGATGTAAATTCTGAAGAACTAGATTTGAATCCTCCTCAGTGGTTTGCTGGCTTTAAATTCTTCATCTGACAAATGAAGTAATTGGACTAGATGATTTCCAAGGTTTCAGCTCTAAACTCCATTTGTGATCAAGATGAGAGATAGGGAAGGAGATCAGATATTCTGGGAAGATGGAGCAGCGTTCAATCCAACCAGTGCATGTGATGTGCCTGCTACATGCCAGCCCTTGGGGTTGCAATGGCAAAAATGGAATCCCAGAATTGCTGGATCTCAGAGTTAGGAAGACACCTCCCTCCACCCCCTTCTACAATGCCCCATTTGACTGGTTGGTCACCTTAATTTTGCTGGAAGACTTTGAGTGAGAGGGGACCCATGATCTCCCAAGGCCACCCATTCCACTTTGAGACAGTTCTTGTGGTTGGATGCCAGATTCTTCCTGGCATCAAGCCTATATCTTCCTTATTTCAATTTCAATCCATCACTCCGAGTTCTGCCCTTTGGGGCCCAGCAGAAGGGTTCCTGACTTTCTCCATAACCTAATCACCATGCTAGAATTTCACTCCAGCGCTTTCAGGAATTGACACTCTATGGGAGGATATAAAGTTCACACAAATAAGTAAACACCCTTGTATTTGAGGAAGAAGACAAAACTAACATCAGGTTGTATATGAGAGGTGGGAACCAAGGAAGCTATCGCAAAGCACACAGCATGGGAATTGAGCTTTGAAGGAAGGTGAGGATTCAAGAAGATGGAGTTGAGGAAAAGTCCATTCCAAGTATGGCTGACATCTTAAGTGGATACATAAAAGCCTGCTCAGGGAAGATGGGAGGAATAACAAATAGTCCAGTTTTCCTGGAGTGTGGGGTTTGGGTGGGAGAATAGTGGGTGATAAAATAATTGTAGCATTTATGAATGCCCAAGGCAGAAACAGTTCTATGCAGTCAGCATGGGAGATGTCCAAAGCCACATTGTTCCATCAGCAAGCACTCACTGAGTGTCTCTCATATGCACCCTTTAGTATCGTAAGAGAAACAAAACACTTCTACCCCTCAGAGAGCCTAAATAATAATAATAATAATAATAATGATATAGCATTTAAATAGTGCTTTATGTTTTATAGAAAATTTTACAAATATTAGCTCACTTTATTCTTCCAGCAACCCTGGGAAATAGGTGTTATTATTTTCCCCATTTTTTTTTCTGGCTAGGCAATGGGGTTAAGTGACTTACCCAGGGTCACACAGCTAGTAAGTGTTATGTGTTTGAGGCCGGATTTGAACTCAAGGGCCGGCACTTTATCCACTGTGCCACCTCGCTGCCCCTATTTTCCCCATATTGGGCAGTAAGGTGGCACAGTGAATAGAGCACTGGGTTTGGAATCAGGAAGACTCATTTTCCTGAATTCAAATCCAGCCTTAGACACTTACTAGTGATGTGACCCTGGGCAACTCACTTCACCCTGTTTGCCTCAGTTTCTTCATCTGTAAAATGAGCTGGAGAAGGAAATGGCAAACCACTCCAGTATCTTTGCCAAGAAAACCCCAAATGGGTCACAAAGAGTCTGACATGACTGAAATGATTGAACAACAATGACAAGTTATCCCCATTTTACAGATCTGTCTTGCCCAGAGTCATGTAGTTTATAAGTGTCTGAGCTGGATTTTAAGTCAGGTCTTCCTAACTCTAGGTCTACAGCCCTATCCACTGTACCTCCCAGCGTACCAATTAGCCAGCTATTCAAGATGGCTACGATTATGGTGCCATTGTGGGGCTCCTATAAATAACCCTGGTGGATTCATAACGGGTAAGAGAGATCAATGAAGGGTAGAGGTAGGGCAGTACAGTGTTACGGCTTGAACGCTGGATTGGAGTCAGGAAGAATTCAGTTTGAATCCTTGCTCAGATGGTTTATAGTTAAGTTAACCTGCGTCTAACATTTCTCAGCCTCAATTTTTTTACCTGTAAAATGGGAACAACAATGTCAATATTACTTAATTCAATGTTAATACTTCTTAATTGTAAGTTCAAACAAGATAATGTGTGTAAAGTATTTTGCAAAACTCAAAGTATGGTATAAGTGTCAATTATAATGATGAAAATTATATCAGCATTGTATAAACCATGCTAGAGCAAGTTAGGTTTGAGCTGGGCCTGGGAAGATTGTTAGGATTTGCTTAGGCAGATTAAAGGAGAAAAAATATTTCTGAGCAATTGTTGTTTGCATGCAGTGAGCACGTGATAAATGTTTATTGCATGGCTAAATGCTTATGGGGTCATTGGATTTGCAAAAGGAAAAGATCTTAGAGATGGAAGATTAATGATTGGTGGGAGAGTGGTGGCCCATACCTGTAATCCCTTTGGGATTACATTAGGAGGCTGGTAGATCTGTTGAGCTCAAGGGAAGCTACAGTGGGCTATTCCTGTTGTGTGTATGCATTAATTTCAGCCTAAATATGGTAATGAGTACCTAGGAACCATCAGGATTGCCTCAAGAATGGCTAACTAGCCCAGGTCAGAAAAAGAGGAGATCAAAGCTTCTGAGCCTATCACTAATGGGATCAGGCCCATGAGTAGCCTCTGAATTTGTAGTCTGGGTGCAATAATGATATTCTGTCTTTAAAAAAAGAAAGAAGGAAAGAAAAGAGAGAAGGAAGGAGTCAGGGAGTGACAAAGAGAGGAGGGAGGGAGGGAGAGAAAGGAAGGAAGGAAAGAAAGAAAAGAAGGAAGGAAGGAAGAGAGGGAAGGAGGGAAGGAGATAGAGAAAGAGAAAGAGAGGGAGGGAGGGAGGGAAGGAGAGAAAGAGAGAGAAGGGGAGGGAAGGAGAGAAAAAATGAAGGAAAGAAAGAAAGGAAGGAAGAGAAAGAGGGAAGGAGGGAGGGAGATAGAGAAAGAAAAAGAGAGGGAGTAAAGGAGGGAGAGAAAGGAAGGAAGGAAGGAAAGAAGAAAAGGAAGGAAGGGAGAGAGGAAAGGAGGGAGAGAGATACAGAAAGAGAAAGAGAGAAGAGAGGGAGGGAGAGAAAGGAAGGAAAGGAAGGAAAAAAGGAAAAAGGAAAGAAGGAAAGAAAGAAAGAAAGAGAAAAGATGAATGAATAGCATGACCAGAGGCATGGAAGCAGAATTAGTATATGTCCTGTCTGTGGGGTAGTGAGGAGCCTCAAATGGATTGGGACAGCCTGGAAGATGAGATTGTGATGGGAAGCAGAGGGAAATAAGATCACAGTGGGGAGGGTGGATCGATAAAGACCCTGAAAACTATAAGGAGAAATTTAGACTTAGTGAGTTAGGCCATGGGGAACTATTGTGGAGTTTTGAACAAAGGAGAGGCCTTGTCATCTGAATATACTGTTGGAAAATTCCTTGGGCAAATTCAAAGGTGAGAATATGCTTGGAAGAACTTGGAGTTACCCACCACCGATTCTTGAAAGTCTTGACAATGTTGGTCCTGGGTTGTTTTGGGCTGTGCTGCTTGCTGCCAGGGAGTTCTCAACTCTAACAGAATGTGCTTTTCAAAAATTAATTAATTAATTAATTTTCAATAGTATTTTATTCCCTCCCCCCCAATTTTTCATCCTCCTTCCCTTCCCTCCCCTCCCCTCTTCTGAAAATGGTAGGCAATTTGACATAGGTTATACATGTGCTATCATGTAAAATACATTTCTATGTTAGTCATAGTTGTTAAAGAAGAAACAGATCAAAAGGAAAAAAAACTACAAAAAAGAATAAAGTAAGGAAAAACATATGCTTCGATCTGCATGCAGAGTATATCAGTTCTTTATCTGGATGTGGATGGCATTTTCCTTCATGAGTCCTTTGTATTTGTCTTGGATCACTGCTATTGAGAAGAGCTGAGTCATTCGTAGTTGATCATCACACAATGTTGTGATACTGTGTACAATGTTTTTCTGGTTCTGCTCATTTCACTTTGCATCAGTTCACACAAGTCTTTCCAGGGTTTTCTCAAATCTGCCTGCTCATCATTTCTTATTGCGCAATAGTATTCCATTACATCTACATACCACAGTTTGTTCAACCATTTCCCAATTGATGGGCATGCCCCCAGTTTCCAATATCTTGCCACCACAAAAAGGGCTGCTATAAATATTTTTGCACATGTAGGTCCTTTTTCCTTTTTTTTTTTTTATGATGTCTTTGGGATACAGACCTAGAAGTGGTATTAACATAGTTTGGACTTAGTTGGACATAGTTCCTTTGGACATAGTTCTCAGCTCCACCAACAAGGCATTAATGTCCCAATTTTCCTTCATACCTTCCAATGTTTATTATTTTCCTTTTTGTTTTCGTATTAGCCAATCCGATTGCTGTGAAGTGGTACCTCAGAGTTGTTTTAATTTGCATTTCTCTAATCAAAAGTGATTTAGAGCTCTTCTTCATATGCCTGCAGATAGCTTTTATTTCTTCATCTGAAAACTGCCTTTTCATATCCTTTGGCCATTTATCAATTGGGGAATGGCTTGCATTCATATAAATTTGACTCAGTTCTCTATATATTTGAAAAATGAGGCCTTTATCAGAGGCACTTGCTGTAAAGATTGTTTCCCAGCTTTCTGTTTTCCTTTTTGGTTTTGTTTGTGCAAACCCTTTTTATTTTAATATAATCAAAATGATCTATTTTATATTTCATAATGCTCTCTGTCTCTTGTTTGGTCATGAATTCTTCCCCTCCCCATACATCTGACAGGTAGACTATTCCTTGCTCTTCTAGTTTGCTTATGGTGTCATTCTTTATGTGCAAATTGTGCACCCATTTTGACCTTTTGTTGGTATACAGTGTGGAATGTTGGTCTATGCCTAGTTTGTGTCCTATTGTTTTCCATAATGAATTCTTATCCCAAAGCCTGGGATCTTTGGGTTTATCAAACACTAGGTCACTATGGTCATTGACTACTGTGTCTTGTGTACCTAATCTATTCCACTGATCTACCACTCTATTTCTTAGCCAGTGCCAGGTGATTTTGATGATTACTGCTTTATAATATAGTTTCAGATCTGGTATTACTAGCCACTTTCCTTTGTATTTTTTTGTCATTAATTCCCTTGATATTCTTGACTTCTTATTGTTCCAGATGAATTTTGTTGTTATTTTTTTCTAGCTCTATCAAATAATTTTTTGGTAGTTTGATTAGTATGGCACTGAATAAATAAATTTGTTTAGGCAGAATTGTCATTTTTATTATATTAACTGGGCCTACTCATGAGCAACTGATATTTTTCTAGTTGTTTAAATCTGACTTTATTTGTATGAAAAGTGTTTTGTAATTGTGTTCATAGAGTTCTTGGGTTTGTCTTGGTAAGTAGACTCACAAATATTTTATACTGTTTGCAGTTATTTTAAATAGAATTTCTCTTTCTATCTTTTGCTGCTGGGATTGGTTGTTCATATAAAGAAATGCCAATGATTTGTGTGGATTTATTTTATATCCTGCGGCTTTGCTAAAGTTGTTAATTAGTTTTTTAGTTGATTCTCTAAGATTCTCTAAGTATATTATCATATCATCTGTAAAGAGTGATAGTTTTGTTTCTTCACTGCCTATTTTCATTCCTTCAATTTCTTTTTTCCCCCCTCTTATTCCTATAGCTAACATTTCTAGTACCATGTTGAATAATAGTGGAGAAAATGGGCATCCTTGCTTTACCCTTGATCTTATTGAGAAGCCTTCTAGCTTATCCACATTACAGATAATGCTTGCTGATGGTTTTACGTAGATACTGCTTATCATTTTAAGGAGCACCTCCTTTATTCCTATGGTCTCTAGAGTTTTTAATAGGAATGGGTGCTGTATTTTGTAAAAAGCTTTTTCAGCATCTATTGAGATAATCATATGATTTTTGTTTGTTTTGTTCTTGAGACGTCAATTATTTTGATAATTTTCCTAATATTGAACCAACCCTGCATTCCTGGTATAAATCCCATCTAGTCATAGTGTATAATCCTTGTGATTATATTGCCGTAATCACATTGCTAGTATTTTGTTCAAAATTTTTGCATCAATATTCATTAGAGAAATTGGTCTATGATTTTTTTTTCCCTCTGTTTTGGCTCTTCCTGTTTTAGGTATGAGCACCGTATTTGTGTAATAAAAGAAATTTGATAGGACTCCTTCACCTATTTTTATTCTATTTATATCTATTTATTCACCTATTTTCCTTCTTCACCTATAGTTTATATAGTATTGGAATTAATTGTTCTTTAAATGTTTGGTGAAATTCACTTTTGAATCCATCTGTCCCTGGGGATTTTTTCTTAGGGAGTTCATTAATGGCTTTATTCAATTTCTTTTTGTAAGAAGGGATTATTTCGGCATTCTATTTCCTCTTCTATTAATCTGAGTAATTAATATTTTCATAAACATTCATTGATTTCACTCAGATTATCATATTTATTACCATTTAATTAGACAAAATATTTCCTAATGGTTGCTTTAATTTCTTCTTCATTGGTGATGATTTCACCCTTTTCATTTTTGATACTAGATATTTGTTTTTCTTCCTTTCTTTTTTTAAATCAAATTAACCAATGGTTTATCTATCTTATTGTTTCTTTTTTTTTTTTATAAAACCAGTTCCTAGATTCATTTATTTATTTATTTAACTTTAAATTGTATTAATCTCATCTTTGATTTTCAGGGTTTCCAATTGCCTGGGGATTTTTAATTTCTTTTTCCAGTTTTTTTTCAGTTGAGTGCTTAATTCATTGATCTGTTCTTTTTCTATTTTGTTGATGTAAGAATTTAGTGAAATAAATTTTCCACTAAGTGCTGCTTTGATGGCATCCCATAAATTTTGGTGTGTTGTTTCATTGTTGTCATTCTCTTTAATGAAATTATTGATTGTTTCTATGACCTACTTATTCTTTAGAATTAGATTATTTAGTTTCCAATTAATTTTTAATCTATCTTTCCACTTTGTTGAATGTAATTTTTTCTTGCATTATGATCTGAAAAGAATACATTTACTATTTCTCTCTTTCTACATTTGATTTTGAGGTTTTTGTGCCCTAATACATAGTCCATTTTTGTGTAGCTGCCATGTGCTGCTGAGAAAAAGGTATATTTCTTTCTGCTTCCATTCAATTTTCTCCAAAGGTCTGTCGTATCTAACTTTTCTAATACTCTATTTGCCTCCTTAGTTTCTTTCCCGTGTATTTTTTGATTGTATTTATCGAGTTTGGAGAGAGGAGAGTTGAGGTCCCCTACTCATAGTTTTGCTGTCTATTTCTTCCTGTAACTCACTTAACTTCTCCTTTAAGCATTTGGATGCCATACCACTTGGTGCATATATGTTTGGTATTGATATTGTTTCATTGTTTATGGTACCTTTTAAAGATGTAGTTTCCTTCCTTACCTCTTTTAATTAGGTTTATTTTTGCTTTTACTTCATCTGAGATCAGGATTGCTATCCCCTGCTTTTTTTTTTTTACTTCAGCTGAAGCATAATAGATTCATCTGTAACCCCTTACCTTTCTTCTGTGTCTGTCTGTCTGCATCAAGTATGTAAACAACATTTTGCAAGATTCTAGTTTTTGATCCACTCTGCTTCCATTTTTGTTGTTGTTTAAGGATTATACCAGCTTTTATTCCCTTATAACACGTAAATTTGTGAAAGCTATCACAAAAAAGGGCATATATACAAAGTTACATTTCTGAACACCAGTTTTATTTAAATAAGAGCTTAAATACTTTACATCACATTTAAACTAAAGAAAGAAAGAAAGAAAGAAACCAAAACCAAACTGGTCTGTTACTTCACATGGCCTTGGGCAGCTGTTGCTAGTAAATTGCAAGCTCCACAGTTACTCCATTGACTATTTTGATACATTAGTTCAAATTTTGTTCCCTTGTCAAAAGTTTAATTTAGGTAAAGTTGCCTTACAGTACGGTGTTCTCTCCCCTTGGGCATCCCCCAGAGGTAGGGCACCACTACTAATACAAAAAAATCTGGTCAGACAACATTGGACCTTGGTGTGGTTTAAGAGAGAAAATATCCTGCCATTGCCCCAGAATGAAACTTCTCCCTGGTCAGATGGCACAAGTCACCAGGGGAGTCCCTATTCTGCTACTAAAGGCTAACTCTTTCTTTTGGGGTATCACTGGACTGGGTATTGGTGGCCTTAACTTCCTCTCCTGCAGTTCAGAGGGTCTACCTCTTCTTTCCTTCTTCACCCAGTGTACTCTTTCTCATCCTTTAATTATTTTTTATGTCATTCCTTCAAATTCACCTTACACCTGTACTCTCTGTCTACGTGTGTTCCTTCTAGTTCCACTATTAGTGATACAATTTTTAAGAATTACAAGTATCATCTTCCCATGTAGGGATGTAAACAGTTTAGCTCTACTGAATTGCTCATGTTTTCTTTTTCCTATTTACCTTCTTTTCTTGGGTCTTGATTTTGAAACTCAAATTTTTGATTTAATTCTGTTCTTCTCTTTTGAAGGCTTAAAATCCTTCTATTTCATTGGATGACCATTTTTTCCCCTTGATGTATTATATTTAAGTTTGCCGCATAATCGATTCTTGGTGTAGTCCTAGCTCCTTTGCCTTCTGGAATATCATGTTGTATAACCACCAGTATTTTAATGTTGCAGCTGCTAAGTCCTGTGTAATCCTGATTGTGGCTCTCTGATATTTGAATTGTTTCTTTCTGGCCACTTGCAGTATTTCTTCCTTGAGCTGATAGTTCTGAAATTTGGCTATAATGTTCCTTGGAGTTTTTATTTTGGGATCTCTTTCCTGAGGTGATCAGTGGCTTCTTTCAGTGACTATTTTGCCCTTTGGTTCCAGGATATCAGGGCAGTTTTTCTTGATAATTTCTTGAAAGATGCTATCCAAATGCTCCTTTTGATTATGATTTTCAGGTAGTCCAGTGATTCTGACATTGTTTCTCCTGGATCTATTTTCTAGGTCACTTATTTTTCCCATTAGTTATTCTACATTTTCTTTTTTTTTCATTCTTTTGAATTTGTTTGATTGATTCTTGATGTCTCATAGAGTCATTAGCTTCAACTTGCCCAATTCTGACTTGTAAGGTGTGGCTTTCCTCAATTAGCTTTTGTATTTTCTTTTCTATTTGGCCAATTATACTTTTTAACGAGCTGTTTCCTATAGTGGATTTTTGTATCTTCTTTTCTATTTGGTCAATTCTACTTTTTAAGCAGTTGTTTTCTTTTTCCAAGCTGTTGACTTTTTTTTTCATAATCCTCTTGCATCACTATCATTTCTTTTCCCAATTTTTCTTCTACTTCTCCTGTATGATTTTAAAGCTCCTTTTTGAGTTCTTCCATGAGTTCTTTCCAGGCATGAGACCACTTTCTATTTTTCTTTGGGGCATTGCCCATAGGTGTTTTAACATTGTTGTTCTCTTCTGAGTTTGTGTCTTGAGCTTCCCTGTCACATAATAACTTTCTATGGTCAGTTTCCTCTTCTTCTTCTTCTTTTCTTCTTCTTCTTCTTCTTCTTCTTCTTCTTCTTCTTCTTTTCTTCTTCTTCTTCTTCTTCTTCTTCTTCTTCTCCTTCTTCTCCTTCTTCTCCTTCTTCTCCTTCTTCTCCTTCTTCTTCTTCTTCTTCTTCTTCTTCTCCTTCTTCTTCTTCTTCTTCTTCTTCTTCCTCCTCCTCCTCTTCCTCTTCCTCCTCCTCCTCCTTATCTTTTTTGGTCTTTTTTCCTTTCTTTTAAATTTGAGCTCTGCTCCTAGACAAAGGGCACTGTCTCAGGCTTCTTGTGCCAGGGGCTGCAAGCCCTAGCTGTTTACAAGGCCCATGGGGAACCCTCATGTCTGGTGCTGTGCTGAGGAGGTGGGGAGTGGTTGGTGCTGCTAGAGGCTGCAGGTGTCTGGCAGCTTACCTGGTGTTGAATTGGGGTCCCAGTGCTGGTGTCTGGCATGTGCTAAGGCTGGTGGGGTATTTCTGCATTTTCCTGGGGATACACTGAAGCACTTGCCAGTCTGGACACTGGAAGTTGCCTGTTTCCCTGGCTATGCTGAGGCACGTGGAGGGTCCTGGTGGTGGTGTTTGATGCTTTATTGCACTGAGGTTGAAGATCTACTACCGGTTTGCTGAGGTGAAACTTGCTGCTGGCTTGTTGGGACACTTCCTGTCCTGGACTGTGCTACTCTTTTTCCTGAGTGAGACAGACTTTTCCTGAGAATCTTCCAAGTTTCTTGGACTCAAATATTGTTTCACTCCCTCTTTTTGCTAGTTCTACTGTTCTAGGATTTGTTTAGGAATACTATTTTATGGTTGTTTGGAGGTAAATATGGGAAAGTTACAGTGACTTACTGCTTGTTCTGTCATCTTGTTTCCTGGAAGTGGCATCTAGAACTTGTTTTTTTTTTCTTTCTCCCCAATTCCATTTTTTACCTCCCAGCCTTGTTCTGCTTCCCCTGTAACCTTTGTATAGAATCCAGTTTTCATGCTCAGTCTTCCACAAGTCAAATGGTTCCATTGAATTAAAACTCTCATAACACCACCTGTACTTAACTGGCCATTGGAAAACACTTTTTTCCCCTGTGCTTTTAAATTTAAAACTTATTCTTGGACTCCCAGGCTCAAAGAATCACTTTTGCCTGCGATTCATTACACATGAAAGTTAGAATTGGCTACAGTGGCTCAGTCCTGCCCCCTTTAAGGCACTCTATAAAAGTAAAATAAGGATGGTTGCAGACTCCATCACCAGCAGATGCTGTTGGCTCAGTTCTCCCGACCTTGTTCCCTGAAAAAATAAGCTAAAAGTTGGCAATTCCATATTTCCCAGTTTTTAAGTCTGTGGAGAACCACACCCTGTCTGGCTACAAATATGCAACCTCGTATTTGAGAGCTTGTTATTGGAAAGTACTTCCAGATACATCCGAGCAATGCTTCCATTCCTGCTCTTCTCCAAACTCAAGCTCTGTTCTTTAAAAATAAATATTTATGAAGAAAGCCCTAGCTTTGAGGCATGTTTTACTTTAACTTTTAAGTCAACAACACAGGTCAATAACACAGATGTTTCTTTGGTAAAAACAATTGCCAATATCTAAAGGCAGGGTTGAAGAGTGAAAAGTGAACTTCCATGGTTTGGAGTTCAAGGAGCTGGGTTCAAACTGGATGACCTGAGTGCTACCATTTACTAGCCATTTGACTTGGGGTAAGTAATTTCACTTCTCTGGTGTTCAGTTTCCTCACCTATGAAACTGTGGACTAGATGATTCCCAGGGAACTTTTCAGGTCCAGATCTCATGATCCTAAAGAGTTTAAGTCACCTTCTATGACAGACCAGAGCAAGGACATAGTCTATACCTTTGTTGAGGAACATGACAAATTTCTGTGGCACTCAGAGCCAAATTCAATATAGTTATCTCTTCCACATTGTGGGGGTTTTGGCCACAGTGCCCCCCAATCTGGAAAATCTGTGTAAAAACTTTTTGGCCCTCTCTTTGTACCAGAGAATTTTTTTTCTTTCATGGGGTATTTACAGTACCTTATTGTAAAATCTGGGTATATTTATCATATTAAAAGATAAAATATGTTGATATTATACAATACCGCACACATATTTTATGCATTTCTGGGTTTCTAAACTTTTTCTGTATTGTCTGCCAGCCTTTGCATGTCATCTGTGGCTTCTGCAAAATTCCCCCCAAATTCCAATTTAATTTCTTATGCTGACCCATGATATATGGAAACCACAATGGGGAAAATCATGATATGGAAGTGATAACTACTCCAGAGGCCTGATGAGGGCAAAGTATAGTACAACTATCACTTCCTTATTCCTGGAATAATTGCTCTTACTTAATGCAGCCCAAGATCTCATTAGCTTCTCTGACTCCCACATTCCATTGCTGACTCATCTTGAGCTTGGGGTACACTAAAACCTCCAAGTCTTTTGCAAACACACTCTTATCTACCCATGCCTCTCCCATTTGTAGTTGTGAAGTTTTTGAACCAACTGTAAGACTTTGTGTTTATCCCTGCTGAATTTCATCTTATTAGAGCCAGCCCAATGCTCTGGCCTGTTGAGAACTTTTTTTGCCTCCCTTGTATAATGAGGCTTTGCTTTGCACATGCCCAGATCACCTAACCTGGAGGCACCCATGTGGGAGATGCCAGGGATTTGCTTCTGGAAGAAGATAGTCTTCACCTGTTACCCTGTGGGTGGGAGCAGCTTCTTTCTCTTGGCTGCATTCTGAAAACAATCAAACTGGAATAGTCTCACTCTTTCTCTCTCTGGAAGTGTCCATGGTGGTGAAGGTCCTGTTCATCCACAGTAGGGTACCATGAACTGAGATGGGTGAGGGAAAGGACTCCTTTCCTTACCTACTTTGAGGTTGGCTCCAAGAAACAAGCTTGGGATTTTGTTCTCTCTTTTTTGTTGTTGTTTTCTTTTCAGTTTTAGTTGCAGGTGATGGAGTTCCTGGACCTGGACTGAGCCCTGGTGACCTTGGAGACAGGATTCCAGGCTGGATGGTGCAGTCAGCCTAGCAGAAAACCCTAACAAGCCAGGGTGCCTAGGACCTGAGCCCTCGGGGAGATTTGGGGCTTAGAACTTGATGGAACTAAGCTACATAGAAACTGAATTAAGCTCCTCTCCACTGAGGTGTTACAAGTGGGGGACTAGGTCTCCACCAGATGTTGGGGACATGATCATTCCACTTTGCATCTTCTGCTCTGCTTGGCTTCAACTCAATGGTACAAGTTGTCACTCCTAGGCTAAACTCATCCCCCCACAAAGCTTGCTACCACAAGCTTTGATTGACACTACCTCAGGTTCCCTGGAGGGTGGAGTGCCAAACTCTGAATGCCTTCCTTTGCAGAGGGCAGAAACTGGCCTCTTTCCACTTTGCATTTGCTGCTCTGCCTGGCTTCAACTCCAAGGAACCAGATACCCCCATGCCTGCTACCCTCTGGTCCCTCTTCCCCGCTTTCCTGCCTCCTTCTGCCTGTTTCCTCTCCTGCCCTTAGACTGTAAGCTCTTTGAGGGCAGAGACTATCTTTCTTTTTACTTATTGTATCCCCAGCACTTAGCACAGTGCCTAGCACATAGTAAGCATTTAATAAATGTTTATTGGATTGGATTGTTGAGGGGAAATGCTCATATGTTTGCTCTTGCTATATTTTTGAAGTCAGTATTCCTTTGTAAAAGTGAATCTGACTGTTAAGTAGTTAAATCAATCTGGGGTGCTGAAGATCCCTAAAATTGGGGGAATACCTTGGGTGGAGGCTTGAACCAATGCTAGAGAGACTAGACACTCTCAAATCCCTTAAAGGCCTTGGAGAACCCTGGGGAAGGGCTGAAATGTAACCCAGCTCGCCTTCAGGCAGCGGGGGTTCGGGTAATCACTGTTACACTAACTTTGTATCATCTGCAGATTGGATGATTTTGCCATTTGCGCCTTTATCCAGGTCTTTGATGAAAGTACTAAAGCACTTTAGGATCACAGATCTTTGGGGAGCTCTTCGGGAGACATTCAGCTGTGTTAACATTGAACCAGCAACAACTCTCGGAGTCTGGTCATCCCGCCAGGTCTGAATCTATCTTTTCTGCATTGCAGTGGATAGAAGGCTGGATATGGAGTCAGGAGGACCTGAATTCAGAACTTATTAACTGTCTAATAAGTCTAAATAGTGTCTAATGGGCAAGTCATTTAACCGCTGTCTGCCTCAGTTTCCTCATCTGTAAAATGGGGATAATTATAATGCGTGCCTCCCAGGCTTGTAAAGATCAAATGAGATAATATTGTAAGGTTCTTTGCAAGTCTTAAAATTCTGTATAAATATTAGCAATTATTATAGCTATTATCATACCAATGTAATCAACCATTAACCAAGAAACTTTTATTGAACACCTTCTATGATCAGGGCACTCTGCTAAGCACTGGGGTTACAGAAACAAACATGAAATAGTCCCTGCCCTCAAAGTGTTTCCATTCTATTGGGAGAGACAACAGGAGCACAAATAAGCATATAAAAACATGTTTTAACAGATAAATGTGAATTTATGAGAGGAGGGCTCACTAGTAGTTGGAGGAAATAGGGAAGGTTTCATGTAGAAAATGTTGCAAGAGCTGCGCTGTGAAGGAAACAGAGGTGGAGGGGAATGCATTCCGGGCAGGGGGCATGGTCAGTGCAAAGGCGTGGAGGTGGGAGATGGAACATCATGTATGACGGTCAGTGGAGAAGGCAGTTTACCCAGACTAGAGAGCGAGACAAGAAGAATGTGACCTGGGATTGGAAAGGTAGGTTGAGAGGCTTCACAAGACAAATAGAGGCCCTACTATTTGATTCTAGAGGCCTTAGGGAATCGTGGGAGTTTACTGAGCAGGGGAGTGACATGATTCCGTGGGTACTTTAGGAAAATCACTTTGGCAGCTCTGGGAAGTATATACTGGAGAGGACAGACATTTAAGTCAGGGAGCAAAATTAGGGTTCTATTTTAGAACTCCAGATGAGGGGTGGTGAGAGCCTAAATTGGGACAGAAACTGCAAGTAAAGAGAAAGGAATGCATGTGAGAAATGTTGGGGAGATAGATATGGCAAGACCTGGTGTCTGACTGGCACTGTGGGAAAGGGAGAGTGAGGAGCTGAGGATGATACCATGGCTGCAAACATGACTGCCTGGAAAGACGGTGGTAGCTGGAAACAGAAGTTTGGGGGAAAGAAGGCATCACACAACATTCCCATCATCCACCAGGTTGTTGTACTGTGTTTGTCCTTCATTCTCAAAGAGGGCCGTGACATTGGGGAGATGATGACATGACTTGCACTTGACTTTGGTTTGAGTGAGGGAGGGCTGTGCAAGGTCATCAGCTTCACTTTCTCCTCCAGAGCCATCCAGGTCCAGTGGCCAGATATCCATCAGGATGACTGGAGATGGCCCAGCTCTACCAGGTTAGTGACTTTGTCAAAAAAGGGCCTGTTGTTTATGAAGCCAGGTTGGCCTTTTGTAATCACCACTTTCCTTTCTCCATGTTCACCAATCATCTCTTTTAATCATCTGTTCTTGAACGAACCTCAGAATTCAAACCAAGCTCACTGACCTATAGTTTGCAACTTTGTTTTCTTTCCTTTTTTGAAAATCGGGACATTTGTCCTTCTCTACCCCAGTAGAACCTCTCCATTTTCTTTCAAACATTACTGACGGTAGTGCAGTACCACATCTACCATTTCTTTCAGGACCCAAGGATGTAGTTTATGTGGCCCAGGTGACTTGAAGTCACTAAGGACAGGTGGATGCTCCTTATCTTAGGTATCAGCTCCTCTTTAGCCCCTTTTCCTCTTTTATTTTTGTTGCAAAGGCCATTCTCCTTGTCAGAGAAAACAAAAGCAAAATAAGGATTGAGTAGCTCTGCCTTATGATTGGCCCATCTACCCCAAGCAGAGGTCCTATCCCTTCAGTGGTTCTCCTTTCTCCTCTCAAAATCCTTTTTTGTCATCTTTCATTCCCCTCATCAGCACCGACACATCCTGAATTTTAGCACCCGTCATACTATTTTTATCAGACCCTGCTACGCTCACCTCTTCATCTTCTGTTACCTGCCCTTGGTCCCATCTTTTGTCCATTTCTTTTTAAAATCTAAATTGGTTGGTGAGATCCTTCTCCTGTCTCTTTAGACAAATCTTATTTCTTTTCTCCTCATTGGAATAATTTCTCTTTACATCTTTGGAATTTCATTTTTGAGTCTCTCCCCTTCCTTCTGGGCTTATTTTCCCTATAGCATTTTTAGTTCATGGGATCTTACCAATCTTTCCACTGAACCCTTTGAAATTTTTTGTTTTGGGGAATTTTTGTTGTGAAAATATTTGTTATCATAGGGCTCGGCCTATTCACTACTAGAGTGTTATAGAAGAAAGAACAATAGATTTAGAGTCAAGAATCTTGGGTAGGAATCTTGGCTGTCATGCTTCCAGCTGAGAAAGTCACCCCAGTTTCTCTTCTGCAAAACAGGGATTGTGTTCACCTCCCTAAACTCACCCTTGTTTTGAACTTCCTTCTTTCTGTAAGGGCTCCACTATCCTTCCATCATCCAGGGTATGTTACCTAGGGGCCATCCACACTTGACTCCTCTTTCTGCCTTAGCCTCGTATTCAGTCTTCCGCCACCTCTTGCCAATTCCCTCTCCAGTATCAGGTCTCCTCTCTCCACTCTCCTCACCAGGACCACCCCGCCTGGAGAGGTCCAATCGCTTACATTTCTCTACCCTACGTGATTTTCTCCTTTGAAGGCTGGGATGATTTTCTTCACGTCAACGTGGCCATGTCACTCCTCGGCTAAATGTCCACCATCAGTTTTGTTACCTTTCAGATCAGATCAGATCTGATCTGTCACTAAAAACCTGTCCCAATCTGGCTCCAACCTGCCTTCGCCAACACTCTGCTCCTTTTGACTCACTCTCTGGTCCGGCCAAGCTGGCTTTGTTGTTCTTCATGGATGAACGGGCCATCTCACCTGCCTAGAAAGAACTCCCTCGTCACCCTGCCTCTGAGGATCTCTCATTTCCTTTGGTGTAGAGTAGACACTTAATATATTCTGTTGTTGTTGATTTGTTCCTGTTTTTCATTGCTACTGTTGTTTCAGTCATGTCTGACTCTTCATGACCCCATTTAGGGTTTTCTCAGCAAAGATACTGGAGCGGTTTGCCATTTCCTTTTCCAGCTCACTTTACAGATGAGGAAACTGAGGCAAATAGTGAAGTGACTTGCCCAAGGTCACATAGCTAGCAAGTGTCTGAGGCTGGATTTAAACTCAGGAAGTTGAATCTTCCTGGTTTCAGGTCTGGCATTCTATCTACTATGCCACCTAGCTACTCACTTAATATATGTATTATTTATTAATTACTAATAATTTCACTACCTATATCACAGCTGCAGAGGAAGCATCTCATATGCAATAATAACAATAAAACAAAACTGGCAACTGCCCTATTGATTAAACAATGTGTATACATAAATATCATGGAATAATATTGTGCCATGAGAAACAGTGATTATGAGGAATTTGGAGAAACACAGGAAGGTTTAGGTGCTGCCCTGCATCCAAGGAGAGGATCAGAGATTTAACCTTATACCAATGAAATCCCACATTCCCTCTCCCCTATATACAAGCATAAATACAAATGCAGGTATATAAGGGGGACAAAGACTCCACAGACCAAGGCTGGCAACTTGTGCCCCCTCTCTCCGGCGTTTCTAGGGCAATTCTAGTGTTCTGCGGTATTGCAGTAGATAAGAGTGCTGACCCAGGAGTCAGGAAGCCCTGAATTCAAATTCTGCCACAGATATTTGCTAGCTATATGACCCTGGGCAAGTAACAGAGATTGCTCTGTCTGCCTCAGTTCCCTCACCTGTAAAGTTGGGATAATATTTGTCCCTACTTCCCAAGGTTGTTGTGAGGTTCCAATGAGATAATATCTGTAAAGTGCTTTATAAGCCCCAAAGCACTGTCTAAATGCTAGCCATTATCACCATGTACCAGCATCATGTCAGGCTTTTGAGGTACAAAGATTCAAATGAAATAGTTCCTGCCCTCAAGGAGATTACACTTTATTGGGGTGGGGTGGGAGAGAACATGTATGCAGATAAGTATCCAAAAAGAATGTATTCAAAATAAGTGCAAGGTCATTTTTGGGGGAAGGAGCTAGGAGCAGTGATCAGGACAGGCCTCCAAGGCAGGTGTTGGGCTGTCTTAAAGGAAGCCAGAGATTCTGAGTCCCAGCATGGAAGGGAAAACACGCTAGGCTTGGGGTATGGCCACTGCAAAAGCATGGATAAGGCAGATGGGATGCCGATGTTAGCATCAGCGGGAAGGCCAGTTTCCCCTGGACCATAGAGTAGGGAAAGGGCTTGTCTCTGTCTCGTCTGTGAATAAACGGAGGCCCAGAAAGGCAATGCCTAGCGCAGACAACTTTATGGATCAGAGGGAGGCCTCAAATCCAAGTCTTTTCACTCCAAGACCACATTTTTTTCTACCACACCCCATGACCTCCCCAAACAAGGGGAGGTACATGGCTAACTTCAGTGAGTCCCTTCTCTGCTTCTATGACTGGGTTCTGTAACATTGCTTTGTTGATTTATAAATCAATTAGGCTAATTAGGGCCCATTTTCATCTATTAAAATGGGAGATAGTATCACGGGATATACCTCTATAATGTCACTGCTACATAATAAAGCATTGTGAAGAATGATAATCTTCCTCCCACTTCCCCATCTCATATTCAGAATTCTCTTCTTTTTCCACCCCTTATACTCACTCCTCCCTTCCATACACAGCCCAAGGACCACTTTTTATCTGAAGCTTTTCCTAATCACCCCAGTTGTTGGGGCTCATTCTTGAAATGACTATCACAAAATTCTAAATTTAGAGCTGGAAGAAACTTTAGAAGTCAAGCCTACATCCATCATTTTACAGATAAGGAAACTGAGGCACAGAACAGTTAAGCAACTTGCCAAGGGTCTCACAGTGTCCAAGATGGGATCTGAACAAAGGTGTGCCTGACTCCACATCCAATACCTTGGCCATTACAGAAGCTTTTGTATATCCTCTGGCCTCAGAGTCAGGAAGACTGGTACAAGTCCTACCTGGGAGACATCCTGGCTGTGTGACCCATGGTAGGTCATTTCACCTCTAATTGTCTGACTCTCTGTGACTGTAAGTTGCAGACTGATTACCAATCTGCATTGGGAGAGAGAATATCCTCACTGAAAATTTCCTGTATTAGTGGAAGTATAGATCTGGAATTCCTCCTCCCCTTCAAAAAGCCAAAAAACAAAACAGACAACAACACCCCCCTCCCCCCAGAGTATTTTCTTATCTTGTCTCCAGGGTTAGTCCCCCAGGAGAATGTGAACTTCTTCAGGGAAGAGACTTTTTTCTCTTTGCATCCCCAAGTTCCCATAGTGATCCTCATACCTAACAGGTGATTCAAAATCGCTGAATGGAATGGATCAATGATGAAACATTTATTAAGTGCTTAGTGTGTTCTAAGCTCTTTATAAGTCCTGGGGTGGGGCAGAAGGAGAGACAAAAAGGGAACCCTTGCTCCACCTACAGCTGGCATTTCTAGAGTGCTTTTTCCAGATATTGCCTCCTTTGATCCTCATAAAAATGCTGGGAGGGAGGGGCTGTGTGATCTCCATTTCAGAGCTAAGGAGACTGAGCTGGACAGTGTCCCATCCGGTTATACTGATTCAGAGATAAAAGGGAATTTCCAGGAAAGAGACTGATTATCCCACATAGTGGGAAGCTTGGGGAAGGGGAAGAAGCAGGGAATGGATGCAGGGTCCAAGAACCTGGGATCAAATCCCAGCTTTTCCACATTATGAACTAGCTGTATGACCAGCCTTCCATGACCTGGCCCCAACCTACCTTTGTTACCCATAATTCCCCTCCACATTGGCTTTCTTGCCGTTCTTCCCATGCATCATCAGTCTGCTTTCTCCTGGGCCTGTCTGCCATGTTTGGAATGTTCTCTGAGGCCTGGGAAAGACCTTCATTTAGAGGCCAACGTCATCCACAGCATCCTGGACCATCGCCAGCGGTCCTGACTTTTGCCTTGCCACTGGACTTCAATGACTCTAGAGGAGACAGTGAGGCTGATGACTTTGCCTAGCTTTCCAGAAAGAATGGGCAGCCGGGTGGCATGGTGGATAGAGTGCCAGGCTTGGAGTCAGGAAGACTTGAGTTCAAATCTGGCCTCAGACACTCACTAGCTGTCTGACCCTGGACAACTCACTTAACCCTGTCTGACTCAGTTTCCTCATCTGTAAAATGGACTGGAGAAGGAAATGGCAGACCCCTCCAGGTTCTGGGCCAAGAAAGCCCCAAATGGGGTCACAGAGAAACTGGCTGAACCATAAGGAATGGTAATAGTGATCTAATTATGATTTTCAGGGGTAGAGTTGGAAGGAAATCGGTACACTTACTTCAGTAGCGTGAAAAATAGTTGAGGAGAAGAAGCTTGTTTGAGTTTGGAACGGGTTAGCTATTGTGGCTTTCTTCAGGGATAGTCCCAGGACAGGGACAATAGAATCATTCTAGTGGAGAACAGAAGAGTGAAGAACATTGACAACGGAGTCAGGGGACCTGTGTTCAAATCCTCACTTATTAAGTGACCTTGGGAAAGTCTCTGGGTCTCAAGCTCCTCAAAAGAGGGGCGTTGAATCGGATGGGCCTCTGAGGTCTCATTGCACCTGAGATCCACGAGTCTATGAAGAATGGCTATGCTGAAGATCTGCTTTAGGTGGCCTGGTGGGTAGAGCTGGAATCAGGAAGGCCTGAGTTCAAATCTAGCCTCAGGCACTGACTCTGTCACAGAACCTCTCTTTGACTCACTTTCCTCGAATGTAAAATGAGGACAATCACAGCCTCTTGCAAATATCAAAGGAGATGATGCTCCTAAAGCACTTAGCAACGTGCCTGGCACGTAGTAGGAGCTCTACAAACATTTCTTCCTTTCCCCTTGTTGTATTCCTCATTCCCTTACATTTTAGCTCCACTCACACTTAGCACTCCCCGAGGGAGGCCAGCCCCTCTGCTATGTGAGGATGCGGTCCCTAGTGGGCGATCTAGGCCCAGAGAAACCCTTGCGGGCCAGTTCCTAGACAGTGGCTGCAGTGGCGGCGCCTCTCCTCTAGGGGTCGTCAGTGACCAGCGGTCTTGGGCCATCTCAGCCAAGGCTAGCGCCGGGTCAGGCCAGATCTTGCAGGGGCGGCTTTGGTCTCTCGATGATCCCGAAGGGGGCTTTTGAAGTGGGCACTCCGGAGGAGCCCACGCCACGTTAGCGCGGGTGAAATCCTGCTGGCTCACGGTTTTGGGTTCTTTTTTTTTCCTTCACACCTGGTGCATCTAAGATCTCTGCTGCTGTCAAAGCAAAACCCTGCTAGTTGAAAGCAATGATTAGATTAGACAGAGCAAAGTTGTCCCCCCCACCACTTCTACCCCATAATTTGGCTCCCAGAGACAAAAATTTAAAATTAAACTTTAAAATGCATGCAGATCGGATCATAGACCTGTAACAAAGGCCGCGAAAGGAAACAGCACCAGCAAAAACTTCATCTTTTGTTGTTTTTTTATTTAAAGGATCCTGGGCCGGAGTCAAACAGAGGCTTCGGAGAGGGAGTATGGCACAGTAGAGAGACTGTGAGTCTGAAGTCAGAAACGTGGGCCATACTGACTACATGTCTGCGTCCCCTTGGGCCATCCATTCTCATTCGTTCATTCAGCGAGCATCTTTTATTTTCATTATTTATTTATTTATTTTCAATTTTTTTTTTTGCAAGGCAATGGGGTTAAGTGACTTGCCCAGGGTCACACAGCTAGTAAGTGTTATGTGTCTGAGGCTGGATTTGAACTCAGGTCCTCCTGACTTCAGGGCCGGTGCTCTATCCATTGCGCCACCTAGCTGCCCTTCAGCGAGCATTTTTAAAGTGCCTACTACGTGCCAGGCGTGTGTTGGGCCCTGGGAATACAAAGACAAAGACCAGCAGCTCCCTGGAGGACATGGATCGCAGAGTCTGACATAGTGAAGTACGATTCCCTCGTTTTGCAGGCGGGGATCGGCCTATTCATGTGCATGCATTGTACACGGCAGGAGGGATGCATTAGAGCCACATGATGGGCACTGGAAATGGGGGGCGGGGGCTATACCCCTTGTTGTCGTCTGTCCTTTGTTCTCAAAGAGGACCATAACCTCAGGGAGGTGATGCCATGACATGGAAATGCATTGGATTTAAGTGAGGCGGGGCTGTGCGAGGTCACCAGCCTCACTGTCTCCTCCAGAGCCATCATCCATAGATCAGGAGACTTGGAGATGGCCCGGGATGCAGTGGGAGACTGTGGCCTTTTTAAGCTAAGGTCTTTCCCAGGTCTCAGTTTGACTGAGGCAATGCCCAGTGATTAAGGACTAGGTAAGCAATGAGGCAAAAAATGGCCTCTTTTACATAGTCAAAAAAGAAAATCAATCTGGGAAGGGAAGACCCTTCTGCCAAAACAGAAAGAGTTGTCATTTCTGCTCACTCAGCCATCAAGCCCACACAACAACCGCCATCTGACAGAATAGCATCGGTGAGGTCTGGAGAGCTCCGATCAATATCGCCAAACCTCCTTATGGGTGCCAGAGAAGCCTCCGGGTCGTGGGGCTGGGGGAGTTCTGTGTAATCTACCTAAGGCTCCAATCCTCCTCTACAATCCTGTAAAGGGGCCCTGAGCTGCTAAGGCCTCGTCCTTTCCGATTCCCTTCCATCCAGTCTGCACATGTCTTGTCTGTCCATTGCACCGGACTGGGACCTCCCCGAGGACAGGGCCTTTTTTCCTTTTGGCCTTTCTTTGTTTCCTTGGTGCCTGGCACAGCGCCTGGAATGTATTAAGCGTTTAGTGACTGACTGTTGACCAACAAAGTGCTTTACGTATACCATCTCAATGGAAGTCCTTTCTGACTCTTGGAGTCTCCTTTGATTTTTCCGTCTTCCTCTCCTTCCCCCTTGCCCTCCCCTCATATCCAGTCACTTGCCAAGTCTTGCCAAGCCCAGCTCTACATCTCTCATTCCATCCCCTTTCATCTACTCAGCTAGCTCAGGTTCTCTTTGCCTCCTTCCCAGATGGTTGAAATACCCTCTTAATTTGTCTCCCCTTTCCATCCTCTCCCCTCTTCAATTCACTCCCCAACAGTAGCTAAGACAATAGTCCCAAAAACCCAGGTCTGACCATTGAAGAACCCCCCTCCTTCATAAGTCTCCAATGCCTTCCTATTGCTTGCGGGATAAGATATGAACTACTCGGCCTGGGACTTAAAGCACTCCACGAGTCAGCTTCTGCCATCTTTACTTTCCATCATACTCAAGCTGGCCTGTGGGTGGTTCTCCACACACAATATTCCATTTCTACTGAAACTTTGTGTGGAATGATCCCCTCTTCACATCTGTTCTTTAGTACTCTTAGCCTCTTTCCAAGATCTTCTCAGGTGCTGCCTCCCACAAGAAGCCATTCTTGATCTCCCCAAGAGCTCTCTCTCCATTTCTCCCTCTCTCTGTTTCTCTGTCTCTCTCTGTCTCTCTTACTTTTTCTTGTCTCCCCTCTGTCTCTCTCTCCCCTTCCCTTCTTTTTCTTCCTCCTCTCTCCCATTCTTTCTCTTTCTCTTTCTGTCCCCTTCTCCGTCTCTCTCCCTCACCTTTCTGTCTCTCCCTCTCTCCTCTCTCCTCTCTCTCTCTTCTCTTTCTTTCTTTTTTTTTTTTTAGTGAGGCAATTGGGGTTAAGTGACTTGCCCACAGTCACACAGCTAGTGAGTGTTATGTTTCTGAGGCCAGATTTGAACTCAGGTACTCCTGACTTCAGGGCCGGTGCTCTATCCACTGCGCCACCTAGCTGCCCCCCTCTTCTCTTTCCCTTTCTTTTCTCTCTCTGTCTCTCTCTCCCCCTCTGTTTCTGTCTCTCTTGTAGTTATTTTTAATTTACTAGCTTATATGTAAATTTTGAATTCCCTACTAAAATGTAAGTTTCCCGAGGGACGAAACTGTTTGATTTTCATCTTTGTACTTCCACTGACTGGCACATAGCAAGCACTGGAACTATTTGCTGAATCAAATTTGCTGCAGCTTTAGCTGAAGCTCTTCATTTCATAGAATTATAGACTCTTAGGGCCTGGAAGGGATCTGAGAAGGCATCTATCTGATCTATAGTCATTCTGCCTTCAGACAAGTTTTCTCAATCAAACTGAATAGACATTTATCCATGCTTTTCCTTTATTTAAGAAAGTTTCTATTGATGTCTTTTATTTTTATTTTACCACCAACAGTTTCCAAAGTATTTCTCCTCCTTCTTCCTTCCAGAGCATAATCTTTTATAACAAAGGATAAAAAAGAGGGGAAAAAGTTCATCAAAACTGACCAATATATTGAAAAGGCCTGACATTCAATGTAGTGTTCCATGCCCATAGATTCCCACTGTAAGAAGGGCTTTCTTGTGTCTTTTCTCTGAAGTCAGTCTAGACTAGTGTACTTTCATAATATCTATACTTTTCTTAGTAGCCTTCATGGAAAGGAAGGCTTCCAGAGTGCATTGGATAGATTTTATTTGGAGAATTTGTGGGAGGACATGGAAGAGAATTAATCAGAATGAGAAGGTCTGGTTGGGTGGCAGTGTATACCTTGGAGTAATTACCCATTCTGTGAGATGAAGGACCCAGGAAAGTAGATGCCTGAGGTACTGAAGTCTGCCTCCTTCCGGTTGTGAGCAGCCCTTTCCTTTCAGGATTTCTTCCTTACACTTCCAGGCCTCCATCTTTGATTGGGATGTGCATATACCCGTAAGGAGCTACGTAGAAATGGTCCTCACCAAGCACCAATCCTCTGCTTGCTGCCTGGCTCTATCCTTCCTGCTGTTTCTGCTTGTTTACCTCCTGCCCAACATCAGGCTTAATGCAGGGCATATTGCAGACCGACGATTCATGCCAGGCAGGAAGCTGGACTCTAACACGGTTCCCTTAATGCATTCCATCTGGTCACCTAATCCTTACAACTAACCTCAATCCCTTGTGCTGTGAAATCTACTTCCTCTCCAGGTTTCAGAACTTCATGAGACCACACGGAAAAGAAAAAAAAGAACCAGCTTCCAATGTTTAAACGAATACTTTTTCTAAGTTGCAAATTATTAGCATGTGTGTGTGTGTGTGTGTGTGTGTGTGTGTGTGTGTGTGTGTGTGTGTTGGGGTAGGGAAAAAGACATCTGTGCTCTTTTTGGTTCAATTAAAACAACCTTGCAGAAAGAGCCTGGTTCTTTGTGTTTGGATCAATAACCACAAATGATAGATTTTGAAAAGTATCCAGGGGCTGTGGGTGATGCGCATTAGGGGGAAAAGAATGGTCAGTGAGCCACAGAACCACAAGATTCTAGGATCTTAGATTCGAGACCTGAAAAGAATTTAAAACAATACGAAGTCCCACCTCTTTATTTTATGGATGAGGAAAGTGAGGCCTAAAGAAGAGACTTATCCAAGGTCACACATTTAAGGGAGTAGCAGAGCCAGGATTCAAATCTAGGGTTTCTGATTCAAATGAGCTTCCATGATCTGATCCCCTTCAACCTACTATGGATTTGGAACCAGAGAACGTGGTTCAAAACCTCTTTCTGTGACTTAACACATGTGTAAATTTGGGCAAGTGACTTTCCTTCTGTGGATCTCAACTTCTTCCTCTCTGAGGTGATGGGGCCAGACTAAATGGAGTCTCCTTCAGTTTTACGTCTATGCCCCTAATCATTTGTACTCCCAATATACCCTCTTTTCTCCTTGGGCAGCTCCCCTCGATGCCCAACAAACCTCCCATACTCATTTCTGTCTCCATCTTCATTCATACTGCTCCCCTCTATCCAAAGCCTCAGTATCCTTCAAGGCCCAGATGAAGATGGACCCATCCCATAAAGCCCCTTCTTCTCCTGTGAACTTCTATGGGCATGTCTGTCTGTGTGGTAAGAAGCACCTGGAGTGGTCTTTCAAGCTGAACTGAAAGAAGAGTAGAATTAGTCTTTTTATAAGAGATGGGAGCAAACCATGATGGTCTTCCTCTTCCCCTTCCACCTTGGTGCAGAAGGGGGACAGTTATTTACATCAAGCAGGCACTTTGGGGTTGGAGCACTAAGGTCGATCAATCAATCTGCAAACATTTATTAAGCACTTTCTGTGTGCTAGGTGCTGGGCTGAGCAATGGGTACACAAAGAAAAAGCAGGAGCCCATCTCCAGTAGGAGGTTTCCTGATTGGCTGAGATGGAACCAATGACTGCATGTGCCCAAAGCATCCTGCAAGATGCTTGCGGACCAGTGGGGCAATATCCTAGGGAGAGACAGAGATTGTAGGTGTGCAGTCAGTGAGATAGCGCCTTCTGGGCTGTCTGGAGGGGCCAAGGTTTCCAGGACGTGGCCAGGGACATCAGTTCCATGGCAGGGATTAATAAGCTTGAGCTTCCTTGTCCCCCAACAGGCTGTACTTTGGCTCTTTGAGGGCTCTTGTGTTTCATCAGTCAGGGTAATGCCTTTACCTGGCCAGCATATAGCCCTTCCACACCTTATCATGCAGGGTGGTTCTTCACGCTCATTCTTTATACTTAGAAGCAGCTAGGTGGTGCAGTGGATAGAGAGCTGGACTTTGAGGTTGGAAGACCTGAGTTCATATCGGGCCTCTGATACTCACTAAGCTGTGTGACCCTGGGCCAGTGAGTTAAAGCACTTTGCAAAACCTTTAAGCTCTAGTCTAGATCCATGGGAGCTGTTCCTCCCCAAGGAAGTTGGACTCCACCCCTGGAATCACTCTGGGCTCTGAGAGGAGGGCTTTCCCCTTCTCCTGCTGGATCCAGGCCTTCACTATATCCTGGCCACCTCTACACAAGGCCCCAAGGAGATTCTCCCAGACCTCCCCTTCTAACACCCCTTTATGCATTATCTTCTCCCATCAGAGTGTAAGTTCCTTGAAGGCAGGGACTGATTGTTTCACATTCTTGTTTGTGCATTCCTGTACTTGGCACAGTGCCTAGCACATAGCTAAGTCTTCATAAATGCCCTACTTATCCATCCATCTATACATCCATCCATCCATGCATCCATCCGTCTGTTTGTCTATTTATCTATCTACCCATCTATCTATCCTTCCATCTAACCATCCATGCATTTATTCAAATGCTATCTAACGTATCATTTTTGTTCCTTCCGGTGTGGGGCACAAGCACCAGCAGAAGCACAAAGCCTGTATGTGGCTTCCTGCAGAGTTGATGCTCTCCTTTAAAACAGCCCAGCATTCGGCTGAGCAAGGTGTCCCCAGCCTGTCTCAGGTGGCAGGTATCGGAAAGACACCCATTTGACTGATAGCGTTTGATAAGCCACTTTGCCAGCCCAGGTGCACATCTGGTCATCTGCATGAAAGAGCTTTGGGACAGGGAGGCATGTGACCGAAAAGCCCCATGAAAGAGACATTGATAGCGCCCAGCTCTTCCGTAGGGGCAGACTCCTGTTATGTATTTTCAGGAATGTTAAATTAGGCAGCTAGGTGGATAGAGAACAGAGTTAGGAAGGCTTGAATTCAAATGTGACCTCAGATACTTGCTAGCTGGGTGATCCTCAGCAAGTCTCTTAGTCAATGCTTGCCTCAGTTTCCACATCTGTAAAATGTAACACTCACCACCAGGGATGAAACAGCAGCCACAACAGCAGCAGCAGCAGCAGTAGTAATAGTAGTAGTGGTAATAATAGTAGTAGTAGTAGTAATAATAGTAGCAGTAGCAGCAGCAACAGTAGTAGCAGCAGTAGTAGTAATAGTAGTAGTGGTAGTAATAGTAGCAGCAGCAGCAGCGGCAGTAGTAATAGTAGTGGTAATAGTAGTAGCAGCTAGTCTACCACAGATATTCCTGCTATGTCTTACCTGTGTGGCCTTGGACAAGTCACTTTCCTTCTCTGGGCCTCAGTTTCTTCCTTTGTAAAACGAGGGAGTTGGGCAAGGGGACTTCTAAGATCCCTGCTCACTCTGAAACTATGATCCTATGAGGTGAGATTTTGTGAGTGTGGCCCATCCTGCTGTAATACAGGTTGTGACTGTGGAGCTTGAAGAAAGACCTTCAAGAGCTGTTGTGGCTGTTCTATTCATCCCCCCATGGCCGAGCAGGTGACCAGCATCTCCAGGTTTATCTAGGCTGGTCCTTGGAGAAAATCAAGTCAAGAGCCACCTCCTGGATGCCTTCAGCCTTTCCTTGGCCCCCACGTGCTAGCATCCTCTCCCCAATTAAGTTCTCTCTTTTGGAGTAGATTCCTATGTAGACCTGTTGTTTTCCCGGGTAGAATGTAAGCTCCGTGAGGCTGGGGACTGTGATATTTTTGTTGTGGTAGCTGCAATGCTAGTCCAATCACTAACCAGTCAATAAATGCTCATTGATTGATTGATTTGGTGTCAATGGCTGCCCTGCTCTGTGGCACTTGCCAGAGCATGTCTTTGGCCCCTGGCACCGCCTTTTAATCCCAGGGTCAGGCCCATGCTGTGAAGAGGCATTTGAGGAGGACCTTAGAGGAAGATCATTCCCCCCGATCTATCCAAATAAGAGTATTTCACCTTATGATAATGAGTAGCATCAATCCCAGGACTGATGTGGGTTAGGAAGGCAAAGGGCTGGAAAACACATTTTCTACTAAAGAGGATGTTTTCCATGAAGCAGATGCGATTCCAGAGTGGGGATGGGATTCAAGTACTTCAAATGATTTTATTTCTCTGTCTTCGTATCCAGTCAATGGGTAATGTGCTTGGACTCAAGAGGGACCTGAGTGTGAATCCTGCCTTGGACACACACACACAGTACCAGCTATGGGTCCATGAGTATGTCCCTTCATCTCTCTGAGTTTTGATTTCTAGTAGGGTGAGAGAGAGGCAGTTCAGGACAGTGAACAGAGGGTCAGTTCATTTCCCATTGCCCCAGACACTTTCTAAAATTGCAAATTACAAAAAAGTTGCTCAATCTGTCTGGGGGAGGGAGTTTCCACACTGGGAGTCCCCTCTCTCCCCTTCCCCATGGAATCACAACTCTAGGATCCTTCAACAACCCTGTCTTCAATGGTTGTGAAAGTCAAAGGAAGTCTTGTATGCAAAGCATTTTCAAACTTCTCAGTGCTATGGAAATCTAAGTTTTTAATGTGGATGTCACTCAGCCTGTTTCTTCATCTTCAAAGTGGGGATACCGATATCCAAAGCACCATCTCCCAGGGTTGCTGTGAGGATGGAATGAAAGCTTGCACTTTGAGACTGTGTAGATCTTAAAGCCTCATCAACCAGTCGCCCTACCAATCATTTAAGAACACCGTAGGTGCCTAGGACTGTGCTAGGTGCTGAGGATGGAAAAGGAACCAAGTCTTGCCCTCAAAGACCTTAGATTTGATTAGGCGGAAATATCTAGAATGTATAAAAGCATATGCAAAACATCGACAAAATACAGACAAGGTAATGGGAGGGGGGAGACGTATTCAATAAATGTGAACTATTATTACCATTGTTAAAAGTATGAGTAGGAAATTCAATCGGTTCCAGCACAGAAGGAACAGCAGGCTGGGAATCATTCACTCTCTAAATCTCCAATCAGTTCCTGATGTTTTGTAGTGGTGGACACTTTCTCTCCTTCCCCGTGGCCAGAAGGGCCTCCCTCATCAATGTCCGATCCTTCCAGGGTGGAATTTTCCCGTGGGTGGGGACCGTTTAATTGCTATTTACCTGTCGAAGGCTGCTTTTGACACACATGATGAGCCAGCTTCCTTTGACCATTCCCTCCTTAGGAGGCAGGATTCCTCTGCCCACACTCTGCTCAGTGTCGACTCCTTCTCCGGGCAGGCTTTGTCTGTCCCTGGCTGCTGTTGTTTTCCTTTTTTTCTCTTTCTTTCTTTTCTATTCTTTTTTCTTTTTGCCCAGACTGTGCATTTTGAGTAAAGCAGAGACCCAAGACAGGCTCCTCGGTCTTGTCATTGTAGGAAGGCCTAGAGAGCCTCCCACGCAGAGCCTTCCTCAAAGCTAGCAGGGGAAGCCAGTTCCTTTGAAGAAGCATTTTTTAAACAAAAGGGATTCCCCCCCACATGCCATCGGGCCTGACAATGATTTCTTTTCCTGCTGTATCCCCAAAGCTCTCAGAGGCATTCGACTCCATTGGAGCCTGGGTGGCAAGAAGCCTTTTCGGATCCTGTCTCTGAGGCTTCTACTCATTTACGGACTGACGATGAAGTATGAATGAGGTTCATAAACGGGTGCACAGATTTACAAAATCTTTTCCTGGCCCCCAGAGGCTCAGAGATTGGCTCACAGCTGGGAAGCATCTCAGAAGCCTCCAAGTCCAGCCAAGACCCAAGGAAGTTACGTGACCTGCCCAGTCTGGGACGTGAGCCCAGGCTCTCTTAGCCCAAGTCTAGGCCCTACCTTACCCCATTAATACTTGGATTTCTCATTCATGGATTCCAGTACTGGTTAACTGTCTACTGGATGAGGAACACTTGAGTTCATATCCTGCCTCAAACACTTACTATTTGTGTGACCCTGGGCAAGTCACAACTTCTCTGTGACTCAGTTTCTTCACATGTAAAATGAAAGGGCTGGACTTTGTGACCTCCAAGGTCTGGCCCAATTCTCCATCTATGAGATTATCTTTGTATAACTCTTCACCGAGAACCCTCTGCCGAATGCCTGAGCGTGCTCAAAATCACAGAGTAAGATCTTTCCATCATACATCATCATGCTTTAAATAATAGCTAATAAGCTAACATTTATATAGCACTTACTTTGTGCCAGATACTAGGCTAAGCACTTTGCAATTATTATTCTCATGACAACCCAGAAAAGCAGGTGCTATTATTATCCCTATTTTACAGATGAGGAAACTGAGGCAAGCATCGGTTAAATGATTTGCTCAGGGTCACACAGTTAGTGAATATCTGACATCACATTTGAATGCAGGCCTTTCTGATGCCACACCTGGAACTGCATCTCCTGTACCACCTAGCTCCCAGCCTCCTTCACCTGGGCTGGATGTGGCCTAGTCTGAGTTTGGAGCTGCCATGGGCCAGGCCCCCAATGCATTCCTCTGAGCCCTGAAGAACAACAGGGACATATCAGAAGTCTGACCCTCTCCACTCTCAGAAGATGAAGGAGGAGCAGAGCTGGGGTTCCAATGTGGGTCCCTGGCTTTAAATACAGTACAAGCACGCTGCCTCATCTTCTGTGGCAGATCCTTGATTCTCAAGGCATGCATTCAAAGGCTGTCCACCGTCGCTTCTGAAATGTCCAAGAAAAAAACACACAGACCTGGATGTCGGAGGTCACGTCATCCTCAAGAGTGGACCTGTGGTACCATAGTAGACAGGGTTCAGGACTTGGATCCAGGATGACCTGGGTTTGAATCCTATACTAGATGCTTATTAGCTGGGTGACCTTAAACAAGTTACAAGCCTCTCTCTGAGCCTCAGTTTCCTAATCTGTAAAATAAAGGGGCTGGATTGGATGACCTCTGAGGCGTCTTTAAGCTACTCTATGGTTCTATGATTTATGAACTAGACCCAGGCTCAGAAGGACCCTTGAGTCTGGGGATGGTGAGTAACCAGACCTCGGGGGAGCCTGCCCTTTGGCCCTCCAGGCCAGTCTAGACCCAAAGCACAAGGTGGAGTGTCATTCGTTTGGAGCCAGAAGAGGCCATAGAAGGAATCTGGTCCCATCTCTCAATTTACAGATAAGGATACTGAGGCCCTGTCCGTAGCTGAGCTAGGATTTGAACCTAGGTCTTCTGCTTTCGGAGCCAGCCCACTTTTCCCCAGTAAGGGGTTTCACAGCCTCTTTCTCTCCCGATTCAGCTTGCCTGCCCGCCCACGTCTGCCTGGCACCCCCTTTCATCACCCAGATGAAAACTACAATAGGAGGCCCAGCCCACATCTCAACAATAGCTACCACCACCTTATGCAGTGAAAGTCCCTGAGGGCTTGGGCAGAAGTACAGGCTGCCACAGCAGGCTGGGCTCCCTCTCACCTGTCTGGGTGCAGCAATACCAGAGGCGGGGGGCTTTCCGTTCATCGTCTAGCCGGTTCAGTTGGCAGACTTTTTCCCCACCCAGTGTTCCCCCATTCGGCTTCTGAAGAAATGTTACCCACCGCGTTCTCAACTTTGGCCCCAAGTTCTCCATCTTCGCTGATCCCAGGAATCTGAGGAAATTGAACTGACAGCCACAAGGGACCTCAGAGACAGTCTGGCACAGAGGTGGGGAGCCTGCGGCCTCAAGGCCACATGTGACCTGTAGGTCCTCACGTGTGGCCCCTGGAATGTTCTGTGAGGTTTGGATTCACTTGAGGACCTAGAGGGCACCCCTGCCTACCAGTCACCAACATGGTGCTCCTCTGGGATCCTAGGAATAACCAGATCAGGCCCCGATATTTAGGTCCCATGTTCTAATAAGATCTAGGTAGCCCACAAAATGACCTGGGGTGTTTTTCCCCATTCAGAAAAAATCCCACCGGAATAATCTATCTTCCCTGGTCCCTGCATGTTGTCTTTGATTCCCCTGGGCGAGCCCCTTCTGGGGATTAGCTTCCTGTTCTAGTTGTGCTTTGAGGTTTGCAGAGCAGTCCTTACAAAAGTCCTTGGGAGGCCCAGCAGACTACCCTTTTACCCAAGTGCCTAGCCCAGTAGGTGCTTAGAGGCTGTTTGGTGTACTACATAGAGCCCTGGATTTGGAATCAGGGAAACCCGACTTTGTATTTCCCCTCAGATACTTACTGGGCTATATGACCCTGAGTAATTTAACTAACCTCAGCCTCAGTTTCTCCATCTGTAAAGTGGGGCTAGTAATGGTACCTAACTCCAGGGTTGTGAGGACCAAGTGATGACTAAGGTTGAAAAACTTTGCAGATCTTAACTTATACAAATGTGAGCTATTATTGCTATAGCTAATAATGAGAAGTGGTAATTGAATTTAGCTATTATATAATTCAATAATTATAACTAGATTATTATTGTATCCATTTTTTTTCAGATGTAGAGGTTGAGACTCAGAGGGGCCTGGAATCTCCTCAGTAGACTGAAATTCAGGTTTCTGCTGACTCTAACTTAAGCCCCTCTTCCACTGAACCACACTATCTTTTTTTTTTTTTTTGGCTAGGCAATGAGGTTAAGTGACTTGCCCAGGTCACACAGCTAGTAAGTGTTATGTTTCTGAGGCCGGATTTGAACTCAGGTCCTCTGACTCCAGGGCTGGGGCTCTATCCACTGCACCACCTAGCTGCCCTGCCTACCTTTCTTTATGGCCCCCTCTATGACCTTTCCTGAGCTGTGACAGATTCCCAATAGACCTTGGTTTTAATTAAAGGATGTTAAGATCATAGATTTAAATATGGAAAGGACCTTAGAAGCCACAGAGGCCTACCCACTTTTTTTTTTTACAGATGAGGAAACTGAGGCACAGAGAGGTTAAATGACAGAATGGTAAACTCATATGGTTATTGATTTAGAGTGGTATGATTAGAGGTGACCTAGTCCAATCCACTCATTTTACAAACCACTCTAGGTGGCATATCTAAGGTCCAATCCAGGCATTTTGCAGATGAGAAAACTGAAGAGACATTAAGCAACTTACCCAGCTGGGGTAGCATAACCAGTGAGTGTCAGGAAGGATTTGCACCCGCATCTTACCGACTCCAGGTGTAGTCCAGTGATAAACAGAACCTGGGATCATAGACTTAGAACTGGGAAGAGCCATATAGATGATCTAGCCCAGAGTTCTTAACTTTTGTGTGTCCTCGGTCCATTTGGCAGCCTGGGGAAGTTTAGAAATTCCTTGTCAGAATAGTGCTTTTTAATGCATACCGTGTTGCTCAGGATTATAGAAGAAAGCAACTCTCTTCAAATAAAGGTGAATTTCTTTCCCCTCCAGTTTCACAGACCCCCTGAAATCTATCTGTGGACTTGGGGCCCATGGCTAAGAACCCTTGGCCCAGAGGGTACAATGCTAAACCCCCAAAGTCTTTGAAGGCCCTAACCCGGGCAGGCCAGGAGAGTAACTCAGTGTGTGGGAGGATCTGAGCTGGCTCCTGGTCTATGTATTTTACCTGTGCTGCCAGGTGCGCAGACAGGGCCCAGTTGGCTGATTTGCCTCTTCCCCAAAAACCTTGGCGGGGGCCCAGGCTAAACATTACAGCCTGGGTGTCTGAGCAAGCCAGCCTCCACCCCAGGACAGGGTGCCTCCCCTCAATCCTCTGCTTGCCAGTCACCAACATGGTGCCCCTGTGGGACCATTGGAATAACCAGGTCCAGCCCCAATATTTAGATACTGGGTCCTAATAAACAAGAAAAGAAAAGAAGAGTGGAGATCAGCTCCAAAGAGCCCTGTCTAGTGTCCTCGGCACTTTCCCCTGGGCTTGGGTGGGTCCTTCTAGCTTGAAGAGAGATCTCAGGTGGACGGCTGGGTCTGGTAGTCTGACTGGTCCTTGTGACCTAAGGGCTTCAAAGGACTCCTTCCAATATAGTGGGCACGGCCCCACCTGACTTGAGTTAGGAGCCCTGGTCCTTTGCCGTTTATAAGGCTGAGTGACTTTGGACCAGTCTCTGGACCTGAATTTCCTCATTTATAAAATAAAGGCATTAGATTAAATGTTGCTTAAAGTCCATTGCAGTTCAGACGTTTAAAAATATATATTTTTCATTTGTTTCATTATTTCCCAATTACATTTAAGTTTTTTTTAAACATTCATTTAAAAATTTTTGAGTTCCAAATTCTTCCCTTCCTCCTGCTCTTCCCCCACCACTTGAGAAGATAAGCAATAGGATGTTGATAATACATGTGAAGTCATGCCAAACATATTTCCATATTAGTTATGTTGCAAGAGAAAACACGCACATAAACAAGAAAAAGAAAGCAGCATAAGTCGGTGTTCATCGGCACTCAGTCTGTCAGTCCTCTCGCGGGAGGTGGATAGCACTTTCGTTATGGGTCCTTTGGGATTCTCTTGGATGGTGGTCTGGATCGGATTCAGCTCAGACATTTTGTGATGACAACTCAATTTAACTACATTTATGAAGGGCCTAAGGTCATTTAGGCTCTGGGGATGCAAAGGCGAACTTGAGGTCCTGCCCTCGAGGCTCTTACGTTCTACTGAGGGTGAAGGTGAGGCTGAATAACAAAGACAGCACCCATCAATAAGAATTTATTAAGCACCCACTATGTACCTGGAAGTGTGCTAAGCACCTGGGGCTCAAAGGCAAAAGTGAAACTGTCCCTGCCCTCTGAGAGCTTAAATTCTAAGAGGGGAAGCAACAAGAACATGGATAAAAACAAAACAATACCAAAAAAATGCAAAGGAATTTTGGATGGGAAACAGACTTATGGCCTCCTAATTGGTCCCTCTCCCCAATCTATGCCTACCCCTCTAAATTTAAGTATATTTATTTGTTTTTAGATAGAGTTGTCATCTCCCTTGATAGAACAGAAATTTTTTGATAGGGACTTTTCATTTTTATCTTACTTTTCCCAGTGCCTGGCACATAGGAGGCACCTAAGAAATGCTTATTGGCTGATCGATTGTCCTTTTTCTAAAGCTGACAAAGCGTTCTTCCTAACACACAATGTCCCCCCTATTGGAGCATTCTCTTGCTCAGCCTTTAGCTGAGTTTGGAAGCAGTATGGTGCTGGGAACAGAGCCCTGGATAAGAAGTCAAGAAATGTAATAAGGAGTTAGTCAGTCCTTACACTTCCACTAACCAATCCTGTGACTGTGGAAGAGTCCTTTGCTCTACATGGGACTCAGTTTCATCATTTATTAAGTGAGGGGGTTGGATGAGATGATCACTAAGATACCTTCCCACACTGAAATGATATGATTCAATGGGCCAGGAACAAGACAAAACTCATCAGTCACCTGTTTTAAGCAGCCCTATTGGCTTCAGAAACATGTCATAGTTTTCCCATAGCCCCAAGCTCCAGTTCTTCATCTTCAGTTCTTCATTGGACACCTCTACCTAACCATCCTCCTGGCACTTCTAAGTCAGGAGGTCCCAAACCAAACTTAGAATCTCTCCCTTTAAACCCACCACTCCTCTCTATTTCCTTTGTCCTATGAAGGCTGCATCATCCTCTTGGCTACCCACTTGCACAGCAATGGATTCATCTTTGCCCTTTTCATTCCTCAAATCCAATCAGTTGCCAAGTCCTATTGCTTTCCCCCTGCCCGCCTCTTGTGGCCATCCCCTGCTCTCCAGTCACACAGCTTTTTGTAGTAGTGATCTGCAATAGCCTAGGGGAGCATAATGATGATGATGATGGTGATGATGATGATGATGATGATGATGATGATGGTGATGGTGATGGTGATGATGGTGATGGTGATGGTGATGGTGGTGATGGTGATGATGGTGATGATGATGGTGATGGTGATGGTGATGATGGTGATGGTGATGGTGATGGTGGTGATGGTGATGGTGATGATGGTGATGGTGATGGTGGTGATGGTGATGAAGGTGATGGTGATGGTGATGATAGTAGCTAACATTTATACAGCGCTATGTGCCAGGCACTGTCCTAAGTGCTTTACAATTATTACTTCATTTGATCTTCACAAAAACCCTGGAGTGTAGTGTTGTTATTATGCACATTTTACAAATGAGGAAATTGAGGCAAACAAAGGTTAAGTGACTTGCCCAAGGGGACACACCTAACACTTTCTTTCTCTGGTGTTCAGTTTCATCATTTGTTAATGAGAGTTCAGAGCAGATGACCTTTGAGGTCCCTTCCAGGTCCAAACCTATTCTAATGATCTTATCATCCTCGTGCTGAGGCCCTTACCAGTGCTTGCCTGGATTATTCTTGCCTCCTAATTGGATAAGGGTTAGAACTTAAGCTGCTCAGGGCAAAGACTATTTCTTTTTTGTTTGTTTGTTTGTTTTTCATCTTGGCAACCCCAAGATTTTGGTTTGGCACAGCTGGCCCTGAATAGATAGTTTGACTGATGTTCTGAGATTAACCCTGCATGTGCCAGAAGAATGGGAAAAAAGGGTTAATGAACTGGCCCTGAAAACACCAAGGCTGATTGGATGAACTGTTCTTGCACATCTGCCACACCAGGGGGAAGAGTTAGGTCTTGAGCCCAGGGTTGTCCTCCTGTGGCATCTACGCTGTTGGATCCAATGGGCCCCACAGTGGAATCTTGCAGGATAAACCACTATTGAGAGGAAATATGAACACAGAAAAGCTAATAAAAACAGTATGCAGTGTAGATCTATAAGGTCATTTCCATGGGGCCCCTGTGAGTAGAGAAATGTGATCAGAAGTCTTTGGCAGGCTATGACATTCGAGCTAACCTTTGAAAGAAGCTAGGGGTTTTATTTCACATCAACTGTGTGCCGAGCACTGTGTTAGGCACCCGGTATACAGAGACAAGAATGGAAACAGCCTTCTGGGAATTTCCATCTTTTTAGGGAAAGGATGGTAACCCCTCTCTGAGCACCAATCCCCGCTTTCACCGAGAGCAAAGGGATTGACTTTCTCCATCTCTCTGCCTAGACTGGGGAAGCTAGCCTTTGGTGTTAAGTCTTGGTAATCATTTAATTTTCCTTCCACAAATGAGGGGTAAAACACCCCTGCAGGCACCTCCTTAGCCCCTCTTTCTGGCTCTGGGGTTAGTCTAAGCTGAAGAGAAGCTTAGGAAATGGGTGACACTGATCAACTTTTGATGGATTTGGTACTGAGTCTGGGGGCTCAAAGGCAGTTACAAAAAGACAAAAGGGGAAGTTGTAATACTTCTATTTCCTCATAAAATTATCTTCTTATGTTTAATCTGTAACTCTCAGGAGTGAAGTTTCCCAGCCATCAATATGACAGGACAGCAATATTGCCTCATCAGTCATGATTTACTTAATGCTTTCTGAATTTAGTAATATTTGATTAAAATTTAATGTGAACATATCATATCATGCCATATATATTATTGCATCCATTAATCAGGTAACTATGGTAATGAAATGTTAGGAGATTGGATGAAAAAAGAGCCAAAGACTTGATAAATGTCTGGTAAACAACAAAAAAATAATAAAAATAATAATAACAAAAATCAAAAGCCACTTGAAGAAAGCATCATTAATATACATTATTTTTACAATCATCCATGTATCACCAGATATTTTTAACCTTTGTTAAGCTGGATTTTTAATTTGTTAAAAAGATGTGAAATATTAATAATAATGAAAAAGACACATTATTTTATGAAGCCACATTCTGGCAGAATGGTGCACAGTTGGATCTAATTCTTTTGTATTGTAACGTGGGCTCAAGTGTGCTCAAAGGATTCAGTTGGTACCCCATAGGTAGAATGACAAATACTTCACAGAGGCCTATGGAAGTAATTCACCTGAAATATCCAACGATAGCGATCTTGTTTTAACATTCGTGCCGACTTGGCCTAAGCAGGCTGAACTATTTTGCAGCTCTAGACTTCTGTGATATGCCAAGAATCTGGATAGATTTCGATGGGCTGTGAGCTGAAGGATGTGCTCCTGGAGAGCAGTTTGTGGGATAAAGATCTGGGGATTTTGGTGGCCTGAATTCAAGGTGAATCAATGGTGTCTCATACGACAGCCTGGGAAGCTAATGCAATCTTAGGAAGCATTCAGAGAAGCTTAATTTCTAGGGCTAGGGAGGTGACAATTTCACTGTGCTCTGCCCTAGTCAGAAAACAGCTGTAGTATTGTGTGACATTATGGGAGCCGTATTTAAGAAAAACATTGGTAAGTTGGAATGTCCACAACAAGTCAGCTGGGCTGTTTGAGTCTCAACATAATGCCCTGGAAGACTAGAGGAAGGAATTGGGGCTGTTGACATCTCCATAAGAAAAGACTCAAAGGGGACACGTCGGGGCCCTCAAGTAACTGAAAAGGGAGTTGGCTTCTGAGGGCAGAGCTAGGGGCGATGGATGTAAGTGGTAGAGGGTGAGCCTCTTTTTGACATAGGACTGAATTCCTAACAATTAGGTCTGTGGCTGCCCCCAGCAATAGTGGGCTTCCTCTCCCATGGTTTCTAAAGGCTGGATGACCACTGGCCCAGCATGTTGTAGACAGGATTCTTCATCAGGAGTGGGTGGGCCTTGGTGCTAGTCTGCTTTCATTTCAGAGATTCTGCAATTCCATTGGCTTTTCATAGCTTTTCTTCCTTAACAATTAAAAGAAAATCATGTAGTGGAAGGATCACCAATTGATATTTCTTATGCCTATCAATCTGTATCTGGAGTCAGAGGATCTGTTCTCATAACCAGTCTATTATTTACTCCCTGTGTGACCCTGTACCTAGTAGTCACTTAACAAGTGTTTATCGAAATGAATTGCGTTAAACTGGGACCTGAAAGGATGATAGAATGGCAGGATATCTGAGATCTTGAAGAAAATGGGTCTCTTGGACCAGACGTTATCTTACATTGGTATTGAGAGGCCTTCTATTCATCAATAATCCCAGCACATCCTGGCCTTAGAACACTCATGAAGGAATTGGACCAGATGATGTCTGAAGTTCCTTCCGGCTCAAAATCTATGATTCCCCATTAACAAAGATCGTAGTACTAGAACTGAAAGAGTTCAACCCCATCCTCAAAGCCATGAAGCAGCATGGAATAGTGGGTAGAGCTCTGGAATTGGAGTCAAGAAGACCTGGGTTCAAATCCAGTCTCAGTAACTTACCAGCTGTGTGGCCCTGGGCAAGTCATTCAACCTTGTCTGTCTCAGTTTACTCACCTGTAAAATGAGAGGGTTGAACTTGATGACTTCTGAGGTGCCATCTAGCTATGATCCATAGCGTATCCAAATCCATGATCTTACAGAAGAGGAAACTGAGGACTTTGGAGATTTTGACTTATCTGAGGTCATCTAAGGAGGAAGAGGGCAGAACCAAGATTCAAATCCAAGTCCTTGAGCCCTAACTGTTACAGTCTTTCCACTCTGCTATGCCTCCTCACTAGGAGAGTTTGCTGTTTAAACATGTAGACAATGTAGTATTCTCTTAGCATAATTGCTTCTCTGTCAAATTGGGTCATTGGTGAAGCACTTTGCAGACTTTATGGTGCTATAGAAATGTCAGCTATTATGGTGGTAACATTATGGCCTTTGTAGTCTGTCCTGGGAACCTCAAACTACCTTCTATGACACTGTATCAATGGGAAAATGTGTTTGACCTCAAGCAACTGGCATAGAAATGAACTTTGGGAGTATACCATGAGAGGCACCATGATGCACTGGAAAGATTGTTGGGCTTGGAGATGAGAGGCCTGGTTTCAAATCTTACCTTTGACACTAGCTGTGTGACCGTGGGCAAGTCACTTCGTGTCTTCGAACTTCAGTTTCCTCCTCTTTAAAATGGAGACAATAATGGCATCTTCCTTGAGGGCTAGTTGAGACACTCAAGTGAATCCACGCATGCAGCATGCTTTCTACACCTTAAAAATGTGAGGGGGGGAGGTCCACACTGCATTTGAATCAATAAATAGACGTGATTAAAATTTTAAATAGTTTTTAAAAAATTGTCTATGCCCTGGAGTCCTTTTATCAGACAAAGCTCCTGTTTAACTGGGTCAAGAAGGAAGCTTCCTTGGTTGGCCACTCATGCCCTTACTGACTTTCAATAATGGGAGACATGCCAGTGGCTGTTCAGGTCGATAGCAGTCCAGTCGAGTGGTAGAGGACTCCAGGCTTGGGGGTACCTTGAGAAAGTAGACCTTGCTCCTGTAGCAGAAGATAGCAATGGAGGGGAGTGGGGTGGTGGGGTAGAATGAGACTAAAAAGGGCACTAATCATTAGCTTTTATATAGTGCTTTAAGTCTGCAAAATGCATTACAAACATCTCATTTTATCATCATAATAAATCTGGGAGGGATGTGCTATCATTGTCCCTGTTTTACAAATGAGAAAACAGACAGACTTGCCCAGTGTCACAAAGCTAGTAAGCATCTGAGACCAGATTTGAACTCTGGTCTTCCTGTCTCCAAGTCCAGTACTCTATCTGCACCCCCACCACCACCATATCACTAGAGAAAAGGAACCAATAGGAGAAAAGCTGAGGGCAGAGGCAAACAAACCGGGGCTGGAGGAAGAAGAGGCTATCCCTGGGAACAAAGAGAGACACACTGAAGACAAACATGGATGGAAAAATTCTTCCTGAATAAGGAAGCACCTTAGAGGGGGAGAGAAGTGTCATTGATGTATTTTTCTAGGAATCCAGAAAAGAACTATACGTAAAGGGTTAGAGGGAGAAAAGAACTTCCAGTAATCAGAATTATAAGTTACTCGTGCATCACGTGTGTTTTCTACACATGTCCCTCACTTCTTTCATTCCTTAAGTTCAATCAAATCAATTAATAAACATTTATTAATTTCCTGCTATGTGCCAGGCACTGTGCTTAGTTCTGGGGATACAGAAAGAGGCAAAAGACGGTCCCTGCTCACAAGGAGTTGACAATCTAATGGAACAGACAACATGCAAACAGATATATATATATATATATATATATATATATACGTATATATATATATACATATATACATATATATGTATATATATGTATATATATATGTATATATATATATATGTATAAAACAAGCTATATACAGGATAAATAAGAAATAACAGAGGGAAGACACTGGAATTAAGAGGGACACGTTCTTCTCAAGGATCTTGTGAGTGCACCTTTGGAGAAATTGTTTTTGTGACTATATTTGCTATAGATTCTTGGTAAATACTTTTTTAAAAAAACTGATTGACTAATTATTGATGGGACGTACACTGGTGAGGGCTTGTAAGCAACAGCAGTACTAGAAAATTCAGACACTTGTTAGCTGTGTTCTTCTGGGCAAGTCACTTAGCCTCTGTCCATCTCAGTTTCCTCAACTGTAAAATGGAGATGCAGGCTAATATCTGTAAAGTGCTTAGCACAGTTCCTTGCATACAGCAGGTGCTTAATAAATACTTCTTGAATGACTTCCTTAGAGTCCATTGAGGCTACCGCCTTCATTTTACAAAAAAAAAAAAAGATTCTAGGTCTAGAGATGGAAAGGACCCTAGGATTTGTCTAATCTCATCTGCTCATTTTCTAGATGAGCCTTCTGGAATCTAGAGAGGTAAAATAAGTTGCCCAGGACTACACAGGTAAGTGGGTGAGGCAGAATTTGAATCCATCTGCAGCGACCGTAAGCTAGCACCGTTTTCACTGTATGATGGCTTTGGCTCCCAAAAAACCCTAGAGGAAGATTTCTTACAAATGAACCAAATTACATTTCATGAGATCCCAGAAAGAATATCTGAGAGTTGCTTGTAACAGAAGTGTGGAGAACAACATGGCATTACTGTAGAAGTTAATAGAATTACAATTCAAAAGTCCTTTCCCATCTTCTGACATTTAAAGTTTGACATCCGGGTCACAGAGTCACATTCGCTATGAATTCCTGGCTCTCTGTATGAGCGCCCGAAACCAACTGGAGGTTGAAAGTGAAGACGTATTTTTGCCATGCTACCATCACCAAGCCTGTGAAATGGATAGCACGAGATGGTACAGCATTCTGTTTTGACAGAGGAAGAAACCGAGATTCCAGGAAGTTAAGGGCCTTGGGCAAGGTCGCACAGGTAAGAAGTGGAGCTGGGATTCCAGGCCAGGCCCTCTGACTCCAAATCCAATGTCCTTTTTGTATATGGGCATCACTCTGCTTCCATTGTGGGCAGACATGCTTTTGCTCCTGAGTACTCTGATCTCAGGGATGAAATTGGAAAAAAATAAATCTGAAAGGTGAAATCTCACTGTCTGCTGTTTCCACTTAGCTCTGCTCTATGGGTGCAAACTGAATAAGGCCTATCCCTGGAACTGAGCAGGATGTAAATGTGAACTTTAGCCTACGTTCCAAGGGGGAGTTAAAGTAGGAATGAAGATAACGGTAAAGTAGGATAGCCAGGTGATGCCACAGGGCCTAGAGGGCTGGGTCTGGAGTCAGGAAGATTCATCTGAGTTCAAATCCAGCCTCAGGCACTTACTAGCTGTGGGACCCTAGGCCACCCACTTAACCCTTTTGCTTCAGTTTCCTCATCTGTTAAATGAGCTGGAAAAGGAAATGGCAAACCATTCCAATATCTCTGCCAAGAAAACCCCAAATAGGGTTGCAAAGGGTTGGACGCAACTGAATAACAACAACAAATAGGATGAAAGCAACAGTCGCTACTCCTTGACACCATGGGATCATATAAGATCAGAGGCCAAGAACTAGAGAGTACCTAGTATGCCACCCCCTACCCTTGTTAATAAAAACGAGGCAATGGAAGCTTGGTGATGTTGGTGATGTTATATATTTTACCTAACATCATGCTGGCAGGAGTTGGCACAAGTAGAATTTGAATCTGAACTCCCATGATTCCAAAGTCAGCATTTTCCCACGGTCTCATGACCTCCCTCCAGCCCCCCCATCTGTTTCACCCAGATTCTCCCACTTTGTTGGGATTAAATGAGATAATGTTTATAAAGTGCTTAGAACAATGTCTGGCATATAGTAGGTGCTTAATAAATGTTCATTCCCTTCCCCAATGGTACCTATTTTTGCTTTTGAGCAGTAGAAACTTGATGTACTAGAAATGCCAAGATTTTATTAGAAAGATAATAAATTTCATGAGTAATAAAATCTATTATTTATTACCTATCATCATTTGTAATATGGCCCCAAAGTGTGTGAAAGTTCTCAGAAAGCTAGCTGAATTAAAAAAGAAAATGCCTGCAGGATCACACACCTAATAAATGTCAGAGGAGGGATTTGAATCCCCTCCTTTACAACACCAAGCCCAGTACACTATTGTTTATACGTGGCCCCTAATGGAAGTAGGAAATAGCATGATGAAAGCCAAGAGAAGAGGGTCACAGAAAGAGTGATTTTTAAAGAGTTCAAAGAAAAAGAAGTGGCGTGAGTGGTAAAACTGGATTAAGCTCTACTACATTTAATCTGTGTTCTTCCACCAGAAAGGTGAAGCAATTTTAACTGAGAATTGCTGAATTTTCTTTTCATAGAATTCAAGTCATAAAGTTGTCCAATTGTCCTATGTCCATTTAACAGATGGGGAACCTGAGGTCTACTGAAGTTGAGTGCCACGGATAAGGTCACATAGGTAGGAAAGACCGGAGCTAGAACGCGGATCCATGTACTCTTAACTCTGGGTTCAAAGGAGTCCTCTGGCAAACAGAATAGTGTCCAGAGGAGAGAAATCAGAATCATGAAAGGCCTTTTATTCATGCTGTTTGATGATCTAGTTGAAGAAACTGGAGAAGACTCAGGAGGGACATACTATTTGAAGGGCTGTCATGTGAAAAGAATATTGCAAAGTCTTACATGGGTTCAAGAAATCAATTTGTCAAGTATAACATTGGAAAGGTGTGGCTATGAAATCTGGAAAAAAAATCCAGCATTTTCAAGGCATTGTAAGGTCTGTCTGAGGCAAGAGGTTAGCCTGGAAGCCAAGCATGGCAGAGCAAGCTCAGACTGCATTAAGAGAGGCACAACATCCAGGACTGGGAGATCCAATTCTTCTGATAAAGGAGAAGTCCAGCCCTCTTTCCACTACCCTATGCTGCCTCTCAAAACACTTGGCTGAGAAGTCTGCATCTTCTCCAGAGGCACCAAGGAGCCATGGAATCTTAACTGAGCAAGACAGGGAACTGTCAGGCCTGTGCTCTAGGAAGATGAGCACACTCGGTAAACAAAGAGCAAGATGGGGAAATGATATGGAATTTCTGGCTAGGCCCTTGAGAGTATCTTTGAAGCCATTCTCAGAGACAGTTCACCAAAAGATACCTGAACAAGACTCTCTGCTTCTTTAAACCGTAACAAGTGTCATTTAGACTTTCCTTGAAGACCTCCAGTGACAGGGATTTCATTACCTCCCAAGGCAGCTCATGCCACTTTGGGCAGCATTTGGCCCAAAGGTACTTCTTTGTAACATTCATCAGCTGCTCCTGGTTCTTCTCTCTGGGGTCACGTGGAGAAAGCTTTATCACTCTTCTATATGACAGCCCTCAAGTGCTTGAAGACAGTGTTCACATCTCTCCTGTCTCCTTTTTTCCAGGATGAAAAATCTCCATTTCCTTCAGTTGATCCTTGTATTGTCTGATCTTCAAGATGCTCTCAGCATTTGGTCCCATCTCTGGAAACTCCTTAACTTATCAATATCCTTTAAAAAAATCTAATCCCCAGGACTGAACACAAGACTCAGTGTGTGTTTTGACCATCTCAGAGTACAATGCCACCATCACCTTCCTCATCTGGATACTTCATCTCTCCATGAAGCCCAAGATGGCATTAGCTTTCTGGGTTGCCTTGTATTGAGCGATCAATAACACCCAGACCTTTTTCAGATGATCCAATGTCTTGCCAGGCATCCTGACTTTTGTACTTTGGTAGAGTTATTGCTTTGTGACATTCCAGTTAATCCTACTAAGTTTTTTTTATCATACTAGATTTGTCCTGACATTGTGGCTAGTTGAGGCCTTTTTGATTCCCAATTCTATCATCCTATGTGTGAGCTATCCCTTCCAACATTTTGTCATCTGCAATTATAACCCTGAATTTCTCCCTTAAACATACAAAGGAAATAATTGGTGATAGGAGCTGGAAATCGTTAGGGTAATGATGAATTTGGAGATCACTTCTGTAAGTCTGGAAAGATTATATCAAAGGAGCAGAATTCAAGGAGGGACTTGAAAGAAGAGGATTGATGGGCTTTAGGTGTGGCTGAGAGAAGCAACTTTCCTTGATGGAGGCACCAGAGATAATGGGCTTATCAATTCCATGCAATTTGGTTCAAATGTTTATTGAGAGCCCTTCATGTGCCAGGTACTGTGCTAGATGAAGAGGGATACAAAAAATAGCCCCTCCCCTCCAAAAGCTTTCATTCTACTGGGAAACACAAACAAACAGATAAGTAAATAAATCCAAGACAATATGAGAAAGAGGAAGAAAGCACTAATAATTCAGGGCATCAGAAAAAGCTTTGTGAGATGGTGACACGGAACTCATTACATGGAATGTGGCATATGGAGAGAAAGATCAGACACGTCTGTCACATGTATTGGAAGTGCTTGACCCTCTCTGGCTGAGAGATGTTGCTCTCCATTGGAAAGCAATGTTGTTTGTGGATGGATGAGCCTGCCCCATGGCAGGGTCAAACATAATTTTCTCTGACTTGTTCCAACATTCATGATTAATGTTGATTTATTACTAGATCGCTGTGTTATGTAAATACGCGGTCGCTCTTTTTGTATGGGTCTTGGTATGGTGCTGACTTAATTGAGTTTGGGAATGAGGGGAGGAGGTGGGAGATACCAAGGCTAACTCTGTTAGTTATTTCCTCTCTAGCAACCCTTGATTTGATGGATGAAACTGCAGAAATAATCACAGTGGCCCAACTATTAATGGGATTTTGAATGGAAACGAGGGGTTTCATTATTGTGCCCGCCTAATGAAAGTGACAGAGAAGGATCTGCCAACTGCAGAAGAAAGTTAAGCAGCAACATAAGTTAATGTGAATAAAAAATATCAAAAAACCTGGAATGAGTCGCACAATTAACTGGACCCCTGGGGAACCCAACCCCAACTCTATACTTTTTGCTGGATTGTAAATCAAACCATAGTTAAAAATAAACACTTAGAAAATCACCTTGGGCTCAGAAACATACCAATGTCTTCCTTCCTAACTCCCTCCCCCCCTCATTCTGTCTCTTTCTTCCTAACTCTAACCCTAAAGTCTTTTCTCTTTCTTTCTTTCTTTCTTTCTTTCTTTCTTTCTTTCTTTCTTTCTTTCTTTCTTTCTTTCTTTCTTTCTTTCTTTCTTTCTTTCTTTCTTTCTTTCTTTCTTTCTTCCTTCCTTCCTTCCTTCTTTCCTCCCTCCCTCCCTCTTTCTGTCTCTGTCTCTTTCTTCCTAATTCTAACCCTAAATTCTCATGCCTTCTTTCTTCCTTCCTTCCTTCCTAAAAAAAAGCTTATTTAATAATTCATTTTATTGTTGTTTTGCTGATAAACTTATTGCTTGCTTTTTTCATCTTTGCATGAGTGTGATTTCTGAAAAACCTCCCTTTCCCTGCTCCAAACTGAACTATACCTTGTAAACATGGAAAAGTTAAGCAAAAACTCCCAATTGTGCTCTAGCACTGATCCCTCCCACCACTTTTGCTGAAATGAGGAAGATATGTTTCAATGTCTTGAACCTGTGTATTACCATGAAACCACTGATTTTGAGCACTCAAAATACAATCAGCCTCAACACTTCACTGAGCTTGAGTATCTGCTTCATAGTGTAGCAACTCGTATTTGGAACCTAAAATCCAAAGGGTAAATTATTTGGTGACTCTAGATGTTAACCCCTGCTCTGAAGGTGGGTTACGCACAAAGGCTTCCCGGGGATGGGGAAAGGGAACTGTTCCTTGGGATCCCAGAGGTTCCTTCTCAATACCTGAATTTCTCCAAATAGAGGAATTTCCCGCCCTTCCTCCCCACCCCCCCACTCCCCCTTCCTGCAGAGCTCCTAATACAAAGGGGTGTGGGAGGTGAGTGGGCGCCCCCAAACCTCTCCAATTGTGATCAGATTGCTGCTCACCGAAAGGTCTTCCCAAAGTTGGCTGGATAGAAAGCCCAGCCCACACATTGTCATTATTCATTCTTTCAGCTTAAAGAGGCTTGTTTTCCCTGCAGAGATGCCCTTCCTGTCTGGCATTTGTAACTGTGGACTGTTGTTTAGTCAAAAAAACGGCATCATCCAAAAAGCCTGAGATTGGGAGCTGATTCATGAGCACCTTTTGTTAGGTAGGGCATGAAAAGGGCTGTGAGAGTGGGGGGTGGGGAGGGCGGGGAGGAGGGGCGCAGTGCTTGCAGTTTCCCCTGCCCTGCCCCCCCCAGGTGAAGAAGGGCAGAGCTGGCAGAATTCAGCCTTCACTTTAATCCAGTCAATCTCACACGCATTCATCCAGCAGCTGCTATATACCAGGAATTGTGCTGGGTGTCGGGGTTCAAAAAATGAGATGACGAATGGCAAATGTGAGCTTCAAGAAGCTACTTGGGGAGGGAGAGACGCAGGATAGGATCAGGGAGAGCTGGAAGAGACCTCTGAGATCATCTAGTCCAACTGCTTTATTTTACAGATGTGGAAACTGAGGCTCAGAGAGGTGACCAGTGACTTGCCCTATGCTGCCTGGCTGCCGCTACAGCATCTGGGATCCCAACTCAGGTCCTCTGCCTCTGAATATACCACTCATTCCTCTATACCACTGCTACATGGAAAAATATCATTATATATGTGATCATTTGAGGAGGAGGAAGCAAACACGAAACCCTAAGATGATCAGGGGGCAGCTAGGGGTGCCATAGTGACAGAGTGCCAAGCTTGGAGGTCACATCCAACCTCAGCTGTGTGGCCCTGGGCAAGTCATGTGCTCTGTTGTCTCCATTTCTTCATCTGTAAAATGAGCTGGAGAAGGAAATGGCAAACCACTGTAGTATCTTTCCAAGAAAACCCCAAGGGTAGTAACTAAGTGTTGGACATGACTGAAAATGACAGAAGAGGATCAGGAAAGATTTTCTGTAGGAGACGGTGTATAGGGTCATAGAGTCTGGAGCCGGAAGGGGCCTCAGAGGCCATTTTATCATAAGAGCACAGATTTAGACCTGGAAGGGGTCTTCTGAGCTGTTTAGTCCAATCCACTCATTTTATAGCTGAAGAATTGAGACATATAGACAGAGGGAAAAGGACTTGTCCAAGGTCACCCTGGTGGCAGAGCTGGGGTTCTGCACACCAAATTCAGCACTTTGCTTCTTCACCTTCCATCTCCCAAATTCTCTTCTGACCACTCACACTGCTATCTCCTCATTACGAAGCTCAGGAAATGGAGGCCCAGGGAGGTCTGATGACTTGACCAAGGTTACATGGGGATCGTCTGAGTCTTAGAGGAAGAGAGGAATTCTAAGAGGTGGTGGTGGTGAGGGACAGAATTCTGGGCTTGGGAGGTAAGCTTATTCACAAAGTCCTAAACATGGAAAATGGCGGCCCAGTTTGGCAAGAAGGTAGACTATACGAAAAGGAGAGATAAGCCTGCAAAGGAAGGAGGAGTCATATTGCACAGGGCTTTGGATGCCAACTGGAGGGCTTCTATCTTATTCTAGGGGCAGTGGGGAGTCATTGAAACTTCTTGAGCCTGGCTGTGTGCTTGAGGAAGACCAGATGACTGACTTCCTTTCAGTTAAAAAAAAAAAACAGAGAGAACTTTCTGGACAGAAGAAGATAGATGTTCCAATGGTGTGTTTGCCTGGGTATAATCACAATTTTTCTCTTAATGCTTCTTCCTTAGCAGGGGAATCTCTGAAGGGATGGCAAGATTTTTATTTTCAGAGACAATTCTGCTATTCTAGGCTTGGAGGAAGAGACTTGTTTTGGAGAAATATGATGAAAGCTTATATGGTCAAGAAAAGAGCAGAATTGACTCAGCACTTCTTGCCTGAACTATTGGGATGGCCACTAACTGGACTCTCTGCCTCTAATCTCTTTCCTCTGTAAATTAATCACCACACAGCTGCTGAAGTGATTTTCCTAAAAACACAAATTGGATCATATCATTACCTTCCCCTCCCAAGCCCCTGCAGTTAAAAATCTTCAGGATTTTCAGACTCCCTACTTTTTCTGAGGATAAAAAGCTCACTCCTCAGACAAGTGTTCTGAGCCCTTCACAATCTGACTTCCATCTACCTATTCACCCTCATTCCATATCCCGCTCCATTTGTGCCCTCTCCATTCCAGTTAAGCTGGCCTGTCAGCTGTGCCTATACCAGACTTCTCATCTCTGACCACCACGCTTTTGCACAGGCTGTTGTCCATGTCCAGAATTCAATCCCATTTCACCTATACCTCTTAAGATTTATAGCTTTATATAAAGCATCACCCAGGGTCCACCTCTTACAAGAAGCCTTTCCTGATTTCCTCACCCCCACCCTAATCATGTCCTCTTGAAACTGATTGGCATTACTTTTTCCATTCTTTATATTTAATCACTTGTTTGAGATGCAGCATGCTGTAGTAGGTGAAGAGATGGCCTCAGAGCAAGGAAGACCCAGGTTCAAGCCCTACTCCTGACACATGCAGGTTGAGTGGCCCTGGGCAAGTCACTTAACCTCTAGAAACTCTAGGTAACTCTCCAAGATGATCAGTTTTGGGCAAGATGCCAAGCTGCTTCCACTTCATACACTTGTGTAAGCTTGAACAGGTCACGTCATAGGCTCAGCTTCCTCACTGGCAAAATTAGGATAATAAGAGCATCTTCTCCACAAGGTGTCTGTGAGGATTATAACTGTGTTTTACAAACCTCATAGCACTCCAGAAATTCTAGCTGCTATTATCATTACTACTGTTGTTTCTTCAGGGATTTCCCTGTATTCATGACATATTGGGTGCAGTCCCTATCCTTCTTACTTACATGTATGTTTCTTCCCCCTCCTTCCCTCCAGCACTGTGTAACCTCCATGAAAACCGACTTGGTGAATTCAGAGGGGTGCTGGCACCAGCTAGAACTGGCCACCAAGACACAACTGTTAATTTTCGGGGTGACATTTACATCTCAGAAATCAGGAAACACTACAAATCAGGTCTTTGTGTACTATTTTTTGATTGGCTAGACTTAAGAAAGTGATGGAAGAATTGTTAACTAATACAGATTAAACTTAAAAGTGTGTCATGGACATATATATGTGTATACACACACACACATACACACACACACACACACACATACACATACATTCTGTGTGTGTGTATTCAGAGAGAGTTGTTAATCATTTCCCAGCACACACCTTTTGTTTGTATCCCTACTGCTCAGCCCAACACCTGGTGCACAGTACATAAGCTGGATTGACCTGAATTAACGCTAAGGAAGTGAATGCAGTGGAGTCCTATAATGACATGGGATCTTAATCGACTCCCTCAAAGCACTTCCTATTCCCTAGTCAGGGGATAAAAATGACTCCTGACCTAAGGAAATTTGAATAAGTCCGGGGAACGCCCAGAAGATTACTGTCACTCCTGGAAATTATAGGGATGGTGATACCACTGGAGTGTGCCTGGTATTTTCATCGTGCTGAATGTTTTTTTTCCCAACTCTGTTTGCTGGACAACAAGCGGCAAAAATAGATGTCACACAAACACTAAAATACAGCTTTTTATTTCCCTTGTCATTTTTCTTTCACCCTTTTCACTTTGGATCATTGTTATTGAGACTCCAGTTTAAGGCCCCCAGCCTAGGTGGGGGGTGAACTCTATTCCATGGAGGAGACTGTAGGTGCCAACAAAGTGTATGTTTAAAGCAAAGTTAGCTTTAGGTAATGGTCCTGTCTGCAGGGTCTGCCTTAGGCATAAATGGAATTGGCAGGCACCCTCTTGGGGTGATTTCAAGAGAGCCAGGAGGGTCTCTGTCTCCAGAACACCCTCTCCTGCCCATCACCTGGCATCTGGCACTCCCTTATCTGCCAGGCAAGGCTCTGACCTCTTTCGTATAAGATGCCAGTGACCACTGATTTATGTCTTTGTGTGAATGAAGAAGCTAGAGCCGCAAGGAATCTGAGGGATCATCTAATCGGAGCCTTTGGTTTTACAGATGGGGAAACTGAGACCCAGAGAAACTAAAAGCAACATCTAGATTCAAATCTGTCTTTCAGCACCTGACCTGGAACTCTTTCTAACTCACATGTTGAAAAGCTTCCCTTAAGAGGCATTTTTCTTTTTAAAGGAAAGGTGTGGGAGAGGAAGAGAGGGTAAGAGGTTTGGGTGTCTGAGGGAGGGAGCAGGGACTACTGAGGGCATATTAGAATGAAAGGGCCAAGGGTGAAGAAGTAAGACCTTTCATGCATTGCACTATCCTGTTATACATTTACAATCTGGCCCTTCCTAAAGCAACTTAATAGTGTCATGATACATTTTTCAAAGATATATTTTAGGCACTTGGATAATCTCATCCTTTGCTAAAGCCTTCATCTGCTGTCTTATCTAGGTGTGGTGGTGACTCCTTTCTCAAAGGTTATGGAAGCATTGACTAATCTCTATCATTTAGTACAAAAATGGAAAAGCTTTGAGTAAAGGCCTGGTAATGGACCAAGGACCAGAATGGTTAACTTCATAGGGAGGACCACAGGTTTTTTTGTGTATTTTTAAAATTCAATTAATACTATTGTTCCCAGGTTTCTCTGAAGCCATCTCTTTCATCCTTTCTTCTGGCACAATAGTATTCTGTTATATGAATATAACATAATTAGCTCTAATTGATAGGTATCCCCTTTGCTTTTAGTTCTTGGTAACTAGAAAAAGAGCTGATATAAATATTTTTGTACATACAGTCTTTTTTTCCCTTTTCCCTTGATCTTTTTTGGAGTATAGGACTAATGGTAATATCATTGGTTAAAGGGTATGTGGGACAGAGTTCCACTCTGATTTCCAGGATGGCTAGACCTCAGAACTCCATCGGCAGGGCATAAATGTGACTGTTTTCCCACAGCCTCTCCAACATTTGTTACTTTTTTTTTTGTCATCTTTGCCAATCTAATGGGTATGAGGTAGAACCTCAGAGTTGTTTTAATGTGCATATCTCTAATTGTCAGTGATTCAGAATGTTTCACATGGCTGTTGGTTACCATTTCTTTGTAAATTTCCTGTTCATATCCTTTGCCTACTGAGTCATGGCTCTTGTTCTTATAAATTTGAATTATCTCCTTACATATTTTGGAAATGAGATATTTATCACAGAAACTTGCTGTAAAAAAAGATTAATTTCTATAGAAGTAGCTGCAGATACATGAGAACAAAAGGCTGGAATGGAGCTACAATCTCAACCCCTTACTGTATTGGTTAATTTTTACTTAGTTTTCCCACATTGGTTTCTTTTTATGAGAAATTCTTTGTCCTGAAGGCCTTGCTTCATTTCCCCATGGTCACTGACATATTCAATGAGTTTACCTTTGTATCCGTGTTCAGTATCCACAACCTACTGGCCATTGTTTCCTAAAGGATAGAATTAGCTCATTCTCATGATATTCCACTTTGGCATCCTTGGCCTCTTCTGCTCTCACTCTATACCCTCTCACTTGGGTGTTTTTGTCCCCTTCCATGACTTCAAATATCACTTTTACACAGAATATTCTCCTTTATCTTATTTTTGAAGGCAATCAGGGTTAAGTGGCTTGCCCAGGGTCACACAGCTAGTAAGTATCTGAGGCTGGATTTGAACTCAGCTCCTCTTGACTTCAGGGCCAGTGTTCTAGCCATTGTACCACCTAGCTGCCCCCTCAGAATATTCTCTATATGTCTGTACTTACTCTCTTCCAATGATTTCAGTCCAGTATTTTCAGCTTTCTGTTGGACATCACCTGGGTTTTCTGCTTGGTGTTCTTCTCATGTACTTCCATCCGATTATAAATCCAAGCATGAAAATTAGCAAATTCCATTCCCTTTCTCCCTCATTTCTAGATCAGTATATCTCTTTTATCCTCTCTTTTCTTGCCTCCTTTCAAACTCTCAAAACTGAACCAACTTACCAATCAAGGCCTCTGTTTTTCTTATTTAACTCTCTTAATACCCTTTGAAGACATTAAAATTCTGAAGGAAGGTTAATTTCCCCCCCAATTAGAAATCTATACTATATACCTGCCTCTGATTGTTCAAATATGTTTACCTTTCTAGATTTCTTTTGATTCTTGTGTTTATATTTCATAGTCCCTATTCAGCTCTGATCTATTTTTTTTTTTTAAATCAGAAATGCTTGGAAGCCTTCTATTCCATGAAAAGTCTATTTTCTATCCTAGGTTTCTAATTAACTTTCCAGGCTAAGTTATTTTAGTTGTAAGCCTATATCTGTTGCCTTTTGAAATATTATATTCCAAGATCTGCTCTCATTTAATGTAAAATAAGCTAGATCTTGTGTGATCCTGACTGTGTTTTTTTGGTATGAGAACTGTTTCTATGTAGATATTTGCAATGTTGTTTTTCTTTGATGTGGGAGTTCTAGATTTGGGCTATGATATTCCTGGGACTTTTTCTTTGAGGGTTCCTTTCAAAAGAGGATTGGTGGAGTCTCTCTATATTCACATTGCCCTCTGCTTCTTTTAGATCTGGAATCTATGCTTTCACATATATATACGTACATACATATGTAGCATCAAGGCTTTAAAAAAATCATGGTTTTCAGGAAGTCAAACATTACTAAAATTATTTTTCCTTGACATAATTTCTACATCAGTTATTTCTGATGTAACAGTGACTATTTTGTCCCCTACCACCTGAAGACTAAGTATGTTATATTTCACCTCTCCCCCAGGGTTCTCTGGTACCCGTACAGGGGTTTGGGGTATCTAATCTCTGCCATTATTCCCAGCTTACATTGATTGTGTTCTCCCAATTTTAGAGGGTCTTTAGCACCCCAGTTGTATTTAAGCAACTTGACAGTCACATTAGCTGTTTCAAAAGAGTGTTTACTTCAGAGGTATAGCAAACAAACACATAAATATTCCTTTCAATGCCCGGGGAAAGCATAATCCCTTCCTATACCACCTTAGTCTTTGGGGAGGAGAAGGTTAACAGTGTAATTCAGTTCTTATATAGCATAGACCCATTAAGATCCAAGTCCAGCCTCACCCCCATCTGTGTATTCATATCCTGTCACCCAGCTTCTCAAGGGCTGGGCTAGCAGCAAAATCTGATGTGGAATACTGGTTGTCATGGCACAAGATCTTGGGTCTGGATACTTGACTACTTGTGTCTAGAACTTGTGCCTAGAAAAAGACAAGTAAAATAAATTAAACCCCCAACCTTATTTCTCATGGTCACAGGGCCTAACAGGAAAAGGGGGAAAGTAGCACTTTCCCCCATATCCACCTTAGTGCATGGAGCTCATGTTTTCAATGAATATGGCTTTCTTCCCTTGGACCTGCCAGAGAGAGAGAGAGACAGGCCCATACTGGTCATTTTAAAGATCCTATCTATGCCAGTGATGAAGCCAATGGAAAGAGGCTACTCCTTTGTCCCATGTGGTAGGGGAACACAGAATGTTTTTAGTACCCTACCACTTCTTTCACGTTGGTGCCTCCATCTCAGGTGATCTAGGAATGTGCAAAGCCTCATTTCATTGCTATCAGATATCTTACATTTTCTTACTTTTTTGATCTTCTGATTTTATTCTCATATTCCTTATTTATGGAGTCATTGGTTGCTGTTTGGTTTATTCTAATTTTTAGGGAGTCTGTTGTTAGCATAAGATTTATCACTTTCTTTTCTAAACTATTTATTGTCCTTTCAATTCCTTTCTACACAGCTTTTATCCAACTATTTATCTTTTGCTTCCTTTCTTCTATGTATTCATGTAGTCCTTGTAGAATTTCCATTTTCCTCTTTTAATACGCTGCTTGCAGTTTTATGGAGCCGTTCTCTCATTTTTGGGACTCTCTGGAGTCACAGCAATTTTTTTTTATACTTCATGTTTTCTTGACTTATGAATTCCTGCAACTGCAGTTCCTAAACTGGGGCTCTGTGCTAGGGCTAAGCTCCCTCTCCCTTGCTGTACTTCTGGTGGAGTCAGCCCTGCTTGATCTTGCATTGGGTCTGCTAGATTCTCTGCTGACCTCTACTTCTCTTGCTTAGGCCTCTTTGGATCTCTGAGTATTAGATCTTCAGCATCTTTCACGGTGTCTCAGGCAGAGTTCTAGGAACCCCAGAACCCTTGGATACCTAGGCTGTTCCTCTGAGACATGGTGTTCTCTGGTCATTATCATTCTCTAGGTCTCCCAAGGTCCCCAGTGTGGGACTGTTCTTCGGGGTGGGGGAGGGGCTCCCAACTTTTCTGCCTCCATGAACTTTGTGGCTCCATGTGCCTCTGGCCCATTACTGGTCATGCTGGTGGTGGGGGAGTAGGATTGGTTTGTCTCTACTAGCACTGGCTTAACACTGCTTTCCTGTTGTTTGTTTTTGCCTACTTTTTTGTGCATTTCTGGGTTATCTATAAGAAGTCACTATAGTTTCTCTTTGGATTCCATGATCATTATTCAATCTGGTATCAGTTTCAGGTTTTACTGGGAATAGCTATGTAGGAGCTAGTCAGTCTGCTTCCACATGGATCACAGAATTAGAGATGAATGGGCTCTCAGGGGTCATTTGGAGCAGGCTCATCATTTTTCAGAGGAGGTAATGCTTAAATTAATGAAGTACATGCCCAACACAACAGGAACTGCTAGGCAGCAGAGGATTAGAACCCAGGTCATAGGAATCTTCAAGGTCATCCAATCCAATCTTATTTATAGATTGGAAATAAAAGCCCAGAGATGTTAAGAGACTGACCCAAGGCCACACAGGGAGTAAGCGGCAGTGCTAGGTTTCGAACTCAGGTCCTCTACATCTGAATTTAGTCCTCTTACATTATACCACATGACTCTTCTGCCTCCAAATCCAGTATTTCTTGTCACTACATGGGGCTGCTAGTGGAGGAGTGGAAGACTAAATTGATCCATCTAACAATTATTTTGTGTCCATGGTTCTGAATACCTGGCTTTCTTAGTGGGATCGTGATGTAGTGAAAAAAGTGTGGGATTTGGAGTCAGGAGAAGCTGGCATTTGAATCCTCACTTATTTGGTGTCCAATCACTGGCAGGTCACTGGAGAACATTGCCTGTCACACTTAACTTGCAAGGTCGTTGAGGACCAAGTGGGACGAACTGTGGAGGAGTGTCATATAAATGTCGTCTAATGTCACGACTGGTTTTTATTTGACAGTCTTTAGCAGTGAGACATTCTAAAGACACAGTCAATTCAGAGATCAGGAACAGGGCCTGTTCCTTCCTGGCTCCCACTGAATGTGGTCTCCAGGGGCTTCCTATACAGCACAGAAGCAGTGACTAGTCTTCAAAGATGGGATTATTGCCTTTCAAGAGGGAAGAAGATGAAAAGAAAGGAAGTGAAGGCGTGGGAGGACTCCAAAGGGAACAGTGGGAAGCCCAAGGCCATTTGACCCAGCAATGCTTCAGATGAAGGCAAGTGAGAAAACTGAATGTGCCTGCCATTTGTACATTTCACATGGATCGGTACCACTTTTAAATGTCTAGGACATTAGCTCAGTTTGGCTGATAAAGAATTGGTCCAGGAGGCAAGAGATGGGCTTCTAGGCTCATATTCAGTATCGGTTAGCCATGTGGGTTTGGACAAGCTTCTCATAACTGCCCTTTCTGTTCTTCCAGCATATCCCTCATGAAACTGACCAGTGTTCCCATGAAAATGGCTACTGTTCTCTGAAAATGACCAGTGTTTTCATTAATCTGACCAATGCTTCCTTGAAACTGACTAGCATTTTTATTAATATGACCACTGTTTTATTTTTCTGATTAAACTGACCAATGCTTCCATGAATATGACCAGTGTTTTCATGAAACCGACTAGCATTTTCATTAATCTGACTGGTGTTTTTATTAAACCAACCGATGCTTCCATGAATATAACATAAAATGACTACTGTTCCATGAAACTGACCAGTGCTTTAATTAATCTGACCAGTGTCTTTTTATTAATCTAACCAATACTTCCATGAATATGACCAGTGTATTCATTTATTTGACCAGTGTTTCTTTGAAATTGATTAGTATTTCTATTTAGCTGACCAATGTTTTTATTAAACTGACCAAGGCTTCCATGAAATTGACCAATGTTTCCATGAAACTGACCAGTGTTTTCACTAATCTGACCAGTGCTTTTTATTAATCTGACCAATACTTCCATGAATGTGACCAGTGTTTTCACTTATCTGACCAGTGTTTCTTTAAAATCGATTAGTATTTCTATTAAACTGATCAATGCTTCCATGAAACTGACCAGTGCTTTCATTAAACTGATCTATTCAGTTTTCATCTAAAATGTAGATGACAGTATTTATCTCCTGAATAGGCTATTGGAAAAACAATAAATGCATAAACCCCCCTAAAACAAAAGAAGACCACAAAACCAAAATAAGTCAACTGATGCGGTCTCCAGGGAAAAGACAAAGAATCTACCTAAGATAATAGTATAATTGTCTTAATTAAATGTAGTGTGAAAATACATGAATGAAACAGTGAGAGCAGAGCCACGAAGGCCTAGGTTACGCCTGGCTTATCCTATAATTTGTTAATGGCTAAGTTCATAACAATAAGAATGCCAAATGCTTTTATTCACTATTTCTAGGTAAATGAAAAAATTACAGGATGTGTTGAGGCAAGTCCTAACATTTAGATGTTTATAAATAACTTTATTTTATTAAAATTTTTATTGATTTCCGTTGCTTTTACATGACCTTCATTATCCACCTCCTCCCTTACCCACAGAGCCAAAGGAAAAGAAAGATTAAGAAAGAAAAAAAATGAAGCATTTCAGCAAAACTAATGGATGCGTTACTATATGACCTTGGGCAATTCACTTAACTTCTCTGGTCCTTAGTTTTCTCATCTGTTAAATGAGGGGCTGGACCCCATAAGGTCATAAACAGCTGCTCAGGTTATTTCCTGCTCCACTTCTGTTACCTTATTATCTATGATTGACTGAGCCTGACAATATATGTAATGTTTCCCATCCATAGTCCCTCACCCTGCAAAGTAGGTAGGGAAGTACATTTTCTCATCTTTTCTCCAGGGTCAAATTTGGTCATTATTATTACTCAGTATTCAATTTCACTTCTTCTGGTCCTTCTTTTGTTCTTCCTAAATGTGTAAATCTGACCGTGCAACTCCCCTACTCAATAAACTAGTGGCTCCCTATTGCTTCTGTGGTTAAACAGAAAGTTGTCTGTTGGTATTGAAAGCCTTTCACAACAGAGGCTCCAATTACTCTTTCATCCCGAGGGCCCATCCCTCTCTTCGGCCCACAGTGTTCTGACCACAGTGGCCTTCTGGCTGTTCCTCATGCCATCTTCCATCTCCATGACTTTGTTCCGATTGTCTCCCATGCCTGGAATTTCTCCTCACTTCCACACCTCAGAATTTCTACTTTTCTTCAAGTCTCAGCTTCTCCCTCAAGTTTTCCTGTTGTCCCCAGCTGCTAGTGCCTTCCCCTCAAAAATCACCTTCTGCCTGTTTTATATACACCTTCACATGGACGAGTTGTCTCCCTCTGGCAAGGCTGTAAGCTCTCTGAAAGCAGGGATTGCTTTTGCTTTTGTCTTCATATCCCCAGTGACTGGTGCACAGTAGGGGTTAATAAATGAAAAACAGGGTGATTGCATGTAGTTTTCTTTATTTCTGCTTTCTTCCCTCTGCATTAGCTCATAGGTCTTCCCATGCTTCTTTGAATTTTTCCTATTCATTATTTCTTCAGGCCCAGTAACAGTCCATTATGTTCCCACATCACAGCTTGTCTAGCTGTTTCCCAATCTATAGACAACTGCTTTATTTCCAGTTCCTTATTACTATAAAAAACATGCTATTATGAATGTAGATGTCCATAGGGCCCTTCTTGCTGTCTTTGCCCTCCTTGAATCCCACTGTTAAGCAGTGGGCTCTTTGGGTCAAAGAGTATGGACGTTCTAGTCAATTTTTAAGAATAATTTTTGCATATCCCCCTGAATACTGTAAGGAGCTGAGATTTTACCTACGTAAGACTGGATGCCTTAGAAACACCCTTGTTCTTCATGAGGACAGCGTCTTGGATCATTTTCTTCCCCAGTTCTTTCCAATTTTGAGGAGGAAAAAAAGTGACAGAAAGGGCTCCCCTTATAATTTTAGAGAGCTGTTTGGGGATACTCATAGATTAAATGACCAGGATCACACAGTGAATACAGGTCAGAAATAAGTTTTTTTTCCCCCCAGGCAATTGAGGTTAAGTGACTTGCCCAGGGTCACACAGCTAGTAAGTGTCAAATGTTTGGTCTGAGGCAGATCTGAACTCAGGTCCTCCTGACTCCAGGGCTGGTGCTCTATACTGTGCCACCTAGCTGCCCCAGAAATAAGTCTTGAACTCAGGGCTTCCTCACTCTGAGACAGTGTCTCTGTCCAGTACACAGAGACTGATTTAGTATCTACTTTTGTAGACTTGTAGCTGAAAAATTCTTTCCCTTGCAACCAAACTGGTTACTAGGCTGGACTTTCAGTACATTGTAGGGCCCATCCTCCAAGTCCTTCTGGCTCAGTAGACCCTACCAGATGCTGTGCCCTTTTGACACTGATTTGGAGAACCCAGCTCGCCACCATAGAGACGTTGAGGAAGCATGGTAGCGGAGGGATGGAGAGAAATAAGCTTCCCAAACTTCCCAGTAAAATGCTTCCATTTCTTCAACAACTAGATTTGGAGGGGTTAAATGGACATTTTCCCAAAGTGTTAGAAACCCTTCCCAACTAAAACATTTGGCTAGAAATTAAGACCCATTGTGAAGTAGACTTAGAAGCAGGCCACGAAAACGACCTCTTGAGTTTCACTTGTAGTTTAATAATACGCTTGTGCTCCCAGAATCCCTGCTCACAATTGGGCATTCACAGCAGAAAACTAGGAATCAGTCTGGAAAAGAATAGAGAGCCCCTTTCTGCCTCTCGCCAAAATTTTCCGGGGCGGGCAGTATGGGAACCTTCAGTCCTCTCTTGCTGTCCTGTTTCTAGGGAGAAACAAATGCCCTGAAAGCCTTGAGGCTCTCTCTATGAGCTGGCTAGTCATTGATTTCTTTTTATTTTTTTAAACTGACATTTTCTACCAAGGATTTTTTTTAAACTCCTTCCTGTTGGTCACTTTTTTTTTCAGTCCCCAAATAAATACAGAGCTGAGAAAAATTAGCCTGAAGCAAATGACTCAAGATGCAGAATGAGGCAGTTTTTGAGACATACAACCTTAGCACTGTTGCTTCATGGGCCATGAAAAGCTTGGAAGTTATGAGCCCTGGATGTGCAACCCAGGCAGGCTAATTATCTTCTGGATGACTCCATTAAGTCACCTCATAGCATTTTCAGACCTAGGAGAGACCTCGAGGTCACCTTGCCCAACCTGTTCCACTACAACAAAATAATCCTCTACAACACATTCAACAAGTGGTCATCTTTTCTTTATTTAAAGACTTTTAGTGATAAGAAATCCATTCCCATATGAAGCAATCCATTTAGCTTGGAGGAGCAGCAGCAGATCCTAAAGAAAGAGTCTGCCTCAGAGTTGGGAAGACTTGACTGAAAGGCCCTTCTCTGACAATCCTGCGCAAGTCACTGATGTATACCCAGTGTACCCAGAAAACTCTAAAACTTGCACTTGTAAAAGGGCTGGAGATCTGCATGGGTGGAGGGAGTTTCATCATAGGGAGCTCCTCGCACCATTGAAAATCACAAAACTGGACTGAAACACACGGACCACAAGACAAACCACCCAAAACAAAGGTATTAAGCATTTTTGTCCTGACTTTAGGCTTAAATCTGCCTCTGTGCAACTTCCACTCATCTCTCCTAGCTCTGCCCTCTGGGGCCAGGCAAAGCCAATTTACTCGCTTGTCCAAGTGACAGCCCTTCAAATACTTAACGACAGTTTAATCTCTGCTTCTTCAGCTACAAAATGGGGATAATATTGTAAAATCTACTCTGCTGCCTCATGGAGCTGGGGCAAGGCTGGTCTGAGGCAAGGGATATGAAAGCATTTTCTGAAATGTGCAAGATGAATCATACCAATGTTAGTTACTGTTAATAGAGTGGAAGCATGCACAGAAGGTTTCATCAGTGCATGCACCCAGGGAATTTTATTTTTTATTTCTTTTTAAGGCAAACATTTATTGAATACTCAATCATAAAGGACATTTTTATTCTTCAAATTGAAGAAACTAAAATTTAGCTAAATAAAATTTGTAGAAAATTAATAACAATGCATAAAAATTCAAATAAAAATGATACAACAAAATAACAATTATTTTGTGAGATATTGAAGTATTCCCAGGCACAGACCAGATACCCTGAATGCAAACCTGTGAGTCAAAGTTAAGCACTCTGCAGGTGGGAACAATGCTTCTCTGGAGTTTATATTATGTTTCTGTCAGAGGTACACTGGTAAGCGTTTAACAACTGACTCTGAGGGAAAGAGATATATTATGACACACTTTTAAGTTTAATTTACATTATTAAAATTTTCTCCATTACTCTCTGCAGTCTAGACAACTAACAAAATATTAAATCAAGCCCCTAATTGTAGCATTCGCTGATTTCCAAGGTGTCAATGCCCACACAGAGAATTTAATATCTTGAGAGCTAGTCTGAGCTGACTCCAACAGACCTCTGCGCAGCTGACTTCTGCTGTATGACTGTATATGTGCTACTGTACATGTATGACCAGGCAGATGACTTATTTATATCCAGCACCAGTGTTTCCTATGAGATTCAATCTCTCATTAGTCAAAAAGCTTTTATTAAGCACTGATTATGTGCTAAGCTCTGTGGGATACAAAGAAAGGGAAAAAACCACAATCACTATTCACAAGGAGCTCACGTTCAGGTAGGGGAGACAATGTGGGAAAAAATGGCACACAGAAGACAGAGAGTGTAAATGGGAGTAATCTCAGAGGGAAGGCACTCAGTGGAGGGTGGTCAGGTGTGAACTTGGTGTCAGAGGACCAATATTCTAATTCTGCCGCTGCTATTTAAGTACTTATATAATTTTAGGCGAGTCATCTTATCTGTGTTTCCTGATAGCTAGCTGGATGCTATGTTGATAGATAGATCAGTAAAGGATTTGGTAAGGACTTGTTATGTGCCAGGCATTGTGCTAACCAGTGAGGACACGAATACAAGCAAGCAAAATAGTCTCTGCCTTCAAGATGCTTCTATTCTACTATAGGAAGTGAACATATAAAAAGGGGGTATGAGAACAGAGGAATGTCCTGGAAACGGCCTAGAAATGAGGTAGAAGCATGGGTCTGGCCCCATAAAACCAAAGCTGGCCCCTGACAGTTTAAAGGAGTTCCAGGAGTAAAGTCTAAGTTCTGGTGGGAAGGAGATTGAGGTGATGACCCAAGTGGAGAGATGTCTGAGAGGAGGAGGAGTTGGGTTGGATAATTTCTTGGGTTCCTTGCAACTTGAGATCCTATGACCTTGTGAACTAGATTGAATGTTCATCCGGCTGTATATTACAGTCTGGATTATATGTGTTTTTCATCCACTTTGTTTTTGGAGTACAGATGGTTAAACTGTTGTCTTTTGCATTGCTGCAGATTTCCATGAAGAGGCTGTATAGTGTTCCAGGGCTCTGTTGAGCATTCAGAATAGAGAAGTAAATAGAACGCATTCTATCACAAAGGATAAGCAGAATTCTAATTCAGTATTTCACTGATATTTTCCCCTTGGTAGTCTTGAATGTACAATCTTTCATTGTAGTGTATCTTCATATCAAATGATTTATATCACAGAAGTTCGACTCAATAGAATTCAGTTCAATAAATATTTACTGAACATCAAATATTTATACTCTGACATAAATAATCATGACGTGTCCATATTCTTAGTAATATCATCAAGTGGATGGTGTGTTGAATTTGGGGATATCAGAGATCTGGGTTTGAATCCTGCCCCTGACCCATACTAGTTATATGACCTTAGACAAGTCATTTCACTTCATCTGAGCCTCAGTCTACTCCTCTTTAAAAAGGAGGTAATAATACTTTCACTTACAGGGTTCTTGTAAGACTCAAAAAAGATAATGTGTGAAAAGTGCGTAGCTAATCTCAAGACGCTACATTAATTTTTCCTCTTTTTAGTATTATTATTAGCAAAAGAGTTATTCTACAATAAATTTAATCCTGACTTCTGCTTAATCTTAATCTTAACTTCAAGCTGATTAGCCACAGTCCAGCTACATAGGAAGATCATTGGAATGAGATAGTGAAGAGTAGTGGCTAGGGCAGCGGACTTGGAGTCAGGAAGACCTGGGTTCAAAACCACCTCTGATATTTACTACCTATTTATCTCTGGCCATGTCATATAACTTCTCAGTGCTTCAGTTTCTTCATCTATAATTGGACTTAATGTTCTCTAAGGTCCCTTCCAGCTCTAAATGTATGCTCTTGTGATCCTTTGAGTAACTAATATTTCCAAGCTTCTGCCAATCATGTTGCTGGGGCCATCATCACAAATTTTGCTTTGAATGTTTTTAGCTGCTAAGCATTCCAATGTGTCCATCACACCACTGCCCCATAACATTCTCTCTCACACACTTTAGTACTCAGTGCTGATCTCACCTCCCCCCAAGTCTTCCCAATTTGTGAATTGTTTTTAAATTATGAAGTATTCTGACAAGTAGTCCCCAAATGGTAAAGTGAATGGAAGCCACATTTCCAGACTCTGAGACCAGGTTTATGTGGCTACTTTCTGCCTAACTCTCAATTGTTTTCTGACTGTATCTTTCTATCATTACTGTGGATGGTGCTACTGTTCCTAGGAGAGGATGGCTAACAGAAAAGATTTTTCAATCTTAATTAAAATGTGAGGGTAGAGAGGGTTTTAAAAAACCATGTCTATAAAGCATGGTTTTTTAAAAGCTCCATTTAGGGAAAAAACTTACTATTGTCCCATCAGAACCTCAGTTACACTTGTAAAATGGAAACAAAAATGCCTGTAGTATCTATATAGGATTATCTTGAAACTCAAAGAGATAATGTATGAAAAACACTTTGCAAACTTCAACTTTTATTGCACTATGTTATGGAAATGCTTGTTTTATTCCATAAATTAAAAATAAAATAAATTAAAAAAAAACTTTAAGGGACCATAGCAATGGAAATTTTTTAATTATTTTCAACTGTGAAAATGAGGATTCAAAGAGATTTGTTCTTAAGTCAACAGGCAGCATGGAGGAGTGGCTTGAGAGCTGGTCATGGCATAAGTCCAGGGTTCAAATCCTACCTTGCCAGCTATTGTCAGTGTGACCTTGGGTAAGTCCCATAACCTCTGAGTGCCCCCAGCAATAATTTAAGTCTAAGAGGCATAGAAGCTGCTGATCTGCTTTGGTAGAAGGATGTCCTCACCAGAAGGTTCCCTACTCTAGTGAAATCCCAGGTCTACAGTCAAAAAATTCTTAAGATAAAGTCTTTTTTTAAAACCAGAAGCCAACCATATGAAATGGATTTTATTAAAATATTTCTTATCACCAGATTGACCCCAAGATGGTTCATTTTTTGGTGATGGCAACTCACAAAAATGGGTTACGAAGACAGAAGAATTACTATGTGCTTTGGTGGACAGAGGACTCTTAACAGTAGAAACAGAATCCCTTGAAATATTCTCTGAAAGTGCTTCTTACTTCCATGCAATAAAACCCTATTTTTGAAGAGATTTGGAATCAGTGTTTGGTTAAACAATCGAAAACTTTGTAAAACCTGCTACTTAAGCTGTGACTTTTTAATATCCTTACATTAAAATGAAAATGATTACTTTTTAATATTACTGGAAAACACCCTATCCCCCAATGGTTAGATATGTTTCTTGTGTGATTTTATTATGTGCTTAATAATAGTACCTGTGAGCTCGGATTTCTTTTGAATAAAATTGATTGGAAACAATATCTACCCTAAAGCATCTTTAATGTCATTATAGCTGGGTAGGAGTAAATTAAGCGGTATTTAGGCATCAAAGTCTTTAATTTCATTGCATTCGAGTAGGAGTTAGACATTATGAGGTCCAATTAAAAAAGTCGCTAATGTTTTTACATCTGAGTAGGAGTAAATTAAACCAAATCACTCCTGAGCTGCTAATATCATTTTAATTGAATGTCATTCAGTTTCTAACCTCTGGTACAACCTGCACATAATGAGCCAGTTCCAACAAAGCATCCGAGACCCTGGGCACCGGCACTGGGAGAAACCATACTAGAATTTAGGGAATGACAAATCAAGACTTGGGGGGAAAGGAAGGAATCATGAAAGAACAGACAAACTGTTGGGGGAACTAAAAATATTTTCCCTACTGACCCTCATGGTCTGTGGCTGCCGGTTGAGTCATTCAGTACTTCTGGTGGGGTTGGCATTGGGGAAGGCATCTAGCCTGAAGATGGGCTGGGCAGGGTTCAAGGGCTGGGACACTCATTTATTTACCCTCATGAATTATTTTTAGTGTTGGATTGAATGAAAATCTTCACATCAAGACAATAGTAGGAAAATATAAATGTATTCATTCCATTTCTATTTATTCTGTATGTCCTTACGAACATAGTTGTCGTTCTCATTAGAATGCAAGCTTCTAACTATAGGGAATATCTCACTCATTGATTTGTATCCTGAGCTCCTGGACAGTGGTTGGCACATAGTGGGTGCTTAATAAATGCTTGTTGATTGATTGGCTTTCTAATTTTCCTCCTGTCCTTTCTTTCTCTGAAGTTTCAAAACATTTTTCTTCTGAAATCAAGGAATATACCTGGGACTTTAAAAGGGTTAAATTCACAGAGGGAGAAAAATAGGATAAAGAAACCTCTCTTTGGTGCCCAAGTTACTGCAGTGTTTCCAATGTTCTTTGTGCAATATGGTGGACAAGGCTTCCCTGTTAACTTCCAAAGACCCCACTCTCTACTTTGGCATGAAGAACACATTGGAAAGTTCTCCGATACTTGGATGTATCTGCAGTCTTGCTGTGGTGGGCATTCCCTCTGATGTTGTATGCCGTAATCTACAACTTGTCACGGTGTGCAATCCATGGCCTTGCCTTCTGGCAAATTCTCTGTGGCGAATAAGGGCAGGTCTGGTCATGTCACTCTGCTACTCAATAGATTCTAGTGTTTTCCTATTTCCTTTAAGACAAAAGATAGACTCTTGTGTTTGGCTTTTAAAATCTTTAACAGTCTGCTTATATTACTCTTTTCCCCGCATGTTGCAGGCATCCCAAGTGGCCTTTTCCTGATTCCTTCTAGATCCAGGCCTTTGCACTGGCCTTCTCTCATCACTGAATCTTGGCGGGGCCCCTTAGTGGCTTTAAGGTTTGTAAAGTGCTTGATCTGTCCTTTCATTTAATCCGAGCAATAACCCTGTGAGGTAGGAGTTATTATTATCATCCTCATTTTACACCTAGCATGGCAACTGACACATAGTAGGCATTTAAAAATTGTTTATTAATTGATCTATAGGGCCCCCACCCAGTTCTCTGGGGCAGACCTTCTTATATATTATTTGATATTACATGGGTACCAATTGAGCACTTAGGTTGTATATTGGCTCTCCCTACTTTCTCTCCCCATCATGCCTCTCCCCAATGACAGGCATCCTTCCTGCCACATCTCTTGCACAATTATTTTGGGTAATTTAGTCTGAGAAGCATTGTACCATAGTGGATGGAAAGCTACTCAAGAAGATCTGGCTTTCAGTTCCACCTTAGACACACGTTGGTTGTTTGCCCAAGGGCACGTCACTTAGCACGTGACCTCTTAGTGCCCCTGGGCACTCTAAGACTACAAGATGCAAAGCAAGCGTGAATGTGAACCATTGGAGGGAGATGACTGATTCAGAGTTTTCTATACCAATTTAATCATAGATGCAAGTTCTTAAAAAAAAACCCAAAACAACTTTTCCTCTTCAATTAACAAACATTTTGTGAGTGTCTGCCATGTTCTAAGCAACATGCTAGGAACTGGGGATTTATAGACAACAGCATGTATAACCCATCAAACCAAAGGTGCCTTGTGTTGAAGAGGTGACTCTGGGTTCTCCAAGTCTATGACAGTAGAGTATAAGAGATGGTAGGTTCCTTCATTTCATAGCTGGGGAAGTAGGTAGCCATAGACAAATCACCTCTCTTGTTTGAATATTCTCTCGCCAGCAAACAAATGATTCTATATAGCAAGTAAGGTTATTCTTAGTGCAATGATAACAGTTGACATTTATCCAGTGCGTTATTTTATGCACATTATTGTGGTTTGCCCATCCATCCATCCGCCCTGGGCACCTTGCCATGTATCTTGCCAAAGGACTCTTACTTCCTGCCTCACTTCTCTCTACGAGCTATTCACCACTTTAAAAAATATTTTAAGAGCATTTATTTTTTTCTTCTTCCCACTTCTCTCGCACCTCCATTCCCTAATGAACAAATAAGAAAGTAATCAAAAACCCTCATAACAAATCTGTATAATCCAGCAAGGCAAATCTCTCATTAGCCCTGTTTTCATTCTACATTTTGAATTCATCACCTCTTTGGCAGGAGGTGGGGATTCAGCTTCATTTTTTTTCCAATTATATGTAAAGATAGTTTTCAACATTCACTTTTTCTCCCCCTTTGGTGAGGCAATTGGGATTAAGTGACTTGCCCAGGGTCACACAGCTAGTAAGTGTCAAGTGTTTGGCCTGAGGTTGGATTTGAACTCAGGTCTTCCTGACTCCAGAGCCAGTGCTCTATCCACTGTGCCACCTAGCTGCCCCTAATATTCACTTTTGTAAGATTTTGAGTTCCAATTTTTTCTCCCTCCCTCCCTCCTCAAGATGGTGAGCAATAGGCTATACGTGTATAATCTTATTAAACATATTTCCACATTAGTCATGTTGCATTCACCACTTTCGTTCTCTTTTTTGGATACAGTGACTGAATCAGCACCACTACTGCCTCTGGAAAATATCATGACAATGGACTGCGCCATGACTCTACTTGCCATCCCCATGACTTCTCAGAGCTAAACTCCCCTTTCTGGTCCCCATTCCCTTAAATGTGCTGAGACCCCTTATTAAAAGACAAGCTTCTAGAGGGTACACACTCTCATTTTTGTATTTGTGTCTCCACAGTCTAACACAAGGCCTGGAAAATAAGTTTAATAAATGCTTTTTCACTCATTGTCTTGTTTGAGCCTCACAATAATCCTGTGTGGTAGAAATTGATAATAATATCACCCCCATTTTACAAATGAGAAAACTGAGCTGCACAGCGGTCATGTGACTTTCTTAAGGCCACACAAAGGCATTATTTGAACCCAAGCTTTTCTGACTCCTGGGCTGTCCATCCTATTTACTAGGTCGTGCTGCCATGAGTTATAGCTTATATACAACCTGCTTAATTAATCATGTTAATGGTGAACAGAGGTACCATGGCTAAATGATATTCCCATATTATTTCTAAAATCCATTCATTTTACAATTTGAATTTTTCTCTACTAAATATTCCCCCAAAGGTACTGTTAAGTTTAAAAAAAATTGACTTATTTTGATCTCATGTTCTCATTCTTCTCATAGTTTCCTCTGATAAAGGCAATAAAATGCATCTTTAAACAAGAGGGTTTAAGTAGGTAAGAGATGTTCTTTTAAGAAATACATGTATACATGTATACATATGCACACATGCACACATGTAAATATACACGCACACAGGTGTACACACAATACACACATGTGTATGCACATCTGTACACACAGTGCACATACGTATGAACCAACACATATGTGTATATGTATGTATGTGTATATTTATGAATTGATCTGGAATAATGCTGCAGTGATTTCTAGGACTGTAAGCTGCAAGTGGTCTCTGCCATCATCAGGTCTCAAAAAGCACATTTTTAAAAAACACTTTCATATTTAGGATCTAAAATAAAAGATCTTTTATTACAAATGAGGGAGGGCAATTAAAGTGTGCAACTACTCCCCTTTCTCTGAGAAAAAAATATTTGATGTTAATTAGCTTAGAGAAAACCCTTAGTTTTCAATCTAATAGGAGGAGTCTTCCTGAATTGCTTCGGTGAAAAAAAAATCATCATCAAATGGCCATCTCTCTGGTGATAAGACCTTCCATAGGCAGCTAGGAGGACTGATATACTGTCAATTTCTATGCGATATTTGAAGCTTTTCAAGACCTGCCAAAGGTCCTTATATTGACTTGTAAATATAAGGAATAGTTCTATAGTAACCAGGTCAAAGGCTACACAATCTCTCCTATCTGCCTTCCTCTTTCTACACTATCTTCACTGGAGTTGAAGTACTCATTATTGTTTGCCTGGGGTTTTTGCAATTGCATCCTAATTGTCAAAGCTGGAAGGAACTAGGGTAAGGCAGTCAGATTTTTGCCCTAGGGCATAAAAATTAAGAGAGCTCAACCATTTTAAAAAATGATTTTGCATTTTAAAGTTTTGCTTCATCTACATTTTGATAATACTTTCCTTCCTTCAGTAACAGCAAAGAAGACAGTAAGAATAATTGGTTGATTGGTCATCATCCTTTGTTCTCAAAGAGGACCAAAATGGCATCACCGTGCTAGAGTCAAGTTACAGAATAATTGAGTAAACTAGGAAGCTATTGGGTATAATGTTTTTCTCATAGAAGCAGCATGCCAAATGACCTTTTCTCCAGGTATATCCCTTCCATCCTCCTCCCCAGGTAGTGGTCTCTATGGCACTGGTCTTGTGGTGACCCAGGGTCTCTCTAGCCAGGTCAGGGTTAGGGCTTCTTCCACTCTTCCCTCAAAGGAGCATTTAGTGTTTCCTGACCCAAACACCAGAAATTGTTAGTTATAGATAGACATCCTCCAGTAAAATCTAACTCTAATACCTTCTTGTAGAATGAGTTGATCCTGAATTCTGTAAGTCTGTGATAGGAGAAAGTGAGCTGTGATAGGCCCTACCAACTTGGAAAGGTTTTGATGAAAATTACAGTGAAAGATTTTTGTCCAGACTTAATTAAGTTGAGAAAATGGATAGATTTGGAATCACTTAGCACAGTGTAGTACATAGTAGGTGTTTAATAAATGCTTATTGATTGATTGAATCACAGCATCTGAATTTGAATCTCATTTCTGCCTTGTTCTACCCATGTGATTTAGAATTAGTCAATTAATCTCTTCTAGGCCTCAGTTTCCTCATCTATAAAATAAGGCTGTTGGAATAGATGACCTCTATTCCAGCCTCTTTCAGATCTTGATCCATGGTCCTATGATGATATCAGAATATCCTTAACTAAATTCTGGGGAAACCTTGATTGGTTTAAATGCTGGGGCACCAGGGTGGGAAGCAGGGGATGGGGTTATTCTGGCTTATCAAATCGTGTGTTAACTAAGGACATCTTGTAAACCGATCTATATTCCTTTCTGCCTTAGGAAGTAGGGTATAGTTGACACAGGAGCGTAGATTTAAAGCTGAAAGGTACTTAGAGATCTTGGGGTCCAACCCCTTATTTTAGAGATGGAAAATGAGTCTTGAATGCATCAGAGCTCTGAATCCTGAGTCACTGATGTAAAGATCTATGATCACTGCACAGGAGGGCAGGTAGAGAAGGCAGAGGGGATTGGGCTGAATGTGTCTGGAGCCTAGAATATCTATTCTTTGTTGTTTTTTGTCAAACCAGTTTCTGAAATAAATTTTTCTTGTTCCTGGAACATGGGCATAGATTTAGAGTTGGAGAGGTCTTACAGGTCATGTAGTCTGGACCCTTATTTTACAGATGAGAAAACTGAGCCCCAGAGAGAGAAACTAAAACCCCCCAACACAACCCACATCTGATTAATTGATGGAACCTGTTGGCTAGATTCCATTTAACTGATGTTTTGGTAAAATTGGAACAGTTTGAACAGCTGTTCCCAAATCTCTTTTTCTTCTACAAATTACTAGTTTGCTTCTCAGCTACTTAGTGTTAGATTCTAGAAAAGAAATTGAAGATCTGAGATTTTCCCCACTTTAAACTCTGAGCAATGACTAACGGAGAGCCACTCAATTGAGCCTCATCTACTGTGTGGCAAAGACTGTGTAGGCAACAATGAAACAATCTCTGCTCCCTAAGCCCTTACATTCTCCTGGAGGGAAACAATATATCTGCAGGTACTTAAATACAAAAAGAATAAAGAATGGTCCAGGAAGCCAGTCAGTCAGTCGGTGAAAGGACCATTTATTTATTAAGTATCACTATGATGGAATGGGGGAAGCACTGGGCTTTGATTCAGAAGAACCTACAGTCAAGTCCTTTCTCTGGCATATGCTAGTTGTATGATGACCTTGGTAAAGTCATTTAACTTTTTAGTGTTTCAGGTAATTCTCTAAGACAATGGGGTTTTTTTAAGGTAATTGGGGTTAAGTTACTTGCCCAGGGTCACACAGCTAGAAAGTATCAAACGTTTAGCCTGAGGCTGTATTTGAACTCAGGTCCTCCTGACTTCAGGGCCAGTGCTCTATTCACTGTGCCACCTAGCTGCCCCAACAGTTTTTAAAAAAGCTTTATTTTTTAAAATTAACGATCATTTATTTTTTCTTTTCCCCTTCAAAATAGAAAAGAAAAAAGAAAAAGAAAATCCTTGTAACAAATATGCATTTGTTAAGCAAAATACATTCTTGCATTGGCCATGTCCCAAAATGTCATCTTATTCTACATCTTCAGTCCTTCACCTCTCCGTCAGGCTTTAGCATCTGTCCTTCAGGGTCATGTTTGCTTAGTACACTTAACAACATTTTTGAAGTTGTTTGTCTTTACATTGTTAGTGTATAAATTGTTCTGGTTCTTCTTGCTTCACTCCACATTGCATATAGCTCTTTCTTGTTTTTTCTGAAACCATCCCTTTCATCATTACTTATGACAAAATAACAATTCCACTATATTCATATACCATAATTTGTTCAGCCATCCTTCAATTGATAGGTACCCCCTTGGTTTCCAGTTTTTTGCTACCACGAGAAGAGCTGCAATGAGTATTTTGTTATACAGAGATTCTTTTCCTCTTTAAAAAAATTTCTTTGGGAGGCAGAAGTAAGTAGTGATATCACCAGGTCGAAATGTATGCACAGTTGTGCCTTTTGGGACATATAGTTCCAATTTTCTTTCTAGAATAGCTGGACCAATTCACAGGTCAACCAATAGACAGATCACTAGGTGCATGAACATGCCTATTTTTCCACAACCTCTCCAACGTTTGTTACCTTTTTCTGTAGGCTGGGTGTGAAGTGGAATCTCAGAGTTACTTTAATTTGAATTACTCTAATTTTTAGTGTTTTGGAGCTTCCCCCTCCCCAAATGGCTGCTGCTACCTCAGATTTCTTCCTTTGAAAACTTCCTGTTCATATCTTTTGACCAATCATCAATTGGAGAACGGCCTTTGTTCTTATCAAGTTGAATCTGTTCCTTAAATATCTCTAAGGACTACAAATTGTGGAGCAGGTACTGATCAACATTGGTAGAGGGAGCCCTCCAGGGAACCCTCTACATGAATGAAATAACAAACGGGTAGAAAAAAAATGAAGACCTTGGAATTTCTTTGTAATACAACTGCAACAGGTGGAAAGGCTTTGTTTCATGGGCAGTTTTAATTGATTGCCAATGTGGTATAGCAGAAGACATGATGGAATGATAGTAGAGAGGATTGGGGTTCAAATCCCAACATTCACTTGTTCGTTCTGTGCCCTTGAGAAAGCATCATTATCTCTTCAGACCTCAGTTCCCTCAACTGTAAAATGAGGCAATTGCGTAAGAAGGCTTCTAGGCTTCTGCTCATCCCAAAATGATATGTAGCATTTAAGGAAAAAAAAAGTAATTCAGCAACTTTCTATAATAATATTCTCATTACTTTCTGAGTGTTCATCCTTTCTCTTTCAGAGGAAGGGATTGTTTTTAACTTCTCCCAATCGCTTTGATTTTACACCTACAGAAAAGTGAACATCTTGATTTTCGACACTTATAAATGCCTTAATGGATACATAGACAGTAATTTAGTTTGACTTAAATGTAATAATCTGGTCCATTTATCTGGGCTGACAAGATTTCATTTCCTAATGATCTTTTATTGTAAATTTATTTGATTTCTTCTAATATATTACCTCGTTTCTCATCTCCTTTCCTTTTGAAAAAATATGGATGATTTTGAATGGAGTTATGAAGTCTTGGCCCAATGATGACAGCTCCAAGAATTGATGACTATCTCCACCCCTTGAGACAAATGACTCTGTTGGCTAACAAAGTCCCCAGCAAAATGGAACATTAGTTTAGAAAGAAGTTCCAGAGAATGCCGGGGCATTGCACAACCAGTGAATCCCAATTGTTCTCCAAAAAATGAAAGTTAAAACAGAATCTCATGATTGGAAGGGACCTCAGGGACCCTGGAATCACATTCATACATGAATAGGCATTCCCATTATTATATCCCCAACAAGTGGTCCATCCACTTTTTAAAAGTTTAATTTCATTTTTTCAATTAATGAGCTGTTATTTTCTCTTCTTCCTACCATGTCTGCAAAGACAACAGTGGCAAGCAAAACCCTTGTAACAAATATGCATAATTTAGCAATATAAAGTATCTCTAGGGACGGGGAACTTACTTCCTCCTGAGATAGCCCATTCCAGTCCTGGCTGGTGTCAGCTGTCAGGAAGCTGTTCCTAGCGCAGAGCTCAGATCTGCCGCTCTGACACATTTCCTGGTCGCCCCTAGTTCTGCCCTCTGGACCAAGCAGAACAAATTGAATCCGTTTTCCTTTGGATACTCCTTCAGATATTTGAAGACAGCTCTCACGCTTTCCCTGAGCGGACTCTTCTCCAGGCTGTATTGACTTCACTTCCTTCAACCGATCTTCTTAGAACAAGATCTTCAGTCTCCTCACCATTTGATTAAATTTGACAAGTGTTTATTAGACACCTACTATGTTCTAAGTGCTGTGCTAGGTGCTGAGAACACAAAGGGGAAAACAACGGATTAGTTTCTGTCCTCAAGGCATTTCCATTCTTTTGGGTACTGTACTGGTTGCCCTCTTCTGGGCTTGCTTTAGCGTGGCCTTTCCTAAAACATGGCACCGTGACTGAATACAACACTGAAAATCTCTGAAGTTCCTATGATCTTGAAGTCCTATGAAATCCTGTGTGTTCTGACCGTGGAGAAATGCCACGGTATTATAGTCTTTCTTGTTATTATTGCACCTGCTTATTCCATTATACTTTTTAGCTTCCAAGTCACACAGTTGACTAATATTGAATTCCTCTCAACCCCTGAGGTCTTTTCTATATTTACTATTGTCTAATTGTACATCCCTCAGCCTCTGTGAAGTTTAATTCTTGGACCCAAGTATAAGACTTTACATTTGTCTCTGTTACATTATATGTTACTAGGTTATTGGCCACTACTTTCACTTATGGAAACTTTTTTTTTTACCCTGATTTTGTCTTCCAGTGTTTCCTCTGGTTCCCAGCAAATTAAATAGTGTGGCATCTTTGCTTTCATCCAAGTTCAATCCAATTCAAGTCAATAAACATTTATTAAGCACATATAACATGCACAGAACAGTTTCAGGCCCTAAGGATAGAAAGGCAAAACCATTAACAGAACTTGCCCTTAAGGACCTTTTATTCTACTGGAATTATTGACAAAAACATAAATGGTACAGATCCCTGGGACAGTCCAGTAGTGACTCCATAAGAAGCAGCAGGGACAGCTACATGGCGCAGTAGAGAGAGCGCCAGGCCTGGAGTAAGGAAGACTCATCTTCCTGAGTTCAAATCTGGCCTCAGACAGTAGCTGTGTGACCCTGGGCAAGTTACTTCACCTTGTTTGCCTCAGTTTCCTCATCTACAAAATGAACTGGAGAAGAAAATGGCAAAACCACTACAGTATTTTTGGCAAGAAACCCCCAACTGGGGTCACAAAGAGTTAGACTTGACTAGAAAATGACTGAACAATAACAACAACAATAAGGAAGTAGCATGGTACAGTGGAAAGAGTGTTGAATTTGGTGGTAGAAGACCTGAGTTCCAATCCTGGCTCTGCCACTTTCCAGCAGTATGACCTTGAGCAAGTCACTAAACCTCTATAGACCCCAGTTTCTTCATGTGTAGAATGACTAGGTGGGTTCCTAGGTCCTTCTCATCTCTGAATCTAAGGGACCTCTTACCAAATTGATGTGGAATCATTAATGCTTACTCTAAGATAGTTGGCCATGTGAGATATATTTGTCCATATGTGTTGTCTAAATACAAAGACGTTTAGTTTATAGGAGGCATGGATAGATATCCCTGTGTTCTGGCCCACTCCTCTCCAAGAGAGACTGCAGTCTCACTCTTGAGGAGAGCAGGAGAAAGGCTCCTGGTTGCCATCCACTCCCTTCCTCACCTATCTGCAAGAGGGACAAGGGGATAGATTTGTTTCTACCTCTCTGCCCTCTTCAAGTATTTCTGATCTACGGATATGACTTTGAGGAATTCAGAAAGGAAGTTGTTCTCTGGTCACTTTTAAGAGAGAGGGTATCTCCAAGCTTAAGCCTCCAGCTTGGCTTCTTCCCATCAATCACTGCTTAGACAAAGTGAATCACCAAAAGTGAGTAGTAAATAAATCTATTTATCTGCATAAAGAGCAAACAGAAATTGGAGAAGTAATACAGCTCAGAATATACCAGAAAATCTACAAGAGCAAATGAGTTTTTTAGATGGGAGCACAACGAGCTTTCAGCTCAAAATAAGGGAGGTGGCCTGATTTTATGTAAGGGCCAGCCACTTCTCTGAAGTCTCTAGAGAAGCAAGTGGAGATGAGGCACGTGTGGAAGAGTTAACTCTCCCTACACGTCTGCATCTTCCTTCTTTCTCTTTCCATGTCTCTCCAAGAGTCTCTTGGGTCACTCATGCCTTTTCTCAAGAAGATCTGGAACCAAGTCTACCCCTTACACAGATATAATGCCTCAATGCTCCCTCTGACAGTTAGGAGTCGCATCTCCTCTTGTCACATAGGCGTATAAAAAACTACCCAGGCTTGGCTGAAAGCCTGGTTATAGGGTTACTTGGGTCCAGTCATTCCACAAATACTGAATCACGCTTTGCTGTAGCCCACATTTCTTCACTTAGCCTTAAGAATATTACAAGATGCTGGCAAATGTCTTGCTGAAGTCCAGGTATCATAGGTCTAAAGCATTTCTTTGACCTCTTAGTCTGGTAACCCTTTTATATAAAGATCAAGTTCCGTCACAACAAATTCCCATGGAGCAATCGAAATTTTTTTTTTTGTCATGCTGACTTTTTCTCTTTCTCAAATATTGCTTGAAACAACAATTCACATTTCTAAAAGGTTTTGTGAGTTATAAAGTATTTTCTTTGCAATGGTTCCATGAGACAGAAAGTACACGTGGTTTTCTATCCCCATTTTACAGATGAGGAAACTGAGGTTCAGAGAGGTAAATTTTATAGGCTCATAGATTTTAGGCTTGAAGGGACTTAGAGGTTACACAATCTAACCCCCTCATTTTATAGGTGAGGAAGTTGAAACCCCAAAAGTGAAGTGAATTGCCCAAGAGCATACTGGCAGTGACTGACAGCCAGGATTTGCACTCAGGTCCTTTGACTCCAAGTCCAGCTTTCCTTCTACTGCCTTATCCAAGTTCATACAGGTGTGGGGGCTGGAATTATGACCGGAGGTGTGCTGGGTACTTTCTCTTAACCAGGCAGCTTTCTGAAGTTTGGTGAGCATTCTGTTCTAATGAGATTTTTTTTGGAAATGAGATTTTTCCTGTATTTGAAAACTCTATGGGCAGTTAGGTGGTTCAGTGGACAGAGTGCTGGGCCTGGAGTCAAGAAGACCTGAGTTCAAATCTGGCTTCAAACACTTGCTAATTGTGTGACCCTGGGCAAGTCACTTACTCTATTTGCTTCAGTTTCCTCATTTGTAAAATGAACTGGAGAAGGAAATGGTGAACCACTCCAGTATCTTTGCCAAGAAAACCCCAAATGGGGTCATGAAGAGTTGAACATGCCCGAAACTACCGAACGACAACAAACAAATGGAGGTAAGAAATACCACAATTGCATTCCAGTTTAGATGCCTGTAGCTGTAGAATAAACATCAGTTATTCGCAATTGGTTACCCAATGGTATTTTCATCTCCCCGCCCTGCCCCACCCCTTCAGTAAACACATCATGCATGTTTTCATCTTGTTTAAGATACTCGCAATATTATGTTTTGCAATGACACTTCTTTTTGCAAAAACCAGAGGCCAGCCATGGCTTGTGCTGGTGTCCGAGGGTGGGGCCGTAAGTTCTCATGGTCACCTGAAGGGGATGCACAAGAGTGGCTGCCTATCGATAGAGTCTGGGCATGGAAGATAGGCTGTCACAGGGGTAAAGGAAAAACCAGGATCGATGTTGAAGCCAGTTTGTCGGGAGGGTTGGCATTGGACACCGATTCTATTCAGGGCACATTCATTAAGTCCCAACTCTGGACCAAGAATAGTACAGGAGATGGGAGAACCAAAGCTTTAGAGAGCCAGGATCCTTCCCTGTGGAGAGCTCACCATCAAGAAGAGGTTTTAGACACAAGCTTAGGTAGCTACGATGCACTGTATCACATTTTTAAAAGTTTTTATTGGTAGTTTTTTGCATTATCATTGTTGTCCCCAACATCTCACCCTTCCCTTCCCAGAAGGCCATTATGTATAATAAATAATATTTCTTTAAGATCAAAAAGGAAAGAACAACAGGAGGAATTAAAATACGAGGCTGATTGATGCATTGGAAAAGTCCAAAAACATGTACCACGTGTGACACCTCCATGAAGGGATGGGTCGGGGGTGGGGTGGGGTGGTATCCTCTCTTCCCTCTACGTTGAAGTTATCTTGATCTTTTTAATTTGGTTACATTCCCTGTTGATTTGGGGGGTGTGGCTGTTTTTTCAATTTATATCGTAGCAGTCATTGTATACATTGTTTTCTTGGTTCTACTTGATTCACTCCCCACCAGTTGGATTTCACCTGTTGATTTCACCTTTGCAACACCTCTCAAATACACCTTCTTTGCTCCTCTGACGCTTCCAGGACTCTGGAGCAGGCCCTCACCACCTTGAGCCTGGGCTATTGTAATAGCCTGCTTGGGGAGGGGGGTGGTGTGGTGGTGATCTGCCTGCCTCTCCCCATTCCAATCCATCCTTCATCAAGCTACCAAAGTAATGTTCCTAAAGCACAGGCCCAACCCTTACCCCCCTGCTCCCACTCAATAAAGTGGTTTCCAGAATCAAACACAAAATGCTCTATTTGAAATGGAAAGCCCTTTGGAACCTAGCCCTCCTCTCACTCGCCAGTTTTCCTACACTTTACTCCTCAGCATATAGCCTCAGACCCAGCGACAGGGGCCTCCTCATTATTCCATAGACAAGGCCCTCCATCTTTCAGCTCTGGGCATTTTCCCTGGCTGTCCTCCATGTCTGGAATGCTCTTCCTCCTCATTTCTACCTCTTGACGTCTTTGGCTTCCTTCAAGTCTCAGCTAAATTTTCACATTCTAAAGGAAGTATTTTTAATTCCTGCTGATTATATTGCTTTCCTTCTCTTATTTACTTATTTACTATTTATCCTACATATAGCTCGTTTGTACATTTTTGTTTGTTATTGTCTCCCCCGTTAGATTGTAAGTTCCCTGAAGGCAGGGACTTGTACATCTTTCTGTATCCCCACTGCTCAGCACAGTGGCTAGCACTTAGGTTTTAATAAATGTTTATTGATTGAGTTCATATAGATTTTTCCATGCTTCTCTGTATTCATCCCTCACACTACTTCTTACAGTATGGTAGTATTTGATTACATTCATGTACCACAATTTGGTTAGCCATTCCCCAATTAATGAGCATCTATTTTGTTGCCAATTCTTTGTTATCACAAAAAGTGCTGTAATAAATGTTTTGGAGTACACGAGAACTTTCTTATCAATAGCTTCCTTGAGGCATAAACCAGTACTAGAATTCTCTGGTTCAAAGGGTATGGACATTCTAGTCACTTAATTTGCATAATTCCAAATTTCTTGTTAAAATGGCTGTACCATTTCACAGCTCCACCAATAACGTATTAGTGTGCCTTTCATCCCACAGTACTCCTAAAACTGTTGTCTTTGCCGATTTGCAGGGTATGAGGTAATACCTCAGGGTTGTTTTGATTTTTGTTCCCCTTAGTATTAGTGATGTGGAGCATTCTTTCATATGGTTGCGAATAGTTTACAATTCTTCCTGAGAACTATTCATTCATATCTTTTGACCATTTACCTGTTGGGGAATGGCTTTTAGTCATATGTGTATGTGTGTGTGTGTGTGTGTGCGTGTATATTTATATATGTATATATTTATAGATATATATGTGTGTGTATATTTATATATATGTGTGTTTGCATTCATATATATATATGTGTGTATATATATATATAATTATATATATATATATATATATATATATATATATGTGAATTGTTTCTATACCTTGGTTACCAAACCCTTATCAGAGAAATTTGATGAAGAAATATTTTCTCATTCTACCATTTCCTTTCTCATCCTGAATGCATTAATTTTGCCTATCCAGAAGCTTTTCAGTTTCATGTAATCAAAGTTATCTATTTTATTTTTTGTTTTGGCTTCTATCTCTCGTTTGATTATGAATACATCTCCTGCAGATAGTTATAAGAAGAGTATGACCTTTTTCTCTTCTAATTTTTTTATAGGTCGATCTTTGCTGTTAAGGTTGTATATTCATTTAGAATGTGTTGTTGAATAGGTATAAGGTGTTAATCTAAGCCTAATTTCTGCCACATGGATTTTCAATTTTCCCAGCAGTGTTGATCAAATTAGAAGTTTCCCCCCCACACATAATTTGTGTTTTCTACTTTATCAAATACTGGGTCATTTGGTTCTATTCTTTCTGATTCTCTTTTGTTGAATCTGTTCCATTGATTTGTCACTCTAGTTTTTAACTAATCGCAGATGGTTTGGAAGACGGATGCTTTATAATATAGTTTGAGGTCTGGAAGTGCTATTCCTTCATCATCCCTACTTCTTTTCTTCATTTTCCTTGATATTCTAGCTCTTTTATTTTTCCAAACAAATTGTTATTATTTTACCAAGTTCTATAAAGTATCCATCCCCTTGATAATTTGATGGGTATGGCATTAAAAGCGTAAATTAAATTCGGAAGTATTGTCATTTGTATTATACTGACACAGCCCAGCCATGAGCACTAAATATTCCTTCATCTAGTTAAGTCATTTTTTCTTGAAGGAGCACTTTGTAATTGAATGTATGCAAATTTTTGTCTGCTTTGGTAGGTTGATTCCCAGATATCTTACGTATTTTAGTTATCTAGAATGAGATTTCCCTATGCATTTTTACTTGTTGGGTTTTGTTATATTATATAGAAATGCTATTGATTTTTGAGAGTTTATTTGTAGCCTGCAACTTTGCTGAAACTATTGTCTCAATTAGTATCTTTAATGATTCTCTATTATTTTGCAAATATACCATCAGATCATCAGCAAATAGGTACAGTTTTAGCTCCTTTTTACCAATTTTTATTCTTTCACTTTCTTTCTCTTGTCTTATTACTGTTGCTAGCATTTCCACAACTACTTCAAATAGTAGTGGGGAGAATGGGCACCCTTGCTTCATTCTTGTTTTTATTGGACTTTTTTTAGTGTATACTTTGTTTATGATGCTTGCTTTTGGTTGTAGCTTGATGCTTTTGTATCTTATTTAAAAAAAATCCTCTATACCTATATTTCATAGGGTCTTTTTCAAAGCATAAATGATTGTTGTACTTTGTCGGAAGCTTTTTCTACATTTATTGAGATGATCATATGGCTTTAGAAATTTTGGTTTTGGATATGATTAATTATTTTGATGATTTTTCTAATGTTGCACCCTTGTATCCCTTATGTAAATCCTACTTGGTCATAATGAATGATTTCTTGGATAAATCATTAGTCTGTTTAATAGGATTTTTTAAAAAAAATTTGAAATCTTGAATATTTTGAAATTTTCAATATTCATTAGTGATATTGGCCTGTAGTTTTACTTCTGTGTTTTATCTTTCCCTGGTTTAGACATTAGGACCATACTTATCTTATAAAAAGGATTCTGGTAGGGCACTTTTTTCCTCCATTTTTGAGAATAATTTGTGAAGTATGGGCACTAATTTTTCATTAAATATTTGTTAGAATTCTCCAGAGATCAGAATCAGTAGTGTTTCCCCCGCTTTGGTAGTTCCTTTATAGATAGATCTATTTCCTCTTCTAAGTTGGGATTATTTAAGATCTCTATCTGGTCTTCCAATAATTTGAGTATTTTATATATTTGAAGGTATTCCTCAAATTCTTCTGTATTCTTGGTTTTGTTAGCATACATAAAATATTCTGATTATTCCTTTTATTTCTTCTGGTTTTGTTGTGATTTTACCCTAATATTTTATTGATCTGATTTCCTGCTCTCTTCTTTTTAATCAGATTAGCCACAAAACCACCTCTGGAAAAACATATGGAGGTGTCTTCTCATATCTCTTCTTTGGGTTCAAGTTTGGTCATAATTTTTTTTTTTTTGGCATTCAGGGTCAGTTGTTCTATTGTTGTTGCTTTTTTTCAGTTATATTGTTGTCATCATTATACATATGTATTTTTGGTTTTGCTTACTTCACTTTGCATCAGTTCATGTAAGTCTTCCCACACTTCTCTATATTTAGCATGTATTCCTTTTTTCTTATAGTGCTGTAATATTCCATTCATTCATATCAAGTCAAGCCAAGTCAACAAGCATTTGTTGTTTACTGTGTGTCACGAACTGTTGTAAGTTCAGGGGACACAAAGAAGGACAGAAACAATCCCTGTACTAAAGGAGCACTTACACACACAGATGGAGAGAGACATACACACACACACACACACACACACACACACACACAGAGGGACAGAGACAGACAGAGAGATACAGAGAGAGAGAAAGAAAACAGAGACAGATAGACAGAAACAGAGAGACAGAGAAAGAGACAGAGAGATATAGAGACAGAGACAGAGAGGGAGAAAGAGAAAACACAGATAGACAGAGAGAGACAGAGAGCTTTCGAGCTAGAGTGAATGAATGTATGAAAAGGCATATAAGTGCTTATTGTAAGTTAGATGTGTGAGCCAGCATGGCATAGTGCTTAGGGAGCTGGCCTTGGAGTCAGGAAGAGCTGCGTTCGAGTGCCCTGACTCTGTCCCATACTGGCTATGTGATGCTAGATGAGTCACTCAACCTTTCTGTGCCCCATGCAGCTCTCAGACTGTTCAGTGCAGAGTTGGTAGCAGGAATTCCTTAGCAGAAGCACCATAGGCTGCTGAAATCATAGGTCTGGATTAAAAAAAAAGGTACCAGGCACTGTGCAAAGTCCAAGATGCCAAATACAGAAGTGAGGTAGAAGTAGAAGAGGGTGGAGGATAGAAGGAACAGGTATGGGCCAGAGGGTGGGCTGGAGGGGCTCCAGAAAGTCTGTGGAGGCAAAGGTATCCACCAGAGGGTGGAAAGTGACTTGCCAGGAATGCTATAGAAAAAATCCCTCTGCAGGAACTAGTGGTCAGATTAGATGGCCTTAGAGGTCTCCTCCAGCTGAAAATCTGTGATTCTGTGGGAAATTCCAGGCACAGGGAATAACTTGAACAACATTTCAGAGATGAGAAAGCCCAGGGCTGGTTTGGGAGACAGAGAGTGGCCAAACCTGGCTGGAAGGTAGAATGTGTGTGTGTGTGTGTGTGTGTGTGTGTGTGTGTGTGTGTAAGGGTTGGGGGTTTGGGAGCAGGCCAGAAATAAAGACTGGAAACCTATCAGATTGTGACAAGCCTTGAATGCCAGACAAAGAAGCATCAAATATTCTTTCTGACCCAAAAAGGGGTAAATTTTTAGTTTTTAAATATTAATTAAGAGGTTTGTGTCTTTTGAGCCCCTTTGCTGTTCACCATCCTTTGGAGATGACATCACAGTCCCCTCAAGAGGTCAGTAGGAAGAACTGGAGACTTCCAGGACCAGCAAGCGAAGTCTTGTTTGTCTTCTGCTTTGCTCCCATTATAGTTCCCGAACAGGATTTTGGCTTGGAAGCCAGAAGCCAGGCTAAGTTTAGCCACTCTATTACAGGCTATAGACTACAAATTTTCAAATGAGTTTGGAAGGTTCCAAAATGAGCGTCCACAAGCAAGGCTGTGGTTTCCCGAGTTCTTTCCTTTGGAACAACAAAACACAACGCAGCCCCCTCAAAACAAACTCTGCAGGGCTCCATTTTCCATCCATCATCCGAGGGGAAGAAATTTCACACACTTTCAAGGACAGGAAGCTCCTTTAAAACTAGAGGTCTGTTTTTAACATGGAGGAAAGCAGCTTGTTGACCTGCTTTGTCCCCTTGAAAAGTCATCCTGAAGTGCCAGGAAAGGAAAGGCTTTTCTTCAAATACCGCTGTTCCAAATAAGAAACTTTGGAAAGAAAACCTTGATGCTGGAAGCCAAAAAGCCCCATTTCAATTTACATGGGAGGGAAAGGAAGGGAGAAAGGCATTTATTAAGTACCTACTATGTGCCAAGTGACAAGGAGCTCGTTTGTATAGTGAATACAGTGCCAGGCCCAGAGTCAGGAAGACCTGAGTTCAAATGTGACCTCAGACACTTGCTAGCTGTGTGACCCTGGATAGGTCACTTAACTAAGTTTGCCTCAATTCCTTATTTGTAAAATGTGCTGGAGAAGGAAACGGCAAGCCACTCCAGCATCTTTACCAAGAAAACCCCAAATAGGGTCAGGAAGAGTCAGACATGACTGAAAAACGACTGAATAACAACAAAATAATGTGCCAGGTGCCTGCCTAGGACTTGTCAGAGATTATCTGATTTGATCATGGGAGGATCATCTTGTCCATAGAAACCCAGATTCTACACAATAGCCAATCCATTGGCAAGCATTTATTAAGCACCTACTGAATACCGAGCACTAGGGAGTGCACACAACAGGCAGTGAGATGAGGTAGAAAGAGTCCAGATTTTTACTCTGGCTCTTATTGCCCTTGTGACCCGTGGCAAGCCACTTCCCTCTAGGGGATCCTAGATCTAGATCTCTTACATGCCTCAGAGGCCATCAGGTGCAGCCTCCTTACTTTACATAGGGGGAAACTGAGGGACAGGGAGGGTAAGTTACTTGACTACAGTCACTCAGGGAAGCATCAGAATGTTTGAACCCAGGTCCTCTGACTTCAGAGCCAGTGCTTTTTCTGTCGTTCCAGAAACTTTATTTCAGCCACAGTTTCCTCCTGTGCTTGGTACATATTAGGAGCTTTGTAAATGCTCTATCATTTGTCTGTCTGTCTGTCTGTCTATCTATCTATCTATCTATCTATCTATCTCTATCTATCTATCTATCTATCTATCTATCTATCTATCTATCTATCCTTCTGTCTGTCTGTCTGTGTGTCTGTCTGTCTATCTTCTATCATTTTCTATCCATCTACTTATTCATCTATCCATCCATCTAGCTACCTTCTATCATCTACCTCCATAATCTACCTACCTACCGTCATTTATGTGTCTATCTATCTATCTATCTATCTATCTATCTATCTATCTCTATCATCTATCATTTACCTATCTTCTACCCATCATTATCTATCTATTTATCTATCTATCTATTCATCCATCTAGGTATCTTCTATCATCATTTCTTTACCTACCTGCCTTTCTTCTACCATTTATATATCCATCTACTTAATTATCTATCTTTCTAAACATCCATCCATTCATCCATCTACCCATCCATCTATCTATCCATTGATCATCTATCCATCCACTGATCTATCTATTGATCGAGCTATCATCTATCTCTGTCACCCATAAAAATGAAAGCTTGGACCAAGATTGTAAGACCATAAATCTCTAAGAGCTGGAAAGGATGTCAGAAGTTTTATAATCCAACTCCTTCATTTCATAAATGAAAAAACTGTGACCTGGGACAGCTACATTTTGCCCAGGGTCACGCAGTCAGTAAGCCTCAAAGCAGGACCCTGACATCAGCACTGACTCTTTTTTCTTGTTGACATCAAAATAAAAGTTCACTCCAGCTTGGATTTAACAATTCAATTCATCAAGCATTTCTTAAATGGCTACTGTGTGTTAGGTACTGGGGATATAAACATGAAAATGAAATTGCCCTTGCCCTGAAGGAGTTTCCATTCTCCTGGGTGGGGATACAACTTGTACATGGATAAAGAAATAAAAAGTTTAATTTTGGGGGGAAGGGGGCGCTGGCATTTGAGGAATCCCTTGTCTAGAAGGTGACTCAAGCCCAGCCTTGAAGGGATTACAAGAGGTGGAGGTAATGAGGTAGCTCCTTCGAGGCATGGAAGACATCCTGTACAAAAGCCTCGGGGTCAGAGGTGACTATCATATAGGGGGATTGGGGGAGACCTGGGATTTCATTGGTCAGGGTCGCTTCTGGTAGAGGAAAAGCCTTTACTCCTGCAGGTCAGTACCTTCCCTGCAAATTATAGTCTGGGAGTTGCCCAGAGCAAGGAGAATTTAAGTGACTCACCCAAAAGTCCTACAGCCAGGAATGTGTCAGAGGTAAGACTTGACCTCAGGTTCTCTTGGTTCCAAGGCCAGCTCTGTATCCACTAAGCCAAGAGTTACATGGAGGCTTTAGCCAATCAGCCAATTTGGCTTAAACATAGAATGTGTGACAGGAGTGAAGTTCCACGCTCTCCCTTGGAACTCCTTTTGGAGAATGGAGATCACACACACACACACACACACACACACACACACACACGCACACACGCACACACACAAATCCATATATAGATATAGAAATAGAGCTATAGGTACATAGATATATCTGTTTATAGATAGATTATAGATATAGAAATACAACTATGGTTATATGCATAAATTATAGATAAATACAGAAATATAGTTGTAGATAGATATAGATACCTAGAGACATATAGATAGAAGATTGATAGATGTAGAAATATAACTGTAGAGTGATATATCTATATAGATACAGAAATAGATTCTAGATAGACAGAAATGTAGCTATAGATACATACAGATATATCTCGATGTATAGATCTCTCTCTATGTCAATGTATCTACATAAATAGATATATAGAGAAAGAGAAAAATAAAGCTTCTATTAAGCGCTACGTGTTAGGCACTGTGCTAAGTGTTAGAATACAAACTGGAGCCCTTGAAGAGCTTTCACTGCAATGGGGGAAGGCAACACATATCCTTGCCCCCTGCTATAGTTGAAAGGATGGAGTGATGAATGGAGCCAGGAGTGAAGAGAGCATGGCTCCATGATTGGTTACTCACCAATTTGGAAAGAGGGTTGTGGGGTAGAAGCCTCTCCAGGGTGAAGGCTCCAGATAGGGAGGTGGAGAAGTCCAGAGAGTGAGGAGCAGAGCTCAGAGTGGATTGAATAGAATTTGTGTTGGGGAAGTAGTCAGAAGACTTCACATTTCCTGGAAACTTGAAGGTTTGCAAAGCTCCTCTGTGGATCATTTTCCATGGTCTAACTGGGTATGCTACAGACAGATGAAATGGTAATGATATTACATCTTGAGAGACTTTTTCTCTAGAAATCTGGGTTTGCACTTCTGTTATTACTAATTAAAGTGGATTTCCTTGCTACATTTTCCTGTCTGAGCCCACCTGATGTCAATTACTAGCTCCTTTCTTGTCTTTTATCTATCAGCTTCCCATGTCTTTCACTATGAACTGTAGGAAACATACCCAGACATCATTGGACTAGAAAGTAAGCTGGGGGTGTGAGTGTCCCAAAGGAGATAACTCCTAGACAGGTCATTGATGTCATTGCATTTGAGACCAGAGTTCTCATTACTACAGGTATCCCTGTGCTTGGGAAATCAAATCTCTGTATCTATGAGGAGAATTTGGTCCCTAAGGACTTCAGTGTTAATAGCTGACTCAGCCTCAGGTCAGTCTGCTCTCTTCAGGCTTGAGGTAATTAAATGGAGCATTGGAAGGGAGGTAATATGGTATAATGGGAAGACTCATGAGCTAGAAGGCAGAAGGCCCGAGTTTGAGTCCTGCTTCTGACTTTGGGCAGCTCCTCTTACAGATTCTATCAACCTTAGTTTCTTCATCGGTAAAATGGGAACTATCTATCTACCAGGGTTGTCAAAATGCTTGTAAACTTTAAAATTCTGGGCAAATCACTTAACCTTTTGGTGCCCTAGGAAACTCTAGGAATGTAAATTGCAGGGAAGTCACCAACCTGCATTTGTAATGGGAGTGTTTTCATCTAGGACTTTTCTATATCAATGAAACCCCAGATTTGGTCCTTCTCTCTATGTCTAGTATTAACTTGGTGGATGGCCTGAAGGAGAGGCAGTATTTAGTGGCTAGAGGCCAGGCCTTGGAGTCAGAAAGACTGGGGCTCAAGCTTGGCCTGTGAAGCATACTAGCTGTGTGATCCTGGACAGCATCTCAGTGAGCTATGGAAACCAGTGGAAGGACTTGATGAAGTCATTGGTCTGGATCAATTTTAAAAAAGGGATTGCTTTTGAATGGTTTTTGTCCTTCTGTGTTGTGTTGTTTTTGAGATTGCATGTCCTTATCTTAACCAGGGTGGAAGTGCAGTGGCCTCTCATAGGCTGACCCTCCCCTCTGCCCCTGCTGATTGGCACAGAAGCTTTGACCTGCTCTTTTTCAGACCTGGACCAGTTTGCCCCTGCTAAGGCAGCCTGGAAGCCCCCATCCCTCAGAGACTCGCCGTGCTGGTTCCCAAGTTAATGTAGACACCTGATTGACTTTAGCTCACTGCAGGTCGGAGCTCCTGAATTCAATCGATCCACCATCCTCAGTCTCACAAGCAGCAGGGATTGTTGGTACACACTGCCACACCTGACCCCCTTTGTTCTTGATTATCTGAGTATGTTCCTAAGTGTGTGCTGGGCTTCAATCATGAGCAAGAGACAAGGGGGACTGGCTGTGTTAGTACTTTACTGTGGCAAGACTACTTTGAGCAGAGTTTCATTCTAGGAATTACTGTACCTGAGGATTATTAGAATTAATCCTAGCGAAATAGAAAGGGTTCTAGATCTGGAGACAGGGTTCCAAATTTGGTGTGGCTTTGGTCATCAGTCCCAACGATTCTCTTCCAGCCAGTGATATGTTTGAGTTAGCTTGTACCAGTTTCTAAGAGCTGATTGTTAAATTTCAATGTAATGAGGTGAGCTTTTACACCTTGAAAATTAGATTATGAGTCAGGGCTCGATTTAGTGTTTTGCTGATTATCCAGACATAACAAAACAATGGAGAAAAATTTAAATAATGCGTATTAAATGTTGAAGTGTAGAATGTGCACTTTTTTGAGAGCTGGTTGTTAACCATTTAGCAGGACACCCTTGTTTCCAGCTCTACTATTTTATATTTATTGGGGAGCAGGATAGGAAGAGAAGGGAAGGAAAGAGAAATGACTAGGAATTAGCTCCATGTTCCAGGAAAACTTCACTCCCTGGAATAGTGGAAAAAATACTGAATCTGAGCTTCAAAAACTAGGTTTGAATCTCAACTCGGACATTTATCTGTGTGATCTTGGGTAAATCACTTCAACTCTGGACTTGTTTTCTTCATCTGCCAAATGAGGGAATTGGACTGAGTCCTTTCAGCTTTAAATTGATGGCCAATAAAAAAATGAATGCTAAAAATTGTCTTTATGTGTAATTGGAAAAAATAAAATATTATTAAATCACTTGTCCTATGCTTCTGCAAAATATTATCCAGAGGTAGCCCAAGTAGCCTGAAGGGCTTAGAGCTAGAAGGCCATGTAGTCCAACTCCCTTATCTTACAGATGTCAGCCTAGACAGATTTAATGACTTGTCCAAGGTCACAAAGGCAGTAAATGACAGAGCCTGTACATGAACCTGTCTCCTCACTCTTTCTGCTTCATGAGGCTGGGTTGAGTGTGCTAGACTGAACCAAGGAGAAGGCATTTTCCAGCCGTCAGAGGGGACCTGTCCCCAGAAGAACCTCCCTCCTCTCGCCTCCCCTCCCCTTAGAAAATTGCTCATTACAAACCTGACATCAGTGAATGGTCCTCGGTTCCTATTCTCCAACACACACACACACACACACACACACACACACACACACACACACACACACACAGAGTATTTGTTTTCAATGCCCAGAAGAGAACAGAAAGGAAGCCAGAAGCATTTGTTTTGTGCATATGCAGATGAGGGCTCAGAGAATTTCTTTCTGAGACTAAAACCACTGTGAGCCTCTCACCCCACAGTCTAGCAGGTTCTCCACCTCTGGGCTGTGTGGGCAGAAAACAAGGCAGCAGGCCACAGCCAAATGTACTTTCTGCTTGGTCTTCAACAAGTACCTTTGATTCCCATTTTCACCCTTCTTCCTTCATAGGCCGTGCCAGGTGGGAAGGGTCTGTAGGACATTTTGTTTTAACCCTGTTTGGGGTCTCAGAAAGTTCTGAATTACTTCTTACCAAGTCAGCCAGGTTGGAGCAGCCATATGGATACAGTATTTGGAGCTGAAAGACCTAAGTTCAAATCTCAGCTCTGCTGCTTGAGACCTGGGTGCCCCAGGGTAAGCCATTTGTAAATTGTGAACTGGAAGGGACCTTTGCCATCACTTAATTCAACTTCTTTATTTTGAGAGGCAGCATGGGGCAAATGGAGAGACAAGAGGCATTTATTAAGCACCTACTATGTGCCACGGTGAAAGAGGCCATTCATTGTCTTATTTCTTACCTAGCATTAATCACTGAATGGGTGTTTCCTCAGACAAACTGAGACCCGTGAAAGACCTTAACTTAAAAGGCCAAGGTCTCCCACTGCATCCAGGGTCGTCTCTAGTCCTGATCTATATCTTGCCACTGCACCCAGGTGGCTTTGGAGGAGAGAATGAGGCTGGTGACTTTGCACAGCCCTCCCTCACTTAAATCCAATTCACTTGCAAGTCATGACATCACCTTCCTGATGTTATGGTCTTTGAGAATGAAGGACAAACAACTACGTGCCAGGCATTGTGCTTAGCACTGGGGATAAACAAACAAACAAAAAACAAAAAAAAAAACCCAAAACAGAAGACAGTCTCTGCCTTTGAAGAACTCGTAGTCTATGGGGAGAAACTATGTCCAAACAGGACGGAGCACATGGGGTGTTCAGGGAAGACTAGCACCTCTGGTGTGAGCCCTTTTCAGGGTTGCTCATCCACTTTTGGTGTCCACCTGATTCACCCATCATTGACTTAGGGGGATGGCTACCCTAAGCATGTGGAGACTTTCCCTGGAGGAATGGGCAGATGAGAACAATTTGTTCCAGTGGTCATGAAGGCAGCTGAAGCGGGCTCTGCGGAGCACTTAGAGCTTGTTCAGGTGTGAGAGACACCAAGATCACCCTCTGCATCCTGGGCCATCGCTGGTTGTCCTGACTTTTGTTCTGCCGCTGGACTTCAATGACTCTGGAAGAGAGAGTGAGGCTGATGACTCAGGGCAGCTCTGCCTCCTGAAATTGAATTCACACACAAGTCAAGACATCACCCATCTCATTGGTCCTCTTTGAAAAACAGATGAACAAGAACAAACAAGATGTATACAGGATAAATTGGAGGTATCAACAGAGGGAGGACACTAGAATTAAGTTGGGGTGCTGGGTTGGAAAAGGCTTCGTGTAGAATGTGGGCTTTTAGGGACTTGAAGGAAGCCAATAAGGAGAGATGAGGAGAGGGAACATTCTAGGCATGGAGTCAGCCAGGGAAAATGCCCAGAACTGAGAGGTAGAGGAGTATCTTGTTTATGGAACAGCAAGGAAGCCAGTCACTGGATCAGAGAGTAGTGGAAGGTACAAGGTGTAAGATGGAGGAGGAAACAGAAACAAATTCAATTTGATAAATATTTATTAAGCACCTACTATGGACCAGGTACTGTGTTAATGAAGGGCTTTGAATACCCCCAAAAAAGTGGTTTTGCATGTGATCCTGGAAGTGATGGGGAGCCACTGAAATTGATTGAATTGGGTGGGGGATGACATTGTTGGTTCTGTTCTTCAGGAAGATCACTTTGATAGCTGATTGGAAGATGAACTGCAGTGGGGAGAACTTTGAGGCATGGATCTCTACCAGCAGGCTACTTCAATAGTCCAAGTGTGAGGTGTGCTTAGCACAGTCAATGCCTGCCACATGGTAGGTGCTTAATTGAGTGACTATGGACTGAGTTGATGAGGGCCTTCCCCAGAATTCCCCGGGAAAATCAAGAAGATAAGGGGATAAATACAAAAGATGTTATGTAGGTAAAATCAATAGGACTTGGCAAGAGGTTGGATGTAGGAGGTGAAGGAGAGTGAAGAGTAAAGAATGACACAAGGTTGGGAGACAGAGTGACCCAGGAAGATGGTGGTATCTCCAGAGTAACAGGGAAGCTTGGAAGAAGGAAGGGTTTGGGGGGAAAGACAACGAGCTCACTTTTGGGCATGTTGAGTTAAAAATGTCTAGGGGATATCCAGTTTGAAATGTGTGATTCTGAAATTTAGGAGAGAGGTTAGATCTGAAAAAGTAGATCTGGGAATCATCAACATAGAGATGATAAGGGAATCCCTAGATGCTGCTGAGATAACCAAGTCAAATAGCACAGAGGGAGAAGAAAGAATGCCCAGGACAGAGCCTTGGGGAGGGGCACCCATCATGCATGATCTTTTTTTTTTTTTGGCTTTTAGGCAATTGGGGTTAAGTGACTTGCCCAAGGTCACACAGCTAGTAAGTGTCAAGTGTTGGGTCTGAGGCCGGATTTGAACTCAGGTCCTCCTGACTTCAGGGCCGATGCTCTATCCACTGCACCACCTAGCTGCCTCCATCATGCATGATCTTGATAGAGATCTGGCAAAGGAGACTGAGGACAATATTATCATGATCACCACCACCGCCATATCATCATCAGGGATGAATGACATTCCTATAGCCCTTTCAGCTTTTCAGAGCATTCTCTCTACATTATAAGCCTCCTAATGATTCTCTGGTGTAGTCTCATAGAAGCATAGAGTTTGAACCAGAAGGGACCCCAAGGGGTATCCAGTCCAATCTTGTCACTTCACAGATGATGAAGCTAAGGACCAGAGATGGGAAGTGACTTGTCCAAAATTACACAAGTAGCAAGGGGCAGTTAGGATTTGAACCCATGTTCTCCGATCTGGAACTCTTTTCTCTGTTCCACTCTGCTATTGCTATCCTATATTACAGGTCAGGAAACTAGGTTGAGATTTCTTCAAAGAATCACTGATTTAGAGCTGCAAAAAATCTTAGAGGCCATCTAACCAAACCCTTTCATTTTACAGATGAAGAAACTGAGGCTCTGAGAAATACAGTGACATGTCCAAGGTAATAAAAGACAGACCTGGGATTTGAACCCATGTGCTTTGACTCTGAAGCCAGCACTCTTTCCATTGCAATGCATTGCCCATCTTCCCACCAAGAGACTTGCCCAGTCACACAGGTAGTAAGTATCTGAGGTGGTATTTGAACTGATGATAATCTGGCTCCACGTTTGGTGCTTTTCCCACTGTCAAGTTCAGTGGGAAGTTAACAATCAACACTTTTTGAGAGTTTGAATAGGGTGGGATGGGATGGGATAGAGTATACCCCTTCTCTCTCTCTCGCTTGACTGTAGCCAGGACAGGAGTAATCTCCAGAGGGTCATAGATGGAAGGGGCGGCTTTCTGTTTTTTAGAGTAGAAACTCCATGATGGAAAACTGTGGTCCCCAGTGAGTTATGAGATCTAGTCTGGGGAGACAGTTTTCTGTTCATTGATGGAGAAGGCTGCCCTTGATTCAAAACTGACTTTTCCCTTGGGAAAGGTGGCAATCACCTCTATCAATCGTTAGCACTGGCAAAGCTCAGAAAGTAGGTAAGATAAGACAGTACTCTCTCCTCAGGGGAGTAACTGAGCAACAGTTTGGACCATTGCATGAAAAAACATGACCAGGAAAACGTGATGTGACCTGACCAGCAATGGAAGGCAAGGGGTTTAAGACATAGGTCTGCTGAGGTTAGTTTCTTGGCTTTGCGCTCTCTCTTTCTGACTGAGAAAGAACACTTGAGTGGCTGGGTTCTCCTTCCACCCTCTCCTTTTTTCTGGTGGTCTGAGGTGATTCATTTTTCTCAGTGACCTCAGAGGAAGCCTGACTAGGTCCAGGGTAGGGATTGATAGTTTACCTTCTGTAAGAGAGGCAGTATGGTACAGTACAAAAAGCATTGGCTATAGTGTCTAAGGGGTAGCTAGACAGCACAGTGGATAGAGTGCTGGCTCTGGAGCAAGGAGGATCTGAGTTCAAATCCAACCTCAACACTTACTAGATGTGTGACCCTGGGCAAGTCACTTCACTCTCTTTGCCTCAGTGTCCTCATCTGTGAAATGAGCTGCAGAAAGAAATGGCAAACCACTCCAGTATCTTTGCCAAGAAAACCCCAAATTGGGTCGTGAAGAGTCAGACGTGACTAATCAGCAACAACCACAAAAATAACATCTAGAGGACTTGGGTTCAGATCCTGCCTCTTATACTTGTTTCCTTTATGACATTAGGCAAATCATGTCATGTTTCTGTGCCTCAGTTTCCTCATCTATAAAATATAGAAGTTGGACTAGATGGTCTTTGAGGTCACTTTTAGCTCTAGAATAGGAATGACTGTGTGCCATATATGTTTAGGTTATTAATCAGGATGAGGATTCTTTTTAAAAAAATAAAAATAAAAACAATATCAAACCACTACAGTTAGCCCAACCTCCTAGTTAACTGCTCACTTCTTAGTTAACTGCTATTCTCATTTTCTTCCTTAAGAGCAAGCAAGGAAATAGCTTCCCTTCTCAACACCTAAAAAGAAAAATCATGCCCCTAGTCTAGAAATGTTTGATGAATGTGTTCCAGCATGATACCTCTTTTGGAGATAGGAGAGATCACCCAGCCTCAGCAGTGCTGGAGCGTGCTTGCCTCCCCCCAGCTAGGCTGCTAGCTAGCAGAGCCATGCTTTTCCTTCTCCTTTCTACAGAGTCACGAGAGATCTCCTATCATATCTATCCATGCCGCCCAAAAGTTGCATCTATGTGTCTACATATTTAGATAACCCCCACGCACATACGTTAACCACAGTATTTACATTTAAGTGAGTTTCAAAGTATAAAGTATCATAACCTTAATTTTGGTCACTCCTTCTGGGTCCCTGTCAAAATTCATTGTCTATTCACTTTCATTTACTTTTCCACTTTGTATCATGGTTAGGCTGCCTATCATTCCTTCAGGTGGCCTTATTATTTGATTTTTACTTTGCATTATTTCATAAGGGTCTTTCCAGGTTTCTCTGTACTCTACGTACTTCATCAGATAGTTACTATGTATTTATTAAGCACCTATTATGTGCTAGACACTGTGCTAAGCACTGGACATGCTTTCTGGTCTTAATTATAGCATTTCACTATGTTAATATACCCCAATCTATTTAACCATTTAATCATTCTTCTATTTTTAGACTTTAAGTTCTTTGCAATTAAACACAATGCTGCTATAAAAATCAGATAGCTCCTTTTTTAAAAAAAAATAGGGCACTTCCCCCTCTGGATTACTTCCTATCTTGCACTTGCATTTAGACACTGGATCGCCAGGAAATACGTGGCACAGTGGAAAGTTCACTTTCTCTGCAATCAGAGAAACTGGTTCCCTCTATCCTCCTAGTGTTTGCTACTTGTGTGACCTAGAACAAATCCTTTAATGTCTCTAGACATTAATTTCCTCATCTATAAAACAGGGGGATTGACATACATGATCTCCAAGGTCTCTTCCAACTCTAGATCAATGATCTCATGATAGAGTCTCTGGTGTTTTTATTATCAGCAATAGGCTTTAACCTTATCCCCATTGTATGTCTCCTAGATAAAACATACGTTCTTTGTAAGCAGGTTTTGTTGAACCCCCAGCACCCAGCACAATACCTGGCACACAACAGGTGCTTAATAAATGTTTATTGAGTGCTTGATTGGTGAGTCTTTCCCTTGCCTTCTGGGTCCTCTGCAACTGGGATTTCTTTGTGCCATGGTTCACACCATCACTGGCAGAATATTAGTGTTACAAGCATAGGCTTGCTCAGAGAGCACCTTGGGATCCCTAGAAATGGTGTGTGCTTTTCCCAAATGAAGGGGGAGGGAACAAAATTTATTTAGCATCTACTGTGTGCTAAATCAGCACTCTGCTAAGTGCTTTACAAATATTATCTCATTTGATAACCTGAGATCTCAGATGAGATCTAGCTTGCTTTCCGACTCCTGTTCAATTCTGGGCAATGCTCTTAAAAAATGAAGAGGGAAAGAGTATCCTTGTCGTTTTGTGCACTGCTAGGTTCTCCTGAGACAGAAAAATTGGTTGACTTGTTGATTTAATAAATTTAACACTTAGTGACTTTTTGATAACCAGGGACACCTAAGGGGCTGGTGGGTCTAATCAGGTTAGCTTAATGTTAGTTCTGGTATATGTCAATAAATAATGGACTCATCATTCTGACCATACTGCTCCCAGACTGATTCAAAGGAAATGACCCCTATCCCTGCTCAATCCTTTAGGAATGTAGCAGAGTTTACCCAAGAGAAACAACTATGCCTTCAATGTCACCACAATCAAATTAGGTCAGTAATTGGCTTTAAAATAAGTCTAAACCTGTGTTTCTCTAGCAGACTTAAATTATTACTAGTCTATTAATGTAACAAGCATTGACTGGACTTATAAGGAGACAGCATGGCAAAGATGGATCCAGAGCTGGGTTGGGAATTGGGAAGATGGGCATTAGAATCCTACGTCTGATACTTAGGATCATAGAGATAGATCTCTAGGACCTAAGAGGTCATCTAATCTATGCCCCCTCATTTTGCAGAGGAGAAAAATGAGACCCAGAGAGGGGAGGCAGATTGCTTACTATCACACAAGTGTCATACCCACTTAAGTGAAACCCTGCCAATCAGCTCTGTGTTGCATACTACATACCTGGAAAGGAAAGATGTCACCTGATTGGCTGAGAGAATGCTGAATGTGACACTATGTAAATGCGGTAAGGGATTTTTTTTCAGTTGGTTGTAGACCCACTTTGAGGGAAGGTCAAGGGAGGCTGTTGATAAAGAAAGACTTTTGAATGAGGGACTGGAGCCCTCAGAGTTTCAGATTTCTGTATTCATCACATCCCTCGACTTCCAAGGTTTGCAATTCTAGAGACTCCACAGAGTCTGCCCTGGACCTCCCCTGGGTGAGAGTTCTCTCTTTCGTGGTTCTAGCTGAGATTTTATCTTGCTCTCCACTGAAGAGCTTCCTCTTGCTGTTCAGTCATCCAGCCGTGTCCTACTCTTCGTGAGCCCAAGGATCGCAGCACACTAGACCTTTTATCCCCCACCATCTCTTCACATCTATCCAGATTAATGTTGGTTATTTCCATGACACTATATATCCATGTCATCCTCTGCAGCCTCTTTCCTTTTGTCTTCAATCTTCCCCAACATCAGGGTATTTTCCAATGCATGCCATCTTCTCATTAAGTGGCCAAAGTATGTAAGTATTTTGTGGCCAAAATATTTAAGCTTCAGTTTTAGCTTCAATTCAATTCAGTTTCAATTCAATTTAGTGTCAATTCTGTGGCACTCAGCTTTCCTTACAATCCAACTGTCACAGCCATACATTGCTACTGGAAAAACCATAGTTTTGTCTATATAGACCTTTGTTGACAAGGCGATATCTCTGCTTTTTAGTGTATTGTCCAAATTTGCCCTATCTTTCCTTCCAAGGAGCAAGCATCTTTTAATTTTGTAGCTGAAGTCACCATCTACAGTGATCTTCCATTTCTTCTTCTTGTATTTGCCAGGAGGTGATGGGAACAGTTGTCAATCTTTTTTTTAAATGTGAAGCTTCGAGTCAGCTTTTACACTCTCCTCTTTCACTCCCATTGTGGGGCTTCTTAATTCCTCTTCACTTTCTGCCATCAGAGTGGTATTGTCTGCATATCTGAGAGTATTGGTATTTCTCCCAGCAACCTTCATTCCAGCTTTTGATTCATTCAGTATGGCATTTCACATGAAGTACTCTGAATATAAGTTAAATAAATAAGGTGACAATATGCAGCCTTGTTGAGTGAGAAGACTGGAAAGGTTAGTAGTGGCAGAGTTGTAAAGGGCTTTTAAATGACAAATAACATCAAATAAATATTTGATCCTGAAAGTAATAGGGAGCCACAGGGTTTACTGAGTAGGAGAGTGACACTTTCGGAACTATGCTTTTGGAAAATCACTTTGGCAGACAAGTGGAGAATGGATGGGAGTGGAGAGAGACTTGGGGTGGGGGGAGACTAAACAGAAGTTTATTGCTCCAGAAGAGAAGCAATGCGGATCTGGGTGAGGAGAGAGAAGGGGATGGATAGGAGAGACGTTGGAAATGGAGAAATGAGAAAATTTGATCAATCATGTTACATGAGCTAAAGTGAAGAGTTGAGGATGAGTCTGGGGACCTGGGAGGATGGTGGTGTTTCCATACACCTTGGGCAGCTTTGGCATGGTCTGAAACTTCCGAACACTGTGCACTTGACCTTGGGATGGGACAAAAAGACAAAAAGACAAAAAATCAGCCTGTCTATTCTGTCCTCTGATCTAGTGACTGTAGCCTCTACTCCAAATGGAGAACTTCAATAAGCCACTTGAAAGCAGGTCTATTTTCATTTTCGTCTCTGTATCCCAAGCATGACGTCTTGGACGTATCAGGAGCCAAATGTAACTGCTTCTTGAATGAAGATTCTTGGGACTTCAGTCTCTTAGTTCTCATGGGTCATTCATCCATTCAATAGGAGCTAGGTGGTGCAGTGGACAGAGGGCTGGGCCTAGAGTCGGGAAGACCTGGGTTCAAATCCAGCCTCAAGCACTTGCTAGCTGTGTGACCCTGGGCATATCACTTCACCCTGTTTGCCTGAGTTTCCTTGTCTGTAAAATGACCTGGAGAAGGAAATGGCAAACCACTCCAGTATCTTTGCCAAGAAAACCCCAAATAGGGTCATGAAGAGTCAAACACAACTGAAACGATTCATTCTGTGTAGAGAGCACTCTGGCAGGCCACAGGAGAGAGATACAGCTTCGATATGACACAGTCCTTGCCCCTTTGGAGCTTACAGATGAGTTCCCTGCAAAGACTCCTTCAGACAAGAAGAGGTTTCAGCATGCTCTCCAGTTCAGGCTGGGTGGTGTTGGGCAAGTTTGTAACCCTTCAGTGCTCCCAGGCATCTAAGACTGTTAAGTTGCCAGGCAAGGGAACAAGCAATTATGAAGCCCCTACCATGTTCAGGCCCTTTGCTAAGGATTTTACAAGTTATCTCCTTTGATCCTCACAACAATCCTGGGAGGTAGATGCTATTCTTATCCCCATTTTACAGTTGAGGAAACTGAGGCAAACAGTATTAAATGACTTGCCTAGGGTCACACAGCTAGTAATGTCTGAGGCCAGACTTGAATTCAGGTCTTCCTGACTCTAGGCCTGGCACTCTCTATATAGTGTGCCATCTAATTGCTGTCTACTTGCATAGGAAGAAATCACAGGTCTAGCCCAAAACAAACAAAGAAAAAAAACCCAAACATAAACAGCACAAATATTATAAAAAAATCTTAAGCCATACATTGGTTAATTGTCAGCTGATGTGTAGGGTCGAGATGAGCAGCTATGAAAGTGCTGAATTTGGAGTCAGGAAGACCTGCTTTCACATTTGCTCTCTGATACTAGCTGGGGAGTATAAGCATGGGCTAGACGCTTCCCTTTCTGAGCCTCAGTTTCAACGGGCATCTTATTGTACCAATCTCATGTGATTGTCATGAGGATCAAAGGAGATAAGGTAAACAAAGCTTTTTGCAACTTTTAAAGCATAATTAGGAGTGTCTCAAAAGTCTTTGATAGCTTAAATCTATATTAAGACTTTTGGAGCACTTCATAAAAATGTCAGTTATGACAGTTATGAAAATTATTATTTAACATATAAATTAATGTCATCTCTTGCTATTTGAAAAGTCTTGATATATGTGTGAATTAGGGGATGGATGGAGGAAGAGAGAGTAGGATCCCTTTTTTTTAAACTTCAAAAGATCATAGGATCATAATTCTGGAGCTGGGAAACAGCTCAGTGGTGCAGGGGATAGAGCACAGGAGTCAGGAAGACCTGAATTCAAATGTGATATCAGACACTTAGTAACTATGTGACTCTGGGTAAGTCATTTAATCTCAGCCTACCTCAGTTTCCTCATCTGAAAAATAGGGATAATAGTAACATCTACTTATCAGGGTTGTTGGGAGGATCAAATGAGCTAATATTGGTAAAGTGCTTAGCACAGGTCCTGGCACATAGTAGGCACTTAATAAAGACTTCTTTCCTTCCCTCTTTCCTGGAAAGGATGCTTGAGGCCATCTGGTCCAACCTGCTCATTTTACAGATGAGGAAAATGAGACACAGAGATGTAAAGTGATTTGCCAAGGTCATGTAGATTGTAAGTGTAACCTGAGACCCAAGGCCTATTGATATGGGATTCTCTTCTCTTTGGTGGTGATCAATGCTTTGTACCTAAGTGAGAAGCAGAGTTGTATGTGGGAGAGAGGGGAGGGCCAATCTCTTTGAGTCTCTGCAGTTTCTTTAGATTCTGCAGTTGCTTTGGGTGCTTCTGGCTTCCAGCTTGAAGACAGAGGATGGATGATGCCAACCCCACTTCAGACTGTGGAAAGGAAAAGAAGACTCTAGGAAGAAGCCAACATGAGAGGAGCTGGTAGTCTCCACCATGTCCCAGCTTGCTCCTCTAGAGATGTTGGGCTAAGGTCTAGGTCTCTCTTAGTTGAGCTAAGTTAGCTCTCTCCCAATGGGAGAGCTACCTTACTCTGTACTATCTGGTATTTATTTATACTTCCTCTGATTTCTGTTTGGCTATTGACTTGGATAAGTGGGCTTCTTTGCTATTTGCTATGTGTGATCATTGTGGGATTGGTATTTGGTGGAAAAGGGGTCAAGTTCTGAATATACAGCTTGGGTCTTCCTTTCTCCATTAATGGACAATAATTAGAAGTTTAGCTTGAGCCGGAAAATTGCATCCCTTCCTGGTGTGGGGGAAAACTGTGGCCTTGAGGCCACATGTGGTCTTCTAGGTCCTCAAGTACAGTCCTTTGACTGAATCCAAACTTCACAGAACAAATCCTCTTAATAAAAGAATTTGTTCTGTAAAACTTGGACTCAGTCAAAAGGCCACACCTGAGGACCTAGAAGGCCACAGTTTCCACACTCCTGAAGCCTAAATTAATAACAATGAAGGGAGCAGAGAGCTATACTTCTAGCCTAATACTCCTCTCTGAGGAGAACAGAGTGGCCAGGCTTCTGGCTCCAGTTTCCTACTTCTCTTCTGGGCAGGAATTAAAGTCTCCTTGGAGAAGGGTGAGGGGAGAAGAGGTTAGAGATATCTTTTCTGTCTCCCTTCAAGCACAACAACACCTCCATGCTATGTATGGGGGACACATCTTGCTCCATAAGTATCAGAGGCAGGATTTGAGCTCAGGTACCTGGCTGTAGAACCACTGTTCTTTCTACTTGTCCCACACTATTTCCCATCTGTGATGGTAGCTAGATGGCATGATGGATAATAAGCAGGACCTAGAATCAGGAAGACCTGAGTTTGAATCTTGTCTCAGACACCTACTAGCTGTGTGGCCTTGAGCAAGTCACTTAACTTTTGTCTGCCTCAGTTTCCCCATCTGTAGAATGGGAGTGATAACAATGGCACCCATGTCCCGAGTTGTTGTGAGGACCAAATGAGATAATATTTGTATAGAAATGCTAGAAATTATTTCATCAGTGTTTTTCGGGATCGATTATCCCTTTGCTGGTGAAAATCACATCCCCTGCATATGTTGGTAGATGGTCTTTGGGAGTTGCTATGGCTTTAAAAACATCACCGCCTGGTGTTGAGCTATCTGGAGATCAAGCTCCCTGAGTGTCTGTGAACAAGAGCCACCCACAGAAGTGCTGGCGGACTTCGGAGGGCCTGCCAGAACATGTTTTCTCCTGGCACAGTTTGGAGAAGCCAGGGTCATCTCCACGCCCTGATGAAGCATCGTGGGGGAGGATCTGCTAACTGTAAATATCCCTCATCACTTTAAATGATAATACTGACAGCTGGCAGGTTTGCAGCCCTTGAAAGAAAAGTCCAGCCCTGTGACTTCATTATTGGTGGGAAGGAGCTCTCAGGGAGGAAAAGCCCTTTTGCTAACGCAGATCAATGTCTGCTTGGCAAATTGCAGCCTGAGAGAGCTGTTTGGGGTCCTGAGAGGTCATCATTTGCCTATGGCCCCACAGCCTGTATGTGTCAGAGATGGGACTTGAACCCAGGGCTTCTGGGCTACAAAGGCCTGCTCTCTAACCACTGTGCTACACTGTCTAGAGAGCTTTATGGTTTGCAAAGCACTTTACATGCACTATTACCTGTCATGTAAGTGTTGGGGGGATTATGATCCCCAATTTTACAGATGAGGAAAATGAGGTTGGGAGAGGAGTGACTTGTCCAGGGTCACACAGCTAATGAGTATGAGTCAAGTCTTCCCCAGCTCTAAGTCTGGTGATCTTTCTTTCCCCTCTGTCACAGTTTTCCTAAATAAATAAATTTAATAGCAATGTAGACATTTCTACCAGCTTTAAGGTAGCACTTAAATCAGTCAGTAAACATTTATTAAGTGCCTACCATGAGTCAGGCACTGTGCTAAGCACTGGGGATACAAGAGCCAAAAGATGGTCCCTGCCCTCAAGGAGCTTACAGTCTAATGGAGGAAACAACAGGCAAATAGGTATAAACACGCTATATACAGGATAAGCAGGAAATAATGAACAGACGGAAGGCACTAGAATTAAGAAAGGTTGGGAAAGGCTTCCTATAGAAGGTGGGATTTTAGTTAGGACTTAAAGAAGACCAGGTAGGTCAGTGGTCAGAGTGGAGCCTTTTGGGTGTGGAGGACAGCCAAAGAAAATGCCCAGAGCAGAGAGAGGTGGAGTGCCTTATTTGTGGAATAACCAGGAGGCTGGTGTCACTGAGCGTGGCGAGAATAAGGTGTAAGAAGCCTGGAAAGGTGGGGGGGGGCAGGTTATGAAAGGCATTAAATGCCAAACAGAGCATTTTGTATTTGGTACTGGAAGTGACAGGGAGCCACAGGAATTTATTGAGTGGGGGTGGACCTGCACTCCAAGAAAATCACTTTGGTGGCTGAATGGGGGAGGGGTTGGAGTGGGGAGAGACTTGAGGCGGACAGAACCACCTAGAGGTTATTGTGATGGATCCAGTGTGAGGTGATGGTGGTCTGCACCAGGGTGGGAGCGTATGTGTTCATAGCATAGTAAACAATGAAACCAAAATACTTTATCAAATGTATCTCATTGGGTCCTCACAAAAATCCTGTGAGGCAGGCACTGCTGGAATTATTATCCCCATTTTGCTGCGGAGAAAAGTGAGCAGTCTCTCCATTGTCACTAAAACTAGTAACAGATTTGAACCTTCAAGAAAAATAAAATTAATTTAGTCCTGTACAAAATTATAAAAGAGGAGATGTTTATCTTTATAGCCTCTCATGCTAAGCTATGGTGATCCTCTTCCCTTGTTTCACTCCTCAACCTTCAGGGAATTGGCAAACTGGGATTAGGACCATGCTGAGCCCCAATCCTGGCTCCTCTTGACTCCCTTATCCTCAGCCTGCTCCACCGGAGGAGAAGGGAAAGATGGTGGAAGGCTCTGCCAGACTTGACCATCGTTGCCAGGCAACCTGAACTGGTTTCCTATTTGCCTAAGTAGAGTTGTCTCCTCTTTGCTTGAAAGAGTAAGGCTCAGATGGCAACCTCTCTATTGTATGGCCACAAGAACATTAGATCTGCAGTCACAAAGACTGAGTCTGAATTCCTCCCTCAACATCATCCCCGCTTTGGCACCTTGTGCCCCCTGCCATTGCTTTTTAAGGATGCTGTGGATTCGGTAGTCTTATTTACCAATTTTGCAAATGAGAAAATTAAGGTTAATTGACCTGTTGAAAGTCACGTAGCTTATGAGTGTCAGAGGCGTGATGGGAATTGTGCTGGGCTCTCTGAATTCCAAATCTAATGCTTCTTCTACCAGTCCACTTCCTCCCAGAGCCATAACTAGGACTGGCTGGTCTGGGCTTTGCTTCCAGGTGCTAATGAGAAAACTCACTTCATGAGGGCAAATCAACCCCTGCTCTACATGTCTAGGACCTGCCCAGGGCACTGAGGGGTTGAAGGACTTACCCAGAAGCAAACCCACAGTGTCTGTCAGAGCTGGGATTTGAACTCCCGTCTTCCTGACTCTGAGGCTGGCTTTTTAATCCATTACACCAAACTGCCTTTCTGGCTAGAAAGGATAGTTAATAGGAGAACCTACTAGATCATGAGCTCCTTTCTTCCCCTGACCCCTGCCTGTACCTTGTGCTATCCTACCTTGTGCTGGTTTCCAAGGTTCTCCATTTCTCCTCCCCCCACAGGTCTGTATTCTCTGCCACCCTAGCCCCTCAACTGAAGGCTTTGCTTTGTGGTGGTCACCCAGGGTGCAAAGTGCCCTAGTTCTAGCTCGGCATCTCTATCTCTGGGCTTCTCTGGGTTAGACTAGATCAGGGGTGGGGAACCTGCAGCCTTGAGGCCACATGTGGCACTCTAGGTCCTCAACCCAGAACCACATGTGGTTATGAGGCCTTTTGGTCTCATAACCTGTGGTAGATAGAGAGTCCTGAGCCCATTTCTAGGGCCAAGCAAGCCTACACTTCTGAAGATTTTTTTTTCTTTAAATAAATCCTTCTACTTCCCATGGGACACACCAAAGACAAAAATGAGTAGAATGATGTCTGTTGCAGGCACTCACTGTTCTGGTGGAGGGGGCAGCAAAGTGGTGCCCTGGATAGGGCACTGGGCCTGAAGTCAGGAAGACATGAGTTCAAGTCTGGCCTCAGACACTTACTGACTGCATGACCCTGGGCAAGTCACTTCATCTTGTTTGCCTCAGTTCCCTTATCTGTAAAATGAGCTGGAGAAGGAAATGGCAAGCTGTTCCAGCACCTCTACCAAGAAAACCCCAAATGGAGTCACAAAGAATTGGATGTGACTGAATGACAAAAAATGTTCTGCCCAGGCCTTGGGCCCAGAGGGTCTGGGAGCATTAGTCATTCAAGGTGGTGGAGCCCTGGCACCAGTGTATTGACTGAAAGCACTGAAGGCTGCTTCTGGTAACTCGATGGAACCTGTAGGGGTCAAGACTCTAAGAAGGGATGTTCCTCTGGCTCTTTGGACCTCATGGACCTTTCATCCTCATGTGAGCTGCTGGTGTGTCTGCCCTCAGTGAGGCCTGTACATGCGTAGCTTCTGGAAGCATCTGTACGTCCCTTTGCTGTTATTATACAACAACAGACTTTTTTATTTACTGCTTTCAGACTCCCCCTCCTCGCATCCTGGCCTCGTACTTCAGACCTTGGAGCAACTGGACTGGGAGACAGAACTAGGGCCAGAAGGAGCCTCACAAGCTGTCCTGTCCAGCTCTCTCCTTTTACAGGTGGGGAAACAGAGGCCCAGGGCAGCAAAGTAATTACATTCTAATGAAGTCAGCCCTGGCCATTACGATCAGGACCCCTCTGACTTAAGATCAGAACAAAAAAAACATTTTCCCTACAACAAATCTGTAGATTGCTACTGCAGGCAAATATTACTTTTTATTCTCCCCATTTGCCAGATGAAGAAACTGAGGTTCAGAGAGAGATGCAACTATCCCCAAGTTGTGCAGCTAATAAATATTGACATTGGCATTTGCACCCAGGTCATTCCTGAGTCCAGTTCTGAAGCTCTTCCTGTTCTGCCACAAATATCAATTTCACTTTCTTATGGGCTATTCTTTAATCCGGAGACAGTGTGGCATGGTGGGATGGATAGAGGGCTAGCCTTGGAGGCAGTAAGGCTTGGGTTCAAATCAGAAACTTACTAGTTGTGCAGTCATGGGCAAGACACTTGCCAGGCCTCCATTTCCTCATCTCTAAAGTGAAGAGCTGAACTCAGCCTCCATGGTCCCTTCCAGCTCTAAATCTGTGATCCCATGATATCATCACCATAATTCCCATTTATACAGGGAGTTTAAGGCTCACAAAGCATCCCCTTACAATAGCCCTGGAAAGCAGGTCCTGCAGTGTTATGATTCCCGTTCTTCAGATGAGGAAACTTGAGCTGTCATTAACAGGAATCTCAGAGTCATAAGAGAGCTCAGAGGCCATCCGGTCCAACCCACATGTGGACAAGGATTCCCTTTATAGTCGGCTCTTAAGAAATACTGCTGCCTACTTGCCTGCCACATTCCCAACACACAGTAAAATAGCTGGCTTATAGAGCTTCCGGGAAGGGGAACCCTCAGGACCGGAATTGGACATTTTCTTCACTTGGGATAAGATGGTTGGAGAGAAAGAGAGAGACAGAGAGACAGAGAGAAACAGAAAGCAAGAGAGCTGAGCAAAGGAATCTGATTGTGAGGGAAGTCTCACTAACAGGGGGAGGTAATTTGGTCCTGACACCCTTCGAGGTGGGGGAGGAGGAAGCAGGCCCAGGATGGGCAGCTGTGCCATGCAGGGGTGTTGGTTAGCAGATGATGGACGAGGCAAGGTAGGAGGACAGCGGTCAGCAAGAGTTGGGGGGCAAATGTACTTCCCATCCCACTCTGAGGAGATAGTGAAGCCCTCTGCATCCAGGACGCTGGGGCCCTGGGGAAAACTCCCACATACCCCTATGCTGTTTTTGGCTCTAGGAGCCACAGACCTCCCCTACAAAGGACAACAGAATGTGTCTCTCAAATCCTTTGGACATAGAAAACAAAAGGTTTGTTTTAAGACCTATCAAGTCTAATCTGCTTTTTAAAAAAATTTAAATGTTTACTTTTAAACTCTTATTAATTCATTAATTTTCATTTTCAACATTCACTTCCACAAGATTTTGAGTTTTAAATTTTCTCCCCTTCCCACTCCTCTCCCCCCACCCAAGACAGCATCCAATCTGATATAGGTTCTACATACACATTCCTATTAAACAGATTTTCACATTAGTCATGTTGTAAAGAAGAATCCGAACTAATGGGAGGAACCGCAAGAAAGAAGAAACAAAACAAAACAAACAAAAAAGAGAGCAAATGGTACGCTTCCATCTGCATTCAGACTCCGTAGTTCTTTCTCAGGATGGGGAGAGCATTTTCCATCATGAGTCTTTTGGAGTTGTCTTAGATCCTTGCATCGCTGAGAAGAGCCAAGTCTACCAAAGTTAGTCATTGCACAACATGGCTGTCACTGTGTACAACGTTCTCCTGGTTCTGCTCACTTTACTCAGCATCAGTTCGTGTTAGTCTTTCCAGGTTCTTCTGAAGTCCACCTCCTCCTCATTTCTTATGGAACAATAGTATTTCATTATACTCACATATAATTCATATTCATATATTTCATATTCAACAATTCATATTCTATTACATTCATACATACACAACTCGTTCAGCCATTCACCAGTTGATGGGCATCCCCTTAATTTCCAATTGTTGGCCACCACAAAAAGAGCTGCTATAAATATTTTTGTACAAATAGGTCCTTTTCCCTTTTTTAAAAAATTTATTTGGGATACAGACCTAGAAGTGGTATCCTGGGTCAAAATGTATGCACAGGAAAACAAATATTTAAAAAAATTATATAATTCCTCCTAACCACGGATTTTTCCAACAAAAAAAAAATCTAATGGGAATTAATTATCAAGCATTTATTAAGAACCTAATGTGTGCAAAGCACCACACTAGACAGAGGGGATATAAAGACAAAAAACAAGATCATTCCTGACCTGGAGGAGGGGGAATAACATGACATTGACAAGTCGATACAAAATACGTAATCAACGATTTGCAGGGTGATGGGCTGGCTCTTACAGCTGGGAGCAATTGGAATGTCTTCATGTAGGAGGTAGCTCTTGAGCTAAGCCTAGGTCCCCAGCTTCTCTTTCAAATTTCTGCTAAGCTGGAGCCTGCCTTCCTAAGTTGAATATAACCTGACATTCCAGACTTGACAGATTTAATATGATCCAATGGGTTCCCAGCTGGCAAAAGCTATTACCCAGTAAGGCTGGTAAATGTGCGTCTGAAGGAATTGCAGTTCTTTCTCATTCTCATTTGCTGCTCGACCATTTCTCACTATGTTATCTCGTAAAGTTGACAGGACCTAGAACCAAATCAATACCAGGGAAATCCCTTTGTCTTCTTTTGGGGCATAAAATTTAAAAATGCTTAAGTCAATATTCCTTCCAATAATATGTCTTAAGGAAATGCCCAGATTCCCCCTTCTTGTTCTACAATTAATTGAGCTGCCTGCCACCCACAAGGTATAACCTCTTATCCTCATCATTCTCCTTTGGCCTAATTGTGGTTCTGTTTCCTGTTCTATTTGTCTTTCTCTGACTCTTTCCACCCCTCCACCCCCACCCCTTCTGTCATCGGACATGTTTCGTACTTAGTTTTATCTTTCTCTGCTTTGGCTTCTAAATGTCAGCATAATTTTTCTGCCTCATAATATTGGAGATGTGATAACCATCCATCAGTCCAATAGGAGAGCCGAAGAGATTAGGACCCATTTATCTGGATTGGTTGCTCATCGTAATGACCCAGAGGACAACACGAACAGATAATCTGTTGCTTTGATGGAAACTAATTATTCTTAAGAGTGACAGCCTCGAAATAGCTTTTGTGACATTGTTTTTAAAAATGACAACAACCTAGTCATTACTAGTGTAGTAGGGCTGAGGGTTCAGTGATGTTGGCTCTTTAGTGATTTCCTTACATAAGCAACAGGCCTTCTGGGATCATTTATTCCCCTCAACAGAGCTAAACTTCTGGCTACATTCATAAGGACTAAAGGTTCAATAATCATTTATTGAGCACCTACTCTGTGCCAGGCACTGTTAGGTGCTGGTGATAGACAAAATAGTCCCCGCCCTTAAGGGGGTGGGATGGGGTGGGATGAGTGGGTAGGGAAGATACATCGACATACAAAGAAATACTAAACATTTAATCATAATAAAAGCTGACATTTATATTGTACTTTATGATTTTCTTTTTTCTTTTTTTTTTTCCTTTTTAGGCAATGGGGTAAGTGACTTGCCCAGGGTCACACAGCTAGTAAGCGTCAAGTGTTTGGTCTGAGACCAAATTTGAACTCAGGTCCTCCTGACTTCAGGGCTGTCCACTGCGCCACCTACGTGGCCCATACTTTATGGTTTTCAAAGAGTTTTGCATACGCTATCTCATTTGATCTTGACAACAACTTACCTTGTGAGGTAGGTGCTATTATTACTCCCATATTCCAGATGAGAAAACTGAGGTTGAGAGAGTTTAAGTGATTTGCCCAGAGTCCTACAGCTAGTTCAAGCTGTATTTGAACTCAGGTCTTCCTAATAATAATATAATAGTAAGCACTTCTATAGAATTTGTTATGTGCCAGACACTTTATTGAGTAAACCCTTTTAAAATGATTATCTCATTTGATCCTCACAACAACCTTTCGGGGGGAGGGGGGGAGGTGCTGTAATTGTCCCCTTTCTATAGATGAGGAAACTGAAGCAAACAGAGGTTAAGTGACTTGCCCAGGGTCACACAATTAGTGGGTGATGTTTAATTTAAACTCAGGTCTTCCCGACTCCCAAGTCTGGCACTCTTTCCACTGTGCCACCTATCTGCCCACATAAATGCAAACTAACATGAAGCCATTGCGAAAGGGAGAACATGCTAATAACTGGGCAGGTCAACTGAGTTGGAATTCAAAGGAAGCTAGGAAGGAAAAGAAAAATATGTTGTCAACTGAAATCTGCTATGAGGAATTAATATGCCTGTAACTTCTACTTTTGATTTTTTTGTAAGCACGGTACTGTTAGAAACCAAGTAAGCATGAATTAAAATTCATGTGTGATGGCATCATGGAAATAAAATCAATTTTCTGAGAGAACATCATAGTTCTAAGATTAATTAAAATTTAAAAAAAAGCAAATTACGTTTTGGAGCTTTGCAAAGTTTTTTGTTTGTTTGTTTTAAACCATACCCTGTACTACTATTCCATCTTAGAAACTTTGGTGGCTCCCTGTTGCCACTAGGATAGTACACAAATTCCTCAGCTCACATTTAAAGCCCTTCACAATCAGATTCTAAACTACTTTTCCAGGCACTGCCTGTTTCTCCCCTTTGTGAACTTACAGTAATGTCCAGATTCTCCTTTTTTGCTCTAGAATTAATTGAGCTGCCTGCTGCTCACAGGGTATAACCTTTTACCAAATTGGCCCACTTTGTTTCCCAAACTCAGCATTCTATCTTCTGCATCTGTATCTTTCATAGGTTGTCCTCTGTGCCTGGAATGTACCCCTTTCTTCTTCTGCCCTACAATCCCTCCCTTCAGGGCTGAACTCAGGGGCCGTCTCCTAAGGAAAGCCTCCCTGGGGCCCCTCTGCTGTTAGGGCTCTTACTCTCCCCATCAGATCCACTCTTGGGAAGGCCCTTACTGGTTTGCAGGCTGTAGCCTCCCGTGGCGCAGGGGCTCTTTGAACACAGGGACCGTTTAAGTTTTGGCTATGGGTCCCCATCCAGTCTGTGGCCCACAGCTGTATTGGCTTGGATTGGAAAGGCTTCCATAACCCATTTTGGGTTTAATGAGGCATGAGACAGGACTTTGTAGGATCCTCAGTTCCAGAGCTCCCTGGACTTGCTGGTGGCTAGGCTTTGACATTTTGAATGGATACCATAAGCTAGTCTTGTTAATAGCTGTCCTTAAAACCTCTTTTAGTTTTAAAAGGGTGACTTGAAATCTTATTTCAAGAGAATAATAATGATAGCTAATATTTATATAGTGCTTACTACATGCCAGGCACTGTGCTAAGTGCTTTACAATTATTATCTCATTTTATCCTAGGGTAGATGCTATTATTATTTACATTTTACAGATGAAAAAACGGAGGCAAACAGAGGTTAAGGGACTTGTCCAAGGTCCCACAGCTAGGGAGTGTCTGAAGCCAGATTTGAGCTCTAGTCTCCCTGAGTCTAGAGGTTGGAACTTTTAGAGGTCCTTGGAGGCAAGCCTGTACATTTTACAGATGAGGAAAGTGAGACAAACAGAGTTTAAGTGACTTTCCCATGATTTCAGAGCTAGCTAAAAGCAGTGTCAAGAATCAAAGAATTATGAGAAAATAGTCCTAGAATTAAAAGGGGGTCTTAGAAATCATTAAGTCCATCTCCTTCACTTTATAATTGAGGAAACTGAGTCCCAGAGAGATGAAATGATTTTCTCAAGGTTTGATAGCCAGTAAATATTAGAGGTGGAATTCAAATCCCTAACCTCTGACTCTGTATCCAGCACTGCTGCAGGCAGGCTCCCACTTTCAGCTGATGAAGATGAAAAGGGACCTGAAAACATCCATGGCTAGGAAGTGGTGAAAGAGTGAAATCGAACATTTCCGATTAGAAACAGAAACAGAGCTGGCAGACCCTGGGCTCACACATCAATCTTCAAGCCTTCCGTTCTTCCCCCACTTAGCGATGACTTGGCAGTTTGTCCTGCTCTGAAGGCCTTCCTTCCTTTGCTTTTCAGGCCCTCTCAGGGTGCTGCCTGCTGCAATCATCCCTTTAAAAAATATGTATATAAACAAAGCAATCCCTTATTTGTACTCCGTGGCTGAGGCTCCTTCACACTGACTTTTGCAAATCCTCTGTCCTGATGTCAAAAGCCTGCCAGACCAGCTCTGCCATCAGAAGCAGCAAAGTTGATGATTAGTCAAAACAGTCTGGCCTCCATCCGCAGGACATCTTGTAGGGCCGTCAAGGCCTGCTTCATCATGCTCAGTGACAGTGGCTTTCTTCCCTCATTTCCATCAGTACCAGGGGATGGAGATGGAGTAGCTCAGCAGCTAATTAGACAAGACACCTTACAAGGGAGGTACATGCCTGAGTCAATGGGCTGGATGGCGAACCTGTCAGCCTTCTCTGCTTCCCCGGTTGCAGCTTTCTTTCCCCGTGACTGGGTCTGGTTGAACATTAACACTCAGAGCTTGCTGATTTTCACCTATATCCTGGCCCCCGCAGAGAGGGAACTGAAAAGCAACTGTATTTTTTTTTCCTGAAAGTAGCTCCTTGCTGCCTTACCCTGATGCATCAATCTCTGACTCTTTGTTGGGAAGGAACATCAAAGGATGTTGACATGTGGAGAGGAGGGCTGGATGGCGCAGTACGGGCCTTCCTGGGCCCGCTGCTATTTCCTCCTGATCCTGGGGTGTTTGTTTGGAAAAGAGACTTGGAGAAAAGGAAAGATCGATGGAAACACATGTCAAGAGATTGCAACTATCTCCTGTCTCTTTGCCCTTCTTGCTTTTCAAAATCAAAGGGAAAATCTTGGGGGTTTGTGAGCCTTCATGCTACCTCATCCTCTCCCCGCCCCAAAAAAGGGGCACTCCAAATTCCACATGCTTCAAAACCGGACGTGTAAACCGATATCTGGATAGAAAAGAAACTGTTGAAGTGAATATCCAATCAAATTCCCAGGAGAAGAGAACTACTTTGCGAGGAGAGGTGGGGGCTTGTTTTATCCTTTTGTCTTTGTAGCCCCAGAGTATAGTGCAGTAGAATTCAGAAGGTACTTTAAAAATGTTTATCGAATTGAATTAAAGGAGGAAGGCCCAACACTGGGATAAATTAATGACAAAGTAGACATTTCATCCCAGGGCCCTAGCCAGGATTCCTTAGAATCCCAGAATCTTAGAATTGAGGGGGATGTCAGCGTGCATCTGTCCACCATGCCTGCGATATATTCCCTCTTATTACCGCTTCTAGTTAGTCAGTCAACAAACCTTCACTAAGACCCTGCCATGTGCCAGGGTCTGTGCTAAGTTCAGTTGTTTCAGGTGTGTCAGACTCTTCTTGACCCCATTTGGGATTTTCTTGGCAGATACTGGAGTGCTTTGCCATTTCCTTCTCCAGCTCATTTAGCAGATGAGAAAACTGAGGCAAACAGGGTTAAGGACTTGCCCAGGGTCACACAGCTAGTAAGTGTCTGAGATAGAATTTGAACTCAGGCTTTCCTGACTCCAGGCCTGGCATTCTATCCACTGTGCCACTTAGCTGGGGATACAAAGGCATGGAAAAGGCAGTCCTCACTCTCAAGTCACTCACACTCCTGGCATCATTGGTTTCCTTCAAAACCCGGCCCAAACTCTCTTTTCTCTGAAATCATTCCTGATCCCCGAGCTGCTGCTGCCTCCGGACCAATCAGCTTTCTTTGATTTTGTATAAACTTATTTATGTCTGTGTTGTCTCCTCTGATAGAACATGACTTTCCTTTGGACAGGGTACTTCACCTCCACCTTTGTACAGGAGCCCCCAAGCCTACGCAGCGCATTTAATGCTTGCTTATTGGCCGATCACTTACACGACCTGGTCCAAAACATACAAAGCGCCCAAAAGAATGTCTATTATAATGCCCCTGGCAAGCTCCATCCAAGATCTGGCTTCTAGAGCAGTTAGAGTCTCCATTAGAATACGTCCTCAGCTTGAGGTGTCAGTGGATAGAGCTCCTGGAGTCAGGAAGACCTGAGTTCAAATCCAACCTCAGGCACTTACTAACTATGTGACCTTGGGCAAGTCACTTCCCCCTCTTTGCCTCAGTTTCCTCATCTGCAAAATGATCTGGAGAAGGAAAAGGCAAAACACTCCAGTATCTTGGCCAAGAAAACCCCAAGTGGGGTCATGAAGAATTGGGCAAGACTGGAAAATAACAACAACAACTAGTCCTGGTAGCAGAATTGTAGGTCAGAAGTGTGAAGAGGAACTTTGAATTCACCTTTGAATCTTCCTGTCGGCCTCTTGACTATTCCCTCCGCCACTTCTTGGCTTGTGTACAAGCTGTCTCCCATACCTGGAAGTATGTTCTGCCCCGCCATCTTTGGGCACATCCCCTCTCCCTTCATGGCTCAGCTGGGGTGTCACCTCCTGCAAGAGACTCCCTGATCTCCCCAGTTAGCGCTCTGATCACTACCCCCTCCCCCTCCCAACTTATTTGTATTGATTTGGTGTTTACTTAAAGGCATACATATTGTTTCCTCCAAGTATAACTTAAGACTTTTGGTGCCAGAAAGTATTTGTGTTTGTCTTTGTATCCATAGTTCCTGGAGCATAGTAGATACTTAATCGTAGGCACCAACTGAAATGAATTCAATTAGAGGAAGAAAGGGAAACCCAGAAGTTTACTGAAATGACTTGGCTAAGACCATGCCGGGCAGTGGCTGAGTCAGGACCAGAACCCAGTCCTGGGGGCTCTTTCCACTATGTGGCTATACCATAAACAGGTTTTTACTTCTTCAAATGCTTCATATTCATTATTTTTTTATATATTACAGTAAAATTAGGACAATAGTGTTAGTAGAATATAAAACAAGCCTACAAAAATCAACAGCATTTCCATATGGCAAAGATAAAATCCAGAAGGAAATAATAGGAAGGGAAGCCACATTTGAAGTAACAACAAGACACATGAACTTTCTGGGAGAAAAGCAACACAGGTCTCTCTGTCTTACAAAGGAATTGCCAGTGCAACGTCAAATATGACTTGAGCCTGGTAATGATCACAATTTAGCTTTTTGCTTTCTTATAACTTTTTATTGATAATTTCTTTTATCACCATATCACCTATCCATCCTCCTTCCTCTCCCCAAGAGCCATCTCAAATGATAAAGAGTACTTTTTAGAGAGGATAAAAAATTAGCACGTGGATCGATACATTGAAGAAGCCTGAAAGCCTGTTCAATGGGTAACAGCTGTGGACCGGCCACCTCTGTGAAGCAGTGGGGGTTGGGGTATATTCTCACATCGCATCATCTGAGTCGTGTTTGATCTTTATAACTAACTCTGTTATGTTCACTTTGGATTTTTGGTGTATCTTTCCTTCCGTTTACATTGTTGTAGTCACTGTGTATATTGTTTCCTTGGCTCTTTTGATGCCACTCTGCATCAGTACATATCGAGCTCTCCAAGCTTCTTTGAATTCATCACACACATCATTTCTTACATTTGTGGACCACAATTGGTTCAGCCATTCCTCAATCGATGGGCATCTATTTTGTTTCTAATTCCTAGCTATCACAAAAAGTGTTGTTATAAATATTTTTGAGTATATGGGGACTTTTTTCTTATGAATGGCTTCCTTGGAGAAAGCCAATACCAGAGTCTCTGGCTCATAGGGTATAGACATTTTAGTCACCTTATTTGCTTAATTTCTAATTGCTTGCCAAAATAGTTGTACTCTTTCACAGCTTCACCAACAATGTATTAGTATGCCTATCTTTCTATAACCTATCCAACATTGTTACCATTTTTTTGGTCATCTTTGCCAATATGCAGGGTATGAGGTGAAACCTCAGGGTTGTTTAGATTTGCCTTTCTCTTATTATCAGTGATTTGGAGCATTTTTTCATGTGATAGTGAATACTTTGCAGTTCATTTGAGAATAGTTTGTTCGTAATCTTTGACCATTTATCCATTAGTGAATAGTTACACAATATCATCTTACCAAATGTTTTCCAATCAGTGTCTTAAGGGACTTTCCCCCCCCTAATTTTATTATGGAAACCAGGAGAAATACAGGTTTGATTTTAGCAGTTAATTTCACTGGAAAATCTCTAAAATAAAAGAATGTGAAATTTTCAAAAGAAAGGGATGGATTAATTGGTTTTAGCTAGCACCAACTTAATTTACTGGAAATAGATTTGGAATGAAAATTTTCTTCTGACTTTCCTTTTGTGGGAACTTTTACTTTTAGAGACGCTCATGGCCAGACCCAAGAAGAAGGAGAATGCAGACCAGGATGGGGAAGGGAAGGAGAGATCTCAAGTATCAGTCTCTAGATTAAGATCATGGAATCTAGAATTAGAAGGGCCCTTAGAGGTCACCTAATCCAGCCTTCTTAATTTACAGATGAGGTAGGTGACAGCAAAGTGGGAATGATTTGCCCATCATCCCATCAGCATTGTAGCAGAGTTGAGATTTGTACCAGCTTTTTGCTCCTGCCTCCAAATCCAGGGCTCTTTCTACTACATACCAAGCCACTGCTTCTTGTAAACTAGAAAATGGTTTATGGGAAAGACAGGTAGGGGATGAACAGTGCTTGAACTTGACAATTCTTTGTTGTTACGAAAAATGACTCTGAGACAAACCCCGAGCTAAAATTAGTGCATCACGAAACTACCGGAAGTCAAACGGAAAAGAAGCATTAACGGGAACTTAGGAAGAAGAAAGAAAGCTAATTTTGTGCCCTGGCACCTCCTGGCAGACAATCTTCTCCCTCACCTTGCAGAATGTGATTCTTGAAGGGGGGGGGAGGGCAGTGAAAAAGAAAAAAAAACCAAGGAGGAGGTGGAGCCTTTGGCAAGATTATCTCTACTTCCAACTAAATTTGAGAAAGACCAGTGGACTCTAGTAGCTGAGCTAGTTGGCATGGTATGATTTGTTTTCACTTACAAGGGATGTAAAAGCATATAAAGTCTTATTTGTTGTTGTTCAGTCATTTTTTCAGTCATGTCTGGCTCTTGTTGCCCTTGTTTGGGGTTTTCTTGGCAAAGCTATTAGAGGGGTTTGCCATTTCCTTCTTCAGCTCATTTTACAGATGAGAAACTGAGGCAAACAGGGTTAAGTGACTTGCCCAGGGTCTCCCAGCTAGTAAGTGTCTGAGACTAGATTGGAACTCAGGAAGATGAGTCTTCATGACTCCAGGCCTGATTTTAAGGATCTCATATTTTACAACACTCAAACACATCAGTGCAGATATGATCATTTGAGGTGGAAGGAGAGAGCAACTAAGAGTTTCAGTAAAGGTCCTCTGTAGCAGATGGTGCATAAACTGAGCCTTGAAGGAAGGTGGAGATTATGAAGAGAGAACATTCTAGGCATGGTGGACAGCCCCTGCTTCTGGTCCTTCCTTCTGGGCCTGAGCAGAACAAGTCTGATATGAGTTCTAGAGACCAGATGGGTTCAATTCATTCAGCCAAATGGGTCTAACTGAGGTGGTGTTTGATGGTCCTATTCGTACTAAGTCATCTTCAGAAGAATGACCAATGTGGTGTAACACCACATTGCTACATTTGTACTCTAGATCTTGCAGGACAGAGCCCACACGTGACTTCAGTTACCTTGGCCAATCTTTTTTTGGCCCAGCTCCATGGTTCCTAGAAAAGATTGATTCATGGTTAAAAAAAAAAGAGCAGATTCAGCATAATCAGGACTGAATATGTTTTTGTTTGCCTTATAAATTCTTCTACAGATCTTAATGGAGATGGTCAAAACAAGTCTTATCAATAATCTGGCCCTACCAACCCTTCCTGAAAATGGAGTGACATGTTGAGCAACGAGAAACCTGGCACATCTTCCTGGCCAGTTTCCACCCGAGATTTTCATTAGGACATCCTGAGACAGGCACAACTATTTTGTCAGCCTTACCTTGAAGAGGATGAGTCATGGTAGAGACATCTCAGACGAGATTTCCATCTACAAATTTCTCAAATTCAGCCAAGCTAAATGAAGACCCATTGGTGGAAACCACCATGCTTAGAGATCTGTGTGCTACAAGTAACGGAGCAGAACTGTGCTTGTTGTAGCAGAGGCTGGGGGTGAAACTTGGGCTGCCTTGGACCTGGAAAAGGGCCTAGTCCTGTGCTTATTGGCTCCTGGTTCTAGACTAGAAGGGCCCTCAGAGGAGGAAATAGACGGCCAGGGAGTTAAGTGACTTGCCTGTGGTCATACAAGTAGTTAGCAGATGTGTTGGTCAGGAAGTCTTTCTCCTGGAATAGTCCTGCTAAATCAATACAAGCTCTTGACCAAGGTTTCTTGGTTACTTTCCATGGAAAAGTAGGTGCCTTTGGCAGGTTATACTGAGTCATTTGGCATATTCACGTCATGCTGTTTTGCAATCTTATTTTTAGCAGATTTAGTTGTGTGTTTATGAAGTTGAGGTACTGGCCTTTCCAACCCAGCTTTTTATATGTTCCTAATTCCCAAATATGGCCAACAGAAAACTAAGCAAAGTTGAATCATAAGACATTTCTATTAATTCCCTGCCTGCTTTTCTGCCTTCACTCCCAAGTTCACAACTCTGCGGAAAAGTACATTTGACTTCCATGGGATTCCTGCATCATTGCCTTTGGGTACTTTGGGGCTCTGTCATTTCAGCCATATGTGTCTAGCTGTAACTAGTGAAGTAATCGTCGCCTCTCTATATCATGGCGCATGGTTCCGGACTATTGCATGGCTGCTCCCCAAGGTAGTATGAGCTTCTCTGAACTTAACCTAATCAGTCTGATCCTCACATGACAGACATGTGTTCCCCCAAATCGGCCCATCCTTAAAATCTCTCTTGCTTGGTAGGATCCCTGCTACTCCACTGAGAACCCAGGCTCACCTCCACATCACAAAGAGGCATCAGGGCAAGACTTGAAAAGGCATAGTTATGTTAATGGCGAAAGTGTTAAGCATTCACTAAATGCCCTTTATGAGCCAGGCGCTGCACTGACCGCTTTACAGTTATATCATCTGAGCCTCACAACAATCCTGGGAGGTAGGTGCCCTGTTTTATTGTTGAGGAAACTGAGGTAAGAAGAGATGAAATGACTTGCCCAGAGTCACACAGCTAGCAAGTGTTTGAGGCCAGTTTTGAACTCAAGTTTCTTCTGACTCCCAGCCTAGGGCTCTTAACCACTGCAATGTAATCAGCATTTATTAAGTCTCTGATGAATGCAGGCTCCTCTGCCCGGTTCTGAGGAAAACATCTTTGGTCATTTCCTCAGAGTATTTACATCCTAACAGTATCTTTACCTTCGAGGTCTTGTCTATTTTGATATCCTTTCCTCTGTGCATCAAGGGTGGCCAGTCTGATTAAGGGTCTGGGTCATCATGAAAGCTTTTTTGTTGTGCAAATCTAATAGTCTTTTCCCATTTAATTTCAGTGCAGAATAGAAACTCTCAGAGGGTGAGACTGTTTCCTTCAATTTTGTTGTGTCTCCAGCACCTGGCTCCCCCCCCCCCCTCCGCACCCCAGCTATTTAGCTAGGGTTATTTATTTATTTATTATAAATAAAGTAGCTATTTATTCAATATTCATTGAATAGAATCAAACTCTTGCCTAGACTGGAAACTCCGAGGCTGAGGATCAGATCTCCGTCATCTTTGTTCCCTTCATGACACTCGGTTCTTTACAGAGGCTCCTGTGTCTGTTGGATTGAATTTGTGAATTGCTTCCCCTAGCTCACAGTGGGATTGGCTGCCACGCTCATCTTGGTTTTGCCGTTAGTGCTGCTAACTTCTCCTTTCCATGTTCTATTCCTGGAAAGGGAGGATGCCCACACGTGTTTGGAGTGCCTTCTGTGAATGTGTGGGACTTCATTCTGTTTGCATCAGTTTCTTCAATTGCAAAATGGAGATAATAACATGTTACCTCCAAGAGCTGTTGTGAGGATCAAATAAGATACTATTTATAAAGCCCTTAGGTGCTTTGTCCAGCACGTAGTCAGGCTACAGAAATGGTTATTCCATTCCCTTCCCCTCCTCTTTTATTATTCAAATCCTATCCAAACTCTTGGGCAGGAATTGTTTCCCCTCCCCTCTTCCCAACCTCTCCTTGAGGGCAAAGATGTTTCATCTAGTCTTTGTACCTTCGAACCTAGGACGTGCTTAATAAGTGTTTATTGAAATGAATTTAATTCTATATTAAGAGTTTGTTACCATTCCATGGTTTCAGTCTTGCCTGACTCTTTGTGACCCCATTTCGGGTTTTCTTGGCAGAGATACTGGTGTGCTTTACACATTTCCTTCTCCAGCTCATTTTATAGATGAGGAAACTGAGGCAAACAGGGTGAAACGACTGGCCCAAGGTCACATAGCTAGTAAGTGTCTGAGGTTGGATTTAAACTCAGGTCTTCCTGACTCTAGGCCTGGTGCTCTATCCACTGTGCCACCCAGCTGTCCTATATATTAGGAGAGTGAGTGGCTGTTAGGGTTAGAAATTGTGATCTAACCCTAATAATGATTGACAGATGAGGAAACTGAGACCCAGAAAAGTGAAGTGGATTTTTTTTTTGAAATTAAAAAAAAATCATTTATTTTAGTTTTCAACATTCACTTCCACAGGATTTTGAGTTCCAAATTTTCTCCCCATTTCTTTCCTCCCCCCACCCCAATATCCCTTCCCCCAATCTGTCCTCCCTTCTATCACCTCCCCCCTTCTCCTATCCCCTTCCCCTTCTATTTTCCTATGGCATGGAATAGATTTCTGTACCCCATTGCCTGTATATCTTATTTCCCAGTAGCATGTAAAAACAACTTTTAACATTTGTTTTTAAAACTTTGGGTTCCAAATTCTCTCCTTTCCTCCCTCCCTACCCACCTTAATTAAGAAGGCAAGCAACTCAGTATAAGTTATACCTGTGTAGTGACGCAAAACATGAAGTAGATTTTTCAAAGTCACCCAGACAGTATGACAAAGATCAGGGGCTCGCACCCATGTTTACTGACCCCAAATCCTGGATTCTTTCTGCCATGTCGTACTTCAATGACCACAGTTCTAAAGCTTGAGGGGACATTAGAACCCATCTGGTGCAACCCCACATTTTACAGGTGGAGGTACTGAAGCCCAGTAAGATTGACTGATTTGTTTTAGATCACAGAGTCCAAATTCGAACCCAGCTCCTCTGACCACATGTCCAGCATAGTTCCTGTTATAGTCCTTCAGGCTGGGCAGATCTAATTGACAGACTCTGGTCACACCCTCTCCACATGGTCTTTGGTAGACTTTCTTTGAGAGTTGTTATGACCCCCAAACTTCCTTACTTTGTGGCTAATGTATTCAATTTGATTAGCTGGAATCTGTCTAGAGCTTATTGCCAGGGCTGACCCCAAAGCCTTTCCAAGTAACAGCGCCCTGGCATGGCCTTTGAAAGTCCAGGGTCACCAGCAAGAAGACACTGAGTGAAAACAGGATGGGAGAGGAGGTTCTTGCAAGCCCAGACGGGGTCTGGAGGAGGACCTGATCTGGGGGTTCCTCCTAATTCAACAGTTTATGACCCTCTTTGCCAAAATACCAAAGAGTGATTGTTATCACCCAATATTTTTTAAAAGCACTGTTGGTGATCTAGGAGGAAGGATGGCATAGTGGATAGGGTAGGACTTGGAGTCAGGAAGACCTGAATTCGAATCCCACCTTATTCAGATAGTAGCTGTGCAGCCTTGTGCAAGTCACTTAACCATTCTTAACCTCCGTTTCTTCAGCTGTAAAAGAAGGCGATTCCACTATGTGGCTTCCATGGTCCCTTCCATCTCAAAGCTCTGATCTTCTAACTTTTACCTACAGGATTCCTGTTCTTCCTGGGATCTGGGACAAACAAGTGCACCTACTTAAAAGAAAAGAGAAAAAGCATTTATATAGCACCTACTATATGCCAGGCACTGTGCTATGTACTTAAAAAACCCCAACATTAATTCATTTTTCTTTTATTTTTGTAAGGAGAAGATACCATTCATTCACTTGGTCATTCATTTGAGATTTATCAAGTGCTTACTATGTCTGACTGGGAACAAAGAAGAGGAGGAAGTAGATCAGCTCGGCTGCTTCAGGCTAATGAAACCTGTCAACCTAGTGGTTTGATTTTAAAACTCGTGGAAGTGCCCAGCCCTTGTAAATTCTTCCCCCACCTGCCCCCCAGGCCTGAATGTCTACCTGGATAACTCCATCTGTATACTATTAATTTTAACTTGATCTCTGGTAAAAATGCAACAACTCCTGGGAGGAGAAAGACTTTAAGATGGTATCAGTCATTTACATGTTAGTATGAATGTCGCTGATAAACAAAGAGTGAGAAAAGACATGAGAACACTGACTGGCTTAGGGTGGGGCAATAGACAGTGAGGGTGGGGAAAAGCTACAAAATGGAGAGACTGATGCTTCAAAGACAATTTCCCCCTAATTCTGGATTTTATTTACTTGTTTGTTTATTTTGACCAAGCACTAGCCCCAGCCGTGCAGTTAAGGTCAAGATCTCGAGTCCAGCCTCAGGTCAGACAGTGAGTTTTTCTCTGTCCCATGACTACCTCCTTAACACAAATGTTTGCCAGACAGACTGGACCCAAGATTGGACTGGGAAAGCTTCCCTCCTAGGGAAGAATAAGCAAAAAATTCCAAGTTCGTGAGCTACTTCTTATCCCCTCTGTACAGGAAAGAGGACTATAGACCTCACTTTGACAAGGGAAGGACCCTAAGTTGTTGGTTTTATGTATGCCATAATTGTATGGCTACTACACGATACGGCATCTCCTTGTATCAGACATTTAATAAATGGTTGATTGACTCAGACTCTAGACAAAGCTGCCAGCTGAGGGTGGGAATGGGAGCTCTGGGTTACTAGCTAATTGAAGCCATTGAGGAAAGGTAGGAAATGATGGCTAAGGAATTCAGCCCCATCCTAGATTTAGGAATGGAATATCTGCCATTCAACCAAACTGGAGCAGTGTAAACCAGTTAAGATATAGTCTGACCTCCTGCTCCTGATTCTCATGCTTTCTAGATGTGTGATCTTGGGCAATTTGCTTTACTCTGCCTCAACTTTCTCATCTGTAAAATGGGAGAAGGAAAGAGAAGACTAGATGTTTTCTAAAGGCTCAACCAGCTCTAAATCACAGTACTAAAGTTGGGAGAGACCTTAGAGACCATCTTGTCCACCTTCCTCACTTTAGAGATGGTGACACAAGGCCCAGCAAGGTTAAATGACTTATCCAAGGTCATAGAGCTGATAAGGATTCTTCCTCCTCCTCCTCCTCCTCCTCCTCTTCTCTTCTTCTTCTTCTTCTTCTTCTTCCTCTTCTTCTTCTACTTCCTCTTCTTCTTCCTCTTCTTATTCTCTTCTTCCTCTTCTTCTTTCTCTTCTTATTCTTCTTCTACTTCCTCTTCTTCCTCCTCTTCTTCTTTCTCTTCTTCTTCTTCTTCTTCTTCTTCTTCTTCTTCTTCTTCTTCTTCTTCTTCTTCTTCTTCTTCTCCTCCTCCTCCTCCTCCTCCTCCTCCTCCTCTTCCTCCTCCTTCTTCCCTCATGCTGTCTCCTAACCCCATGTCCTCATTCCTTCTTCCCTTAGCCTAGCTCTGCACTGGGCAGCCTTCATCACCAACTTGCCATGGCCAGGCTTGTCAGAGATTTGTAGTTCTCTTTCTCTCATGGCGTGGGGGGGGGGACATTACCTCCTGCCTCTTACTCCACCCCCTGCTGCTGAGGCACCAAGGCCCAAGCTGGGCCAAAGGAAGATCTTGTGAATTCCCCCAATCTATAAGGTGGCTTGCTCCAGTTAATTGAAGTTTCCAGATTAATGACTCCAGGGAAATATTTTGGGGTTTTGAGCTTAACCAACTCATGATGCCCTGGGAAACCTGGAAAGGAGATCTAGGGGGTCACTTCTAGTGGCTGCATTTTTAGGATAGTGTTGCTGTTACTGACTTGGGGAATGATTTCTCTCTCAGAAAGCTCTGGCTTGCCATTAGGGGCCCCGAAGAGCACTGGGTCTGAGTCCAAAGGCCTGGGTCAAATCTCAGCTGTGCTATTTGGCTACTTGTAGGACCTTGATCAGCCATGTCTGAGTTTAGGGTCCCAGACCAAACGTTCCATCAAGTTCTCCTCAGGACATCAAAGCATTTTCTGGGCATCTGTAAAATGAGGGGGTTGAACTAGATGGTCTCTGGGATTTCCTCCTAAACTGCTATGATGCTCGTGAAGACCTCATGAACTGAGGAGATACAAAGTAAAAGAAGCAGAACCGGGAGAACAGTAGACATAAGAACTACAGTCAAAGAAACAAACTAACGTTGAAAGGAAGATGGATTGGGATTAATAGCATGGACTAGTCTTGCTCCAATAGACTGGGACACATTTTTTGCCAGGTGGGGGACCACAGGTACAGAATGTTGCATACATTTGGTCAGATGTAGTTATTAAGCCAAGTGGCATTTCTTTGTTATGAGGTGGGATTCAATGGAGGTGGGGCAGGTAGATCAAGAAATGATTATAGTCTGAAAACAGAACACATCGATAAAACTTAAAAAAAAATCACGACTCTGATCCTAATGCCTCTCAGTTGTGTGGAGGTATGTGATCTTTGCCTTGTAGTTATCTCTCACTCTCATTTCTTCACTTCACGAAACCACGAGCATTTCCAAATAACTTTATTCATGCGACAGTATCGAAGAGCTAGTATAGACAAGTTATTGGATTATGAAATTAGCAAAGAACAAAGATGGGTCCTAACACTTCAGTTTGGTTCCAGGTATTTTTTTCCTATCCCTCCATTTGTCTTCTCCAGGGAAAACAAGACCCCAGATTATCTCGGGGAGAAGTTGAGGAAGGACGGAGTTGGGCTGGCTCATTTCACGGACTTCTCAGAGAAATGCCATCTTGTGTGTCATGAGAACTTGACAGAACATTGGGTCAGCGCTCCAAACTCAGAGAAGCATCCAGAAGCTTTAACGCTCACCCTGAGCTTTAGCCAGACCTTTTGGGTTGGGAAATCCCATGAGAAAAGGCTTTGTTTCAATATTCCAATTCATTCCTCTTGGGACTTTCGCCAGCCTGAAAACGTTGTCAGAGCAGCTTCAGAATTTAGACAAAGAATCACGTCAGTGCTTATTTTGGGCAAACTGGTTTGTCCTTCTCTCCTCCTGAGAGCTGAAGTGGGTTTCCCCTGGTGAGTCGGATGGAGAGAACTTGCTTCCACTTGAAAGAAGGAGTAAACAGCTGACAAATGTGGACAGACTTTGGAAACAGGCAGAAATGCAAGGAGAGACTGAGGAGCCAGGGGAAGTACCAAGTAGGGTCAGGCCCAGGTCATTCATTTGACTTCCAACTCCATCACTGGCTTCATATAGGGCCATGGTTGAGTCTCTTGTATGTGCCTTCATTTCCCTCCTCTGTAAAATGGGAGTAGTGAGTTCCAATGGCCCTTGTGACAGGTAATCAAAAAGCCCAGCTGCAAAGAGGAGATGAGAGAAATGGAATAATTCAGTAATCTGAAATTGTTGAGCCACAGTAATAATAGGCCAGAGCGTGAGTGAGATATGGAACTATTTTGCAATGCCAAGGGCGTTTTGAACACTTAATAAATGGCAAATACACACCTGTGTAGAACACAGGCAATAGAAGCATGGAGGCAGGAGGCAGGAGTGTGGCAAGTTTGGGTCTGGAATCAGGAGGTCTGGGTTCAAATACTATCACTGACAGTTATTGACTGTGTGACCCTGGGCAAGTCACTTAACATCTACATGCCTCATTATTCTTAATTATAAAACTGGGATGAGAACAGTACTTCCTCTCAGGGTAGTTAGGAGGAAAGTCTTGCAATCCTTAATGTGTTCTAGAAATGAATTATTATCAGAATTTATCAACACCATTATTACTTAAATTAACAAAATTTTCATCATCTGTATTTCCCAATATATTGTATTATTTATACCCATCTCTTCTTTTTAAACAAAGAATTTTAAAAAGGAAAAAAGTAGCTCAGCAAAGCCAGTCAATAGGTGAAAATAGCTGAAATTATATACCATGTCCCACCCCCATAGTTTCCTACCTCTGTAAAGATAGGAGGGAGGTGCCTTCCTTTGATGGAAATTTGGTCATCATAATTCCACAGCATTCAGCATTGATGGTTTGTTCTTGTTTATTCCATTGACGTTGTTGTCATCGGACATATTGTTGTCCTGGTTCTGTTTACTTCATTTTTGGGGGTTCCTTATGTCTTTCCATGATTCCCAGACTTTGTATTTACATTTCTTCTTGATAATAGCCCATTTACATTTGTGTAATAGCCAATGTTTATAGGACACATTAAGGTTTACAAAGTGCTCAATGTCATCTCATTTGAACCTTACTGCAACCCTAATAACTGGCCACTCATTTTATAGATGAAGAAACTGAGGCATACAAAAGTTAATTGACTTGTCCAAGGTCACACACCTAAGTAAATGTCTGAGGCAGGATTTGAACTCAGATTTTTCCTGACTCTAAGTCCAGCTATACTATACTATACCACTTAGCTATCTTAAAGTTGCCTCATATATAATTTGCTCAATTTGCCATCAATTTATGGGTATCAGCTTTGTTTCCAGTTTTTCATTTTTATAGACATGTGAAGCTATAGCCTTTTTTCTACTTTGATATCCTTGCAGTACATACCTAGCAGTGGGATCTCCAAGTCAAAAGATACGGATATTTTCCTCACTTTCTTAGTGTAATTTAGTTATAAATTGCTTTCTAGAATGGCCAGACCAATTCACAGCTGTGCTAACATTCTATTAGTGTGCCTGCCATTTCACATCCTCTCCAGCGTTGACTTAATCGTCCTTTGCCAGTTTTCTGAGCACACCCCAGAGTTGTTTAGATTTGCATCTCAGTGATTATATGGAGTAAAATATGCCAGTCATATTTTACGATTCTTCCTTTGGGAAGTGTCTGTTTATATTGTTTGGTCACTTAACCTATGAGGAATCACTTTGACCAAGATCATGTAAATGAAAATTCATGGACACTCAATTTAAAAATAAAAACCGCCCTTGCCTATAGTTGCCAATTGAAAGAAGTCTCTGTCGTTGTTCAGTCATTTTTCAGTAGTGTCCAACTCTTTGTGACCCCATTTGGGGTTTTCTTGGCAGAGATAATGGAGTGGTTTGATTTTCCTTCTCCAGTTCATTTTCCAGATGGGGAAACTGAAGCAAACAAAGGTAAGTGACTTGCCTAGGGTCACACAGCTAGTAAGTGTCTGAGGCTGGATTTGAATTCAAGTCATCCTGACTCCTGGTCCAGCACTCTATGCATTGTGCTGCCACCTAGCTGTCCTTCGGCCAAGCCTTGAAGTTAGGGAGACTCAGGTCCCAGTCCTGTTTCTGCTCATACTGTGTGGCCGTGGACAAGTCCCTTAACTTGCCTGTGCCTCTCCAAGACCATGGGTTACATAAGAGTCGTTAGTCTGGATAGAATTGCTAGACATGCTTCGATTGTCCTGACTGGGTGAAAATCATCAGTGAGGATAAAAAAAGTAACAGAAAGACTTTTACTATGGGATGATGTCCATGGATGGAAATGGGTTAAAAATGAGTATGCAAGATACTTAAACCCACTGGATTCCTGCTTGCTAATTGATTATAATTGCCCATAAAAGGGGCCAGTTTTCCATGGAAAGGAAAGCAGAAAGCATGGGTTCAAATCTTGCCTTTGATATTTCTGCCAGTGTGATCTTGGGAAGTCCCTTTTAGTGTCTGTGTCTCTGTTTCTTTATTTATAAAATGAGAGGTTTGGCTCAGGATCTGTAGAGCCTTCCAGCTAGCTCTGACATTCTGCAGTACTTTTTTTTTTAGCCAAAGACAAGGTTTATTAGAACATCCATCATATTGGACAGACTTTAAGGAGTCTGAATGTTAGTGAGCTATTGGCTAGATTTTAAGAATCTGAGCAGTGGCTAGATTATAAGAATCTGAGCCCATTCTGCAGTTCTATACAATGGTTATCATGGAATACTGATGGCCTGTAGAAGTCTGAAACCAGTATTAGGAGTTATATTCTCAGTCTTGGGCTGCTAAGTGGGGCAGTGGACAGAGTGTCTGGAGTCAGGAAGACCTGAGTTCAAATCCAGCTTCAGATACTTACTAGCTGTGTGACCCTGGGCAAGTCACTTTCCCCTGTTTGCCTCAGTTTCCTCATCTGGAAAATGAGCAGGAGAAGGAAATGGTAAAACACTTCAGTATCTTTGCCAGAAAAATCCCAAGTGGAGTCATGGAGAGTCAGACAAGACTGAATGACAGTAGATTCTCAGTCTTTCATGCTTGCTTTCAGGCTGGTTTCTGTAAGACAAGGCCTGATTTCAAGGGAAGCAGCAGGGCATAAGGCAGGTTCCCCGCCCCTGGCATAAAGGAAAGAGAACTGAGTTTAAAATGCCAGTTTTGCTACTAATTAGCTGTGAGAGTCTAATTAGCCTGCTACTAATTAGCCGTGTCAATCAGTCAATAAACATTTATAAACAGGTACTATGAGACAGGCATTGTGCTAAACCCTGGGGATACAAAGAGAGACAAAAAAAAAACAGTTCCTGCCCTCAGGGAGCTGCCAGTCTAATGGGGAGTCAAGATGCAAACAACTGTGTCCAAACAACCTTATGCAAGATAATTTGGAGATACTCACAGAATGAAGGTGCTAGCATTAAGGGAATCTGGAAAGTCCCTTCCCCACTCTGGGCCCTCAGTCTTCTCATCTGTAAAGAGATGGGGGTGGGGTATGTAGATTAGATGCTACCTAAGGCTCCTTACAGACCTAAATCCTGCAATCTTGTCTTTGGGCTACAATCCTAGGTGATTGCATGGCTTCTCTATGTATAGAGAATATGCCATATGCATGGCTTCTCCATGTATGATAATCATGGTGCCCTGGAGAAGAAATCCAGACAGACATCTCTCTTCATGAATTGTCATTGTAGATAGTCTTGAGTGGAAGAAACAGCAAAGAAATGAGATAACCAACTGAGAAAATGCTAAAGAAAGAACTGGACATAAATAGGGCCCCCGACCATTACAGAATAGCTGAACAAACTGTGGTATATGAATGCAATTGCATCATAAGAAATGGCATCTATGAAGAAATCGGAGAAGCTTGGGAAGATTTATTTGAACTGATGCAGAGGGAAGGAAAAGTAAAAGCAGGAGAACCCTATGTATAATGACCAGAGTAAAGTAATACTAAAAGACGTGAGAATTCAGATCAATTGCAATGACCAGTTTTAACTCCAGGGGGCTCATGATAAAACCCACCTGCCTCCCTTCTGTGAAGAGGTGGTGGACTGTTAGAATGGAATATACACTGTCAGACATGGTCAATGTATCCATTCACTTCTTCATAACTGTACTTTGTTACTAATGACCCTGGCGTGGGGTAACAAGAAAGAAACAGGCTTTTCCCTCCAAATTGATATTACTGATTGATTGATTGTATATTTACAGGGCACCTGCTCTTTGCAAGGCACTCTGCTGGGAAGAACTGGAAACAAAGTGGTTACTCATTGATTGGGGAATGACTGAACAAATTCTGCTCTGAGAAGTGATGAATAGGATAGATTCAGAGAAACAGGGAAGACAAAAATCTTTCCTTGTTTCTCTGATTCTATTCTATGAACTGATGGACAGTGAAGTAAATAGATCCAGGAGAGTAATATCGTCAATGACCACAGGAATAGAAAGGAAAATAGCACTGAAGGACATTAGAACTTTGAGCACCTAGTTGTGACTTCAGAGGACTCACATTCTCTCCTCTTAGAAGAGAGGATTGTGGGTAAGGAATGAAGCATATGTTGTCAGGGATAGCCACTGGGTTGATTCATTGACTAGCGAATTTATTTGTTGGCTCTTTGGGGTGGGGATCATTGTGAAGTCTCTCTCTGCCTCTGTCTCTGTCTCTCTCTGTGTCTCTATCTCTCTCTCTGTGTCTCTATCTCTCTCTGTCTCTCTCTCTGTCTCTATCTCTCTCTGTCTTTATCTCTCTGTCCCTGTCTCTGTGTCTCTATCTCTCTCTGTATCTGTCTGTCTGTCTGTCTCTCTCTCTCACACACACACACACATACACACACATATTAATAAACCATTTTTTCCCAAAAAGGCAGTGTGCTAGGCACTGAGGGAAGGCAGAGAAGGATTCCTAGTATTTCAGGAGCCATGTCATGGCTGATGCCAGGAGGATCATGGATCATGGATCATGGTTCACAATAGAAAGGGACCTCAGAGCCCTCTACTCCAGCTGTCTCATTTTAAAAGTGAGGACACTGACACCTGACTCCAGAGCTCATCACCCCACCTCCCTCCATGGAGTCTTACAAAACCACCTGCCATGTCGATGTCCCAGAATCCTTTTGTCCCTTCAAGCATTGGCTAAGTGTTGCCTCCAGCCTTCCCTGACCCTTCTCCATTCTCGGGCCTGCTCCTACTGATCCCGTATAGCTCCTGTTTGTACATATTAATTTGCTTGTTGTCTCCTCTGCTAGATTGGGAGCTCCTTGGGGGCAGGAATTGGCCTCTTTTTGTATACCCAACAGTGCCTGGTGTAATAGGTGCTTAATAAATGTTGATTGATTGAAAACAAAGGATCTCCCTGACCTCAGTGTTTTTGGTGCCCTTCTCCCTTCTGAATTTTCCTTGTCTATGCATATTTGTACGCATGTACCATGCCTCCCCTGTGCCCCTAGGAAGCAAGCTTCTTGAGGGCAGGGACTCATTTTTATATTTGTTTCTCTGTTTCCTAGTATACTATGTTGCGCATTTGTTGTTCAGTTATTTCAGTCATTTCCGAGCCTTTGTGATCCCATTTGGGTTTTTATTGGCAGAGATACTTCTCTGGCTCATTTTCCAGATGAGCAAACTGAGGCAAACAGGGCTGAGTGACTTGCCCAGGGGCACACAGCTAGTCTGAAGCCAGATCAGAACTCAGGAGAATGAGTCTGACTCCAGGCCAAATAAATGCTCTATCCACTGTGCCACCTAGCTGCATAGTAGATTCTTAGTAATTCGAAGATGAGAAGGACTTTGCAGAGGGCTGAGTAATTAAGAGGCAACACAGGAAAAAAGATGAGAGGCTCCGTGAGGTGTCCTGGACAGAACCTTAGACTGGGAACCTGAAACACTGGGCTCTGCGTCACCAACAGGCAATGCGGATATTCCTTTTTGGCACATTCCTTTCCTTTCTTGGACTCAGTTTCTTTATCTTTAAAACGAGTGATCAGTCAAACAATACTAATATGCAGTTTTCAAAGGAAGAATTGCAAGCTTTCAATAACTAGATAAAAAATGCTCCAGATTACTAATAATTAGAGAAATGCAAACTAAGGCAACTCTGAGTTTCCATCTCTCGCCCATCAGACTGGCAAAGATGACAAAGAGGGCAAATGTCAATTATTGGAGGGCCCAGGGGAAGACAAGGACATGGGTGCACCATTGGTGGAGCTTGGCACTGGTTCAGCCATTCTGCAAAGCAGTTTGGAACTACGTCCCCAAAGTGACTAGACTGTGCATGGCCCTTGACCCAGAGACACCTCTCTTAGGTGTAGCCATGGCCTAAAAAGATCAAAGAAAGGGGAAAAGGCCAGATATGTCCCAATATGTTTATAGTAGCCTTTTTGTTACAGTGAAGAACTAGAAATGAATAGGGTGCCCATCAAATGGGGAATGGCTGAATGAATTATGATACATGATTGTCATGGAATAGTATTGTGCCATAAGAAATGACAAAGCTGACAGTTTCAAAGAAACCTGGGAAGACTTGTATTGACTGATTCAGAGTGAGGTGAACGGAACGAAGAGAACAATAGGTGTGATAAAAGATATTATGAAGAGAAACAATTTTGAAAGACTTGAGAATTCTGATCAACGCCAGGCTTGGCTTTGTTTTCAGAGGACCCATGACAAAACATGTTACCCACCTGCCAAAGAGATAGGGAATCAAGTGCAGAAAGAAGACATACATTTTCAGACACGGCCAATGGAGGAATTTGTTTTGTTTGATGAAGAATATTTGTTACTTTTTTTCTTTTCTTATAGAGTGTGAGTAGGTAGGTGGGAAGGAGGAGATGGGATCAGGATAGCAAAAAAACAAAGTGAAAAGGAAGAAAAGAAGGTCTTTTTGAAGAATCCTTTTAAAGAAAATGAGAAGAGAATAGAAGGAAGGTCAAAAGAAAATTATAGGTTAAATCTATCATTTTTTTAAAAAAGCAAACCATACATTTGTTGTTTTTTGTACAATCCTCTTATGTGTATAGAAAAGCCCATTTTATTTACTGTTTGCTAAATTCAAAATAAATAAATAAATGTTTGAAAATAAACTAGGGGGTTGGACGAAATGATGTAGAAGTTCCCTTCCAGACTAGCACCTACTAGTCTATGCTCAGGCTACATTCTGAGATATTGAAGTTAGGAAAGGTGAAGAGAGCTAGGGCAAGAGCCTGGGGGTGGGGGTGGGGGGGGAGGACTCCAGGTGAAAGCAATAAAGATGAGGTGATATTGGGAGGTGAAGAGCAGAGGAGGACTGACTTACCCTGGCTGTCTTATTAATGAATAGCAATCCTGGATTGGCACAGGGACTCTCTTCCAAGAAAGTATCTCTCTCTCTCTCTCTCTCTCTCTCTCACACACACACACACACACACACACACACACACACACACACACACACACACACATCTCATTCATTCTTCCTGCTTGTGAGATAGCTGTGGGTGGATGGGTGGCCAGCACCCTCCCTCCTTTGGAAAGAGGTAAACCAGGGAAGCCAGAGCTTCATGTGAGCAGGATCACTTAATTAAGCAAACATTTATGGAGCATCTGCTTCATGAGATCTCTAAATTATACCAGCTCTTTCTGGGTCCCAGTGAAACTGCGCTTTGGGTTGGTGCAGTCTGGAGGGAATCACTCCATTCAAGCTTGCATTTCTAAAGTGCCTACTATGTGTTTGGGAATCAGAGCATCAGAAGATCATAAATTTAGAGATGGAATCCACCTTGGAGGCAACCGAGTTTGCCCTCCCCCCCCCCAGTTTCATAGATGCAGAAACTGAAGCTCAGAGAACTGAAATGATTTACCCATGCTCATATGAGCAGTGGGATTTGAACTCAGATCCTCTCATTCCAAGTCAGCCCTTATTCTACTGTACCTACATTCTATTGTAGTAGGCTGGTCACAAGAGAGGGAGAATGATGCTGGAGAAAAAGGGCCACCAGGCAGGTACTAGCCTGATTTGGGAGGAGGAAGCATGACTTGGAGGTTTATAAATGATGATTATGAGGGGCAGCTAGGTGGTGCAGTGGATAGAGCACTGGCCCTGAACTCAGGAGGACCTGAGTTCAAATCCAGCCTCAGAACAAACACTTGATACTTACTAGCTGTGTGACCTTGGGCAAGTCACTTAATCCCACTTGCCTAAAAAAATAAGAAAGTAAATGATGACTATGAGTGCCTAGCAAGGATGGCATGAATTTTAAAGGAAGAGAGGGGGTCGTTTAATAATGGTGGCAAAGGAAGGGTCTGACAGCGGCATTGGGGAGAGAGAAGGATGACCAGTGACTAATTAGATAGAAGCCAGGTTATGGAGGGCCTTCACTGCCAGACCAGGAGTTTGCATTTGATCCTAGAGGGACAGAGAGATAAAGAAGGCATTAAGTGCCTCCTGAAAGCCACACACAATGCTTACCGGCGGACAGAAACATAAGAACCAGACAGGGGCTGCCTTCAAAAAGCTTCCATTTTATGAGGAGAATACAATATGCAGGCAGCTGAGAAGGAAGAGGGCTGTGCTGTTTTGGATGGAGTTGCAGGAAGGGAAGGCCTAGTTCCATCAAAGATAAGGCAAAAACTCACCTGTCTGAGCCCTGGGTGACTTTAGGGTTCAGAATCCCAGATTTCATGGAGGTGGAAGAAGAAGTGCTGGGAGAGTTGGGAAATGCTCAAGCAGAGGAGTGCCCTGGCCAGACCAGTGTCTTGGGCAAAGCCAGGAGAAGGGCAGGGTGGCTGGGAGGCTTCAGCTGGCAGAGATCCCTTTGCCCCTGAAGACTGCAGCTTTCCTCAGGCGTGCCCTGCGGCTCCCCACACATCGTGTCCTTCTCCCTTGTAACACACAAGAGTCCAGGCATTACGCATCATCAACTGGGCGATGGAGGAGGAACCACTATTACTCCTGCTGCCCCCCCTACAAAGCTGGACTCTCACCCTCCTGAATCCTTGCTGTCCTCTGTATACCCTTCCCACTATGCCCTCTGAAACAATTCACCCTTGCCAGATTCCCTTTTATCCTAAATGTTCTCCTACCTTCTGATGGTTGGGAGGGTTGTTGTGTAACATTGGACAAGTCACTTCTGGGCTCTCAGCCTCAGTATCCTCATCTGCAAAATGGGGCTACCTACCCCCCTCCCTTATTGCACGCATCAAATGAGATAACATATGCAAAATTCTTTGTAAACCTTAAGAATGAGAATAGCTAACATTTGTATAGTGCTTGCTATGTGCCAGGCAGTATGCTAAAGATTTAACAATGCTTAACTCACTTGATCCTCACAACAATCCTCCCAGCAAACCTCTCCCTCCCTCTCAACTCCCCTTGCTATGTTGTTTTCTCCTCTTTGAAGGCAGCCACCATGCTTATAGATGCTATTAGTATCACTATTTTACGGATGAGGCAAACAAAGTTTAAGTGACTTGTCCAAAGTCACACAGCTAGTAAATATCTGAGGTCACGTTTGAACTCAGGTCTTCCTGACTTCAGGTCGGGCACTCTATCCACCTTTGTTACCTAGTTAACAAATTCTGATCTCTCAGGCTTAGAACCCAAGGGAAGATAGGCAGACCCCAGCCAGAGGTTTCTAGTTATGTTGGGAAACCTAAGGCTCTACTGATACCTTATTAATTATCTTGCCCTTAATTATGGTGATTTTGTAAAAAGAGGAGACCTTTTCTCCCCGTAGGCTAGGGCAATTGATTAGTGTAATTAATCTAATTATAAGATTATCCCCAAATGGAGCTCGTTCTCTGGGACCACCAAGGAAAAAGAATTGGACACAATGTCCCGGTGGATCCTTGAACCTGGCCATGATGGAGGCTGTTTATTTTGAAGCCAAAGTGTTAGTAAGAGCTGGGTGTATACATATTTTTAGGACAGTCAGTGAATACAGTTCTTGGAACACAAACCTATTTGATTGTTTTTCTTTGTAAATCTGAATATATAATTTCTACTAATAAATATTTTTTGTGCTTCACATCTGCATGGAAAAATTGCCACCTACACGTGCCCCGCCTTCTCCCAGGTAGCAGCCTCCTAACACCAATGTTATCATTACAGTAGGCTCCCAGGGGCCTCTGGTTATGCAGATTGCATGCAGATTGGGAACAGAAGGAAGTGAAGCTCAGAATACTGCCATTTTTTTCCTTCCCATTTCACCAAGTTAAATAACAGTTTATTGTGCAGGCTTTCAAATCCCCGCCCACAAAATTGGCAATCCAATACAATCGACCCATTCATGCTAATCCACCCAGAAGTAAATACCTGGTGGTTATACTGTGACATTTGCAAAGACCGTGGTTCGCCAATTACTGGAGAATTAGGTAGGGAAGTAAGGGTGAGGACCAATTGATTCAGACTGAATGGAACCAGGCTGGCCCTTTACCTAATCCTCAGACTGGAGCTTTCAACTGATTTGGGGGATTTAAAAGAAAGAAGAGAGGAGAGGGAAGAATTTCAATCAGAGAATTGCAGAACTTTACAGTTCGAAGCAGTGGCAACGGCCTTCTATATCTGTTGTAAACTAAATTTTCAAGTCATATGAACTGGCCTTGCAGGCTTCACATGATTCAATCCTACCTGACACTTACTCTGTGATCATGAGTGAGTCACTTATTCTCTCTCTACCTCAGTTTCCTCATCCATGAAATAGGGATGATAATAGCACCTACCTCACAGGATTGCTGTGGAGATCAAATGGGATAATATATGTAAGGTGCTACATCCATGCTATCTATTATTATTAATTATTAAGAGCCAACCCTGCTTACTCCTTTCCCCATTCTGTTCCAGCTGCCTTTTACGTATTTATTGTCTTCTATTTGAAGATAAGCTCCTTGAGGGCAGGCTCGGTCTTCCTTTTTGCTTGTATTTGTATTCCTGGGTCTTAGCGCAGAGCCTGGACGTAGTAAATGCTGCGCGTCTGTCTGTCTTTCTCTGTCTCTCTGTTTTTGTCTCTCTCTGAATCTGTCTCTGTCTCTTTCTGTCTCTGTCTGTCTCTCTGCCTCTGTCTCTGTGTCTCTCTCTCTCTCTCTCTTTCTCTGTCTCTCTTTCTTTGTCTCTGTCTCTGCCTCTCTGTCTCTCTCTCTCTCTCCATGTTATCTACCCTTATGAATTCAGAGCAGGAATGGATTCGTTTTTCTTCTTGGATCCCCACTGCCTAGCACAATGCCTGGAATGTATCTGGTGCTTAGTAACAACAGTTCTTGCTGATTGATTAATCTGAGGTATGACTGAAGGCGCTGGGGAGGTTGAGCCTGTAGAAGGAAAAGACAGAAGGTGGTGGGGATGAGGAGACCAGCCAGCTAGGTTCAAGTATTTGAAGGGCTGATGTGCAGAAGAGGGATTGGACATTCTGTTTGTCCCCAGAAGCAGGACCAGTAGTGAGAGGAGGTTCTAGAGAGGCGACTTAGTCCTGACGTTAGAAAAGTCTTCCTATCAATGGGAGCTGTCCAAAAGTGTGAAGGGCTCCTGGGGAAGGCAGTGGTTTCTGCTGGATTAATACCTGTTACAGCTGAAAGGCGAGGACTCTGTGGCACCCCCCAGCGATCCGGATGCCGCCTTTTGGGGCTGGGCTGACCAAACCCAGTTCTTTTTCTTCTTGCTAGCCCTAAGGAGCATAGTTCTAGAGCCAGAGGACTTCAGATACATTCTGGTGAAGTGGAGAGCCAGCTGAACTCTAGCATTAAAAAGACTTGGGTTCAAATTCTGCTTTTGACAGTTGCCAGCTGGTAAAGTTACAACTGCTCATAGTCTCAGTTTTTCCATCTGTAAAATGGGGTGATAATACTTATAGCACCTACTTCATAAAGTTGTTGTGAGGATGAGATAAGATAATGGAAATAAAGTGCTTTGTAAACCTTTAAACCAAAAATGTTAGCTATTATTAGTAGGAATTCTTGGTTGAATGGGATGGTTGCTGATGTCCTTTCCAATTCTAAGGTTTTATAATTCTTTGGATTGTAGGATCATGGATTTGGAGCTGGGTAAAACCTTATAGGTTACCTAATAGAACCCCCTCATTTTATAGATGAGGAAACTGAGGGCCAGAGAGTCACAGTGACTTGCCCAAGGTCACACATGGACTAATGGTGAAGGCAGTATTTGAACCTGGCTCCTCTGGTCTCAGATCCAAAGTGTTTCCCTAAGAGGAAATAAATTACCTTCCTACCTTAGCCCAAACCCTGAAATGCTCTAATCCTTGTGTGTAAGTTCACCAAAACGTCCAACCTGAGTACTATAACCCCTGCATGGAAGGACACTCCAATGTGGCCCATCCAGGAAAGTCATCCAGGCTGATCATTTCCAGACTGTAAAGGAAACCAGGGTGCACACTAGTTTGCCATTTTTCTAGCACAGTGCAATTTATTTAGAGTGCCCTGAAATCAATCAATCAACATTTATTAAGCACCTACTATGTGCCAGGCACTCTAAGTGCTGGGGATACAACAAGGGGAACATGAGATGGAGTGAGGAGAAATGGTCTGGGAGTCAGCAGTCCCTACAGTGTTGCTAGCTACCTGTGCGACCTTGGGAAGGCCACTTACCTTCGCTGGGCATCACGGCTTATAGGATCATGACTTCAGAGCTGAAAGGATCCTAGCAGCCATTTAGGTCAACCTCCTCATTTTACAGATGAGGAAACTGAAGCTCAGAAATAGCAAATGACTTGCTCATGGTCACAGAATAAGCAATAGCTAGCAAAGAGCCAAGATGGGATTCTAATTCATGTTCTTTGACCTCAAATATAGCATTCTTTGCACTGTACCTTGGGGAATATCCTTGTATCTAAAATAAGTGACTTGGATTATAAGGATTAGGAGAAAGACTTGAGCATGTGTAGCCTGGAAATGACTGAAGGAGGTTAATAATAGTAGCCTTTTAAGATTACTAAAGGGCTTTACGTCTATCAACTCATTGGAGTCTTAAAACAACCTTGTAAGATGGATACTATTATTATCTCCATTTTACAGATGAGAAAACTGAGGCACAGAATGATCAAATGACTTGTCCAGGGTCACATTCAGCTATTGCCTAAGGTGGATTTTTTTTTAATTTTTATTTTTTTTAGGCAATTGGGGTTAAGTGACTTGCCCAGGGTCACACAGCTAGTAAGTGTCAAGAGTTTGGTTGAGGTTGGGTTTGAACTCAGGTCCTCCTGACTTCAGGGCCTGTACTGTATTCACTGTGCCACCTAGCTGCCCCCACTAAGGTAGAATTTGAAGCCCAGTCTTGATTCCAGCTTTCTGACTCACTCTATCCACTACCCCATATTGTCTCTCCATGTTACGTGGAACAGGATTTGGAGTCAGTAAATAGAATTCTGGCTCTTGGTTCAGAGGATCTGGGTTATCAATAACATGGAAGTGCTAACTTCCATCAGTGTTAAATCCTGTCTCTGACGCTTACGACTTGTATGGCCTTGGACAAATCACTAAAGTGCCCTGGGCCTCAGTTTGCTCATGTGTAAAATGAGGTGGCTCTACTAGGTGACTACAGGTCCTGTCTAACTCCAGATCTATGGTGCTCCTTGGGCCTTGGCTTCCTCACGCAGAAAAAGAGGGGATGCATTATAGTGTTTCTGAGGTGTATTTTAGTTCTAGGTCTGTATGCCCAAGGACTGCCAAGGAGAAAAGAGATTGGACTTGTTCTGCTTGACTCCAGAGGTAGAGTTAGGAGCAACAGATGGAGTTTGCAGAGAGAGAGAGAGAGAGAGAGAGAGAGAGAGAGAGAGAGAGAGAGAGGAGAGAGAGAGAGAGAGAGAGAGAGAGAGAGAGAGAGAGAGAGAGAGAGAGAGAGAGAGAGAGAGAGAGAGAGAGAGAGAGAGAGAAAAGCACACACACACGCATGCAGGGTTTTGTTGTTTAATATAAGTGCAGCAAGCATGCTCTGGCCGTACTATTTCTAGATGAAGAAGGCAATATCTCCCTCCCCTTCTCCCCATCCCTATCCAGGGCTGTCTGAGGGCTTAGGGAAGTGTCTCCTTCTCTATTGTCATGGGCTTGAGCCCCCATTAGGGGTGTCTCCTCCATTTTAGGCAGGCAATAAGTAACATCTCAGTTCCACTTAACCACATAACACTGTGTAGCTTTTCAAAGACATATTTACTTCAAAGATAAAGCAAGAACAAACATATGAACATTTTCTCCCCAGTACCTCTGAAGTATACTTTCTTCTATACTACCTCAGTCTCTGGAGGAGCAAGCTCAAAACTTTGCTCAGCTCCTACCTAGCCCTGGTTCCATCAAACCTAAATCCAGATGCGGCATGACTACTGGGTGAGTCTTTGTTCAGCTTTCTTTGGCATGGGTCCAGAAGGTCACTCCCAAACATCATACCTTGCTCCTGTGAGTATAGATGACAGGCTGGCTGCAACTCTAGGCCTAGATTCCTATTTCCAGATTCCTGTGGCCTGCCCTCCTGACCTCAGAGATTAGAGATTCTATACTCTTCACCGTAGATAGGAGAGGACAAACAAAAAAGGCCAAGGACCCAGGCCCATTTCTTAGGCCTTAAAGCCACGAAGTGAATGATGACCCTGAGTGTAGTCTCTCACTGCAGGCTGCAAGAGAAAATATCACCTAGTCCCCCCAGGTGTAAATGAAGCAAAGAGGTGGCCATGTGGACTGAGGCCTTTTTGAAGATGCTGATGGTTCTGGCTATGTAGCCAATTAAAAAAGGCTCTTCCCAACCATGTGACTAGCTAACTGGAACCACCTACAGAATGTCCACACATGCCCCACAGTCTTTCCAAGGCCTTTCCCTTATACTTCCCTTTACTCTCCCAGAAGCCATCCCATACGAATCTGGCACGTGGAGGGTTGCATCAGCTGAGCAAGCTGATGAGGTTTATGCATGAACCCAGCTCCCATTATATAAGAAAAAACTCCCCAAGAAACAGACCAATCACTAAATGGAATGGGTCACCTCCACCCCTGCCAGATCTTCACACAAAGGCTGGGTGGGCCTTCCTTGGGGATGTCGTACTGGGGGTTCTTGGTTGAATGACATAGGGCTAGATGGTCACAGAAGCCCTGTACAACTCTGAGATTTGCAGGATTACGGAATTTCAGCACCAGTACCCATTCAGTTCTGTTCATACACATTTTATACCTTGCCTCCAAATCCTCTCCATGAAGCCTTGGAAAAGTGGTCATCTAGGCTTTCCTCAGAGATCTCCGGTTGACAGGGAGCTCACCCCCTTACAAGGAAGACAGTCCCATTTTTCAATAGCTCTCATTATGAGGATGATTTTCCTGACATCGAGCCAAAATTTGCACCATTTCAACTTTCACTCATTATTCCTGCTTCTGCCTATTGGAGCCATGCAGAACAAATCTCCCTTCTATTGGGCAGCCCTTTTGTCATTCTCTAACTTGGTCCTTAAGGCTCATCTCAGTGATTCTGAACTGAGAAATTTCCAGGCTATCATATCACTATTAAATGAAGCAGCTTCAGCATAGGCACAGAGAGGTTAAGTACCTCACCTATTGTCACGCAGCAACTACAGAATTGGAAAGAGAATAATTAGTTGGGAATTTCCAGTCCATTGCTTTTGACCACAGGATATCTGGGCCTCTAGACTATTTTGTGCTATTTCTCTTTTCATATTGTCCAATGGGAAGCCACTAATACCTTCAAGAATGTACCCAGCAATTGAAACCAAGCTTACTAGCCTATAGCTTCCAGACCCTATTATAGTCTTCCTTTTTTTTTTTTAATTGAGACAGCAATTATTCTTTCCAGTCTTGTGGCATCTCTCCCATTTTCCATACTCTCTCATATCTCACTGACAGCGGCTCAGTATCATACCGGCCGGTTCTTTCACGATCCAAGGACAGAATTCATCCAGGGCAGCTCCATGCTTCCTCAGTGGCTCCTTGGGTAGCATCTCCTTACAGTCATTTCTGTTTGGTTATTTCCATTGTAAACATCTCCTTTGTGGAGAAAGCAGAAACAAATTAAGAACCGAGCAGCTTTCTGTCAGTTAGGATTGTACTATCTATCTCAAGCAAAGATCCTATCCTTTTATTAATCCACCTTTTGCTCCCAATGTTATAAAAGAAATAAGAAAAGGCCTTTTTGCCACATTAGGCTGTCGGCCAGCCTCGGCTCATTCTGAGCTCTAGCGTTCCCGACACTATTGTCATAAGATCGTTTGTTGTTGAGTCGTTTTCAGTGGTGTTTGACCCTTCCTGATCCTCATTTGGGGTCTTCTTGGCAAAGATACTGGAGTGGTTTGCTATTTTCTTTTCCAGCTCATTTTATAGATGAGGAAACTGAGGCAAACAGGATGAAATGACTTGCCCAGGGTCATATAGCTAATAAGTGTCTGGGCTGGATTTGAACTCAGATCTTCCTGACTTCAAACCTAACACTCTATCCACTGTGCCACCTAGCTGTCCCTTTATAAGACCATACTACACTCTTATATTCATCTGTTATCTGGACTTACTTCTAGCTTCTGTACACTTTAAAAAATCTAAGTTGGTTGATGCATTTTCTGTTCCTCCACACTGGTCTCTCCAAACAGATTCCATTTTTCCTCCTCAATGAAATTGTTTCCCTCTCTGTCTTCAGAATTTCGTTCTCTAGCATCTCCCATCCCTTCTGGACTTAGTTTTCTAAAACATTTTATTCCAAGGGATCCTACAAATTTTTCCTCCGAACCCAATGATGTCTGCTTTCTTCATCTATCTCGGGTGCGTATCAGACTATGCTCAGATTTCTTCTTATGATAGATATATCATAAGCCCTAGACACTTCTCCCCCAAGGTTCCCATCATTTCTACCTCAGCAACCAGTTCCTCTCTATTAGTGGGACTCAGTTTTGAGAAATAGAGGTGAAGAGAAGAGTCCATTTCAGCCCGTGGAATGGCTTGTGCAAATTTACAGAGGTCAGAGATGGAGGGTTGAGCTGAGGGAATGTCTGGTAGCCCATTTTGTCTTGAATGTAGAATGAGCAGAACTGATTTGGATGAAATTAGATCAGAAATGTAGGTAGGAGTCAGACCGTGGAAAGCCTGAAATGCAGGACAAATGAGGCTGGACTTTGTCCTATAGACAAGGGGGAGCCTCTCAAAGCTTTTGGAAGGTTGTCCTAAGCCGGTAGCCTCTGTGCAGGGTACAGAGAGCTCCAAACTCATATTTCATTGACTGCAACTCCTTTTTCATGTTAATAAACGTGGGCTAACAGGGATTCCTTGGGGCAAGGAGCACATCTTGGAAAAGGAAATATGTTGAAAAATGAGAGAAACATTCTCATTGCTAATGATTTGGTCAACTGAGAGTGGCTAATAGACCTCAATTTTGTTTATTATTACACAGACTATGCTTGATTCCTTGGCGTCGAAAAATATGAGCTTTTGATATCACTGCTTAGTATAATTGACTCATTGGAGCCCGGTGTGAATTTGGTGATTCATCATTTTTCAAATTAGTCAGGACATAGTTGGGGTAATCTGTGCCTATAATCAGCAAAACCTTCCCAGGGCCGACTCTTGCTGTAATGGATTAGGTTGTCACTTTCGGGGGCTCTGATTTCGGTTATCATCTGAGCATAGAATGCCAATTTGAAGACTCATTAGTTTAATTTTTATGGAGCTGCTTTGGGTGGTGGTGGAGGGGTTTTTTGACAACCATGGGGAGCATGTCCACTTGATGTACGTGGGGGCTATTTGTTGAATCTGGGACGAGCCGGCTGGGGGGCTTGAAAGAGACAAGATACTCAAGTGTCAGGCATTCACAGGGTCATCCATCTTCTTCGTCCCTTCCACCCACTGGGGCTGGACCACATGCACCCATGCTCTGGCCTCTCTGCTGCCTTTCTCTCAGTCATTATGCAGTTGTCAGCTCCTGTGTTTATTCAGTGATTAATCATCATTCTTAAGGATCTTCTGGGAAAGACCAGAGAGGGCTCTATTCCCGCAGGTGGTTTCCTTCTGATTAGCCCAAAGGGATAAAGCCTGACTGCTGAGGTTTTGTTGGGAGAATCCAAACTTTTTTCCCCCCCTCTTCTTCTTAGGGAACTCCATTGCATTTCATAAATATAGGAAAGGAAGCTGATTGCATGGGGGATTGGGGGCAGGGTTTTTAGCTCACTTAAACAGAATCCTTTGGGTGAATCTGTTTCACCCACAGAAAACTTAATGAAGAACTTTCTATAGTATTTTAAGGTTTATAGAGTAAGAATGCTGGGAAGCAAGCAGGGAGTGCAAACATCCCCATTTTGCAGATGTGGAAACCAAGGGTCAGAGAGATAAAATACTTTCCCATGACCACACAGCTAGCGCATGGAATCCACCCCAGCTTTGCCAACTCCACATCTGTCACCATTACCTTTCTTATTTAGAAGCATTATTGTTGATATACATATAGCATTAGTTGCCTTGGACATGAAGATGCTTGAATGTGTCAAGATAACTGCTAAAAAAAAAAATTCCTTCGGCAGAAGAGAGCTCTGACTGCACATCAGTTAGCACACATTTAGTAAGTTCCTACTATGTGCCAGGCACTGAGTTAGGTACTGGGGGGTACCATGACAAAAATAAAATAGTCACCACTCTCAAGAAGCTTCCATTGAAGTAGGGTAGGAAGACAGCATGGTGTGTGGTGCATGGAAGGCTGGGCTGGGAGTCAGGGAGACCCGGGAGACCTCTGGGTCTTTTGGAACTCAGTTTCCTTTTCTGTAGAGGGAGGTAGACAGAATGCCTGTGAAAATACCTTCTGCTTTTAAGTCTATGATCCTTTGATGTGGATAGAGAATGTTGGTATTTAAATCTGGAGAGTGACACTCCTTTATTTTTGCTGAAATAGCTTCTATACATAAAGCATATATGTAAGTACATGTGTATCTATAGATGTGACAAATAACATTCATAATATATATGTGTGTGTACATACATGATATATGTGTATATATACATAAAATATACATAATATTTTTGTTGTTCAGTCATGTCTGGTTCTTTGTGACCTCATTTTTTTAGCAGAAATATTGGGGTAGTTTGCCATTTCTTTCTCCAGCTCATTTTATAGATGAGGAAACTGAGGCAAACACGGTTAAACAAGTGTCTGAATTTGAATTTAGGTCCTCTTGACTCCAGTTCGGGTGCTCTATTCACTGTGCCACCTAGCTGTACCCCACAATATACATAATGCATATACTATACATCATATAAATGTGTATATATAAACCCACTGTATACTTATTATTGTTATTACCATCATTATTATTGAGCTTCCTTAGAGATTACCTGACTTGCCCAAGGTGACATCCAGTAGATGTCAGAGAGCCAAGTCTTCTTGACAACGCTGAGGCTGCTCTCTATCATTCTGCCATGTTGGATTTACATATTCAATTTAACAAACATTGATGAAATATGCACTACATACAAAGTACAATGCTAAGTGCAACAAATATTTACCAAGCACCTGTTATGTGCCAGGCACTATGCTAAGTGTAAATATGGACATCCCCCAGTCTCTCTCTCTCTCTGTGTCTGTCTCTCCATTTCTTTATCTCTGTCTCTCTCTGTGTGTCTGTCTCTCTGTCTCTGTCTGTCTCTCTTATCCCCCCCCACATATTGACAAGCATTTATTAAGTACCTACTATGTGCCAGGCACTGGGAATACAAACACAAAAATGATAGCCCTTGAGGAGCTTATATTGATGTGTAAGCTTCAAACTATTAAGAGCTCATATATTTTGCGTGACTTCACTGTATAATGGGAATCACATTGTTTGCCTTCTTGATGGGTGATGGTGGGGGAGTCTGGAGGCCAGTAAAAGAATTTGGAATTCAAAATTTTTAAATGAATATTAAAAATTTAAGAAAAAGCTTCAAACTGCACTAAAGCTTTGGAGACACCTTGTATATCTATTTTATTTATCTATATGTATATGTATGGGTTGGGACTGAGCCTATAATTTCATTGATATAAGGAGTTCCCATATGAGGAAGCCCCTTCTATCAATGCAAGATGGCTTCTGCTCTGAAACCTGGAACCTATACTCTTAGTCCCCTGGGGCACTGAGAAGGAAGTGACTTGCTTAGGGTCACATAGCCAGTGTGTGTCAAAGGACTCCAAGCCTCATTGACTCTAAGGGCAGTCTTCTCTCTGCTGTTTTGCTATCTCTCTAGCTTTCTCCTCCTCCTCCTTCTCCCCCTCCCCCTCCCCCTTTTCCTCAAGCTCTTCTTCTCTTTCTCTCTTTCTGATCTTTCAGTCTCTTTCTTTGTCTCTCTCTTCCATCCTCCATCTCAACATAGATCCATGATAGAATAGACTATATTGCATTTTTTACAAGTCAGAAGTTTGTGGTAACCCTATATCGAGCAAGTCTATTGGTGCGATTTTTCCAACAACACGTGTTCACACCGTGTCTCTGTGTCACATTTTGGTAATTCTAGCAGTATCTCAAGCTTTTTCATTATGATTATATCTGTTATGGTGCTCTGTTATTAGTGATCTTTGATGTTACTATTGTAATTGTTTACCGTGTCCATGTAAGATGGCCAATCGATAAATGTTGTGTGTGTTCTGACTGTTCCACCAACTGGCTGAAGCTCCATTTCTTGCCCTCTCCTCTGGCCACCCTATTCCTTGAGACACAACGATATTGAAGCTAGGCCAGTTAATAACTCTATAATAATCTCTAAGTGTTAAGTAAAAGAATAGGTGGACAAACTTCATCATTGTCTTATTTTAAGAAATTGCCACAGCCACCCCAGCCTTCAGCAGCCATCACCCTGATCAGAGGCTAGACCTTCCGCTGTTAAAAAGATTACAACTTGCTGAAGGCTCAGATAATGGTTAGCATCGTTAGCAATACAGTATTTTTAAGTTAAGGCGTGTACATTTTTTTAGACATGATAGTATTGCACCCTTAATAGACACAGCATAGCATAAACGTGACTTTTATATGCACTGGGAGACCAAGACATCTGTGTGACTCTATTTGCAATATTTACTTTATCGTGGTGGCCTGGAGCCAAACCCATGATATGTCCGAGGTACGACTGTGTTGTGTTCTAGCATGTATCGATGTGTTCTCATCCACTCTGGCTTCAGCCGTATGATTCAAAGATGACTGCCTCCATTAAGAAAGAGAGATTTTTAGGAGAACTGGTAGCAAAGGGCTACTCCTCAGAAGTAGTAGCTGCTGTTTGGGGGCAGCTAGGTGGTGACGTGGACAGAGAGCCAGCCCTAGAGTCAGGAGAACCCAAATTCAAATCTGGCTTCAGACACTTCACTAGCTTCATGAGCCCTGGGCAAGTTACTCAAGACTGCCTCAGTTTCCTTCTCTGTAAAATTATCTGGAGAAGGAAATGGCAAACCCTTCCAGTATTTTTGCCAAGAAAACCCCAAATGGGGTCACAGAGAGTCAGATGTGGCTGAAACAACTCAACATCAACAAGAAGAAGAAATGTTAGAAATGGATGTGTTGGAAGGGTAGAAGGTGAAGGGAGGGAAAAACACCAAGTCAAAGAAAACTCATAGTAGACATTTACATGGAATTTTAGGGAGAGAAAGGAGGAGGGAGGGGTGTGAGAATACAGTTTGGGCCGACTCCCAGCCCCACCAAACATCTAAATCATTTCTCAATATTCATAATTCCCTCACAAAGCAATCAGGGTTTCCCAAATGAGGCATTTCTGGTTCTGCTGCTGAGGGTGAACAGTCATAAGGTGTAAGTCTGTGCACAGGCCTCAGCTTCAAGAAAAGTTGTTCGGAGGATAAAAAGTGGACCTCGTGGGCACAGCCGGGCATCTTCCTTCTCATGGGCAAACACAAACTAGATGTCTGAGATGCTTGAAGCCCTTTTCTAAACAACAGGACCACAGTCATCAGGATGAAGAAGCTTAGATTACAATTTGGAAGATGGCTTAGTGATCAACTGCCAGGTTTCTTAACATGAGGTCCATGAACTGGATTTTGATAAATATTTCATTAAAATGAAAATTTCCTTTCTAAGCCTATTTATTTTACGGTGGGCATTTAAAAACCTTATTCTGAGAAAGAATCTATAAGCTCTACCAGACTGGCAAAGTGGCTCAAGATAAAAAAAAAAAAGGCTAAAACCCTGGATCTAATCCAACCTCATCTTTCTGAGCATGAGGAAACTGAGGCTGGGAGAGATTAAAAGGCTTTCCCCAGTCACATAGAGCTGGGATTCCAGACGCTTTTGTATTTTCATCAGACTGCCTCACCCCCAGGAGCCTCATAAGCATTTTCCTAAATGATAGTTTCCCCTTTAGTGGCTGATAAGAGAGATGATTCCCAGATAAGAGAGAGGACCAAGCATGTCACGTGTCAGGATTCCAGAGCCAAGGCCTAGGATTCCCTAAGCTTCCCATCCCCTTCCCCTTCCCTCCCACCCCCTGTGCTGGTGACTCAGATGTCTTGTCTGGCCTCTCCTTTCTCAGTCCGAGGCTGCAGAGGTTTGGTATTGGGAGAGGAGAGGAAGCTTTGCGAGGGCGGAGGAAGCTGTGGTCCCTGAAAGCCTCCTGCTGCTTACGGTGGCTGAGGCCTGGCAGCTGCCACTCTTCGGAGCTGGGGCGATCCCAGGGTGATTTGCAATTCAGAGTCCCAGCCAGTCACTCCGTGACAGGCAGAATTCACACAGGATCCCAATCAAGAGCAGCTGGGACCTGACAAGTGAATTGGCAGCATTGACAGGTGGTGACGGGGACGGCCCCTCACACAGGGAAAGAGGAGCCACGGCCCTGGAGAACAAGGGGCAGCAGTGTAAGTAGGGAAGACTATGTGGGCTGGCAGAACTCCTGGTCTCCCCAGTCTTTGTTGTTCGTGGCATTGCCGGACTAAGTGACCCCACTTCCGAGAGATCAGTTTTGAGAGCTGGAAGGGACCTTAAAGGTCATCTCCTCCAATGCATTCATTTTACAGATGAGGAAACAGAGGTCCAGGGATCTATCTACAGTCACACAGCTGATTAGCAATGGCGTCAGCATTTGAACCCAGGTCCTTAGCCTCCAAATCCAGTATTTTTTCCTCATATCTCATTGCCTCTCCCAATCAAAATCCACTCTCAATTCTATACTAAGGTATTAAAAAAGGAGCACATGATAAAGTAAATGGAGCAGCAGATTTGAAGGGGAGGCCTGAGTCTGAATTATTATTTTTTTTCTAATTTAAAATCTTTTTCTCAGGGAAGCAATAGAGGTTGAGTAATTTGCCCAGGGTCACACAGCTAGTAAATGTCTGAGGGCAGATTTGAACTCAGTCCTCCTGACTCCACGGCCAGCACTCTACCCACTGTACCACCTAGCTGCCACCTGAGTTTGAATTCAAACTCTGTTAGTTACTACCTGTGTGGCCTTGGGCAAGTTTCTTAGACTCTTTGGGCCTCACTTTCCACATCCATATAAAGAAGAGTTTGGAACAGATCATCTCTAATTTACTTTACAATTCCAAATCCTATGGTTACAGGATGGTGAGTCTATAAAGGACTGGCAATCTCAGGGGATTTTAGCAGGAAAAAAGTCTTAGGATTCAGTAGAAGGTCAGCCCTCAGTTAGCCTGGAGGGGGTGCTGGTGGTGGTGGTATTTGCATATCCCTGAAATCACATCTTGTAGGTTGTTACCTATCTTGCCCATGGGTAAGGCCAGTCCTGTCCATAGGAGCTAGACAGTTAACAAAGTAAAACCTTCTCCAAGAATTCCTTCCTGATCTCCTTTAGTGACAAAGTCTTTGCTCTAATATCATCTCCAATTCATCTTGTCTATATGTTTTTCCTTCTGTTAGAATGTAAATTCCTTGAGAACAGGGACTATTTTTGCCTTTTTTTAAAAGAAGTATCTCCAGCACTTAGCACAGTGGCTGGCACATAGCAGCTGCCTAATCAATGCTTGTTGACTTGACTAAAACCACCCAAATAGATTGACATGGCCAGTGGCCAGGAAGAAATGTATCTCTGGGTAAATAGGGTTTTAGGAGAAGAAATAATCCTTCTCCCCTCTCTACTGCACATCTTAAGACTAAAACTGGATTTTCTAACGGTGACATAGCTTAGCCCTGGAAGGCTAGTGGGTACTTTCGTTCACTTACCCACTTATCTATCCATCCATCCAACCAGCTGGCACTTACTGTTTTGTGAGATGAAAAGGAGAGAGTCTACCTGGCCAGATGAAGGAAATGCATGATGGAATGATAGGTCTGTCTCAGTAATGGCACAGAGGCCAACTACAGTAGTTAATAGTGACGTCTATTGGAAATCTTATTCCTCAAAAAATCAGAACTGATGAATTCGTACCTTGTCTACCGATCATTTCTTTTTTAAAGTTATTGACAATTTTTAACTTTATTTCACTTTCATTTCTGAATGTATCCCTCCCCCACTTCCCTCCTCAGAGAACCATCCCTTGAAACTTTCCTGAATTGCATCTCTCAGAATGCAGAGAGAGTAAGGGGAAGGATTGCAACCCTGGGCCTAATTTTATTTTCAGTCATAGAATTCACAGAATTTTAGATTTGGAAGGGACCTAGTGACCATAAAGTTCCAGCAGAACCTGAAATGGAACCCTTGCTCTAACATCCCCCACCTGTGACTGAAGGGCTCCAGTGAGGGAAGCTCACTACTTCCTACCATAGATAACCCACTCCAAGTTGGAACAAATCCTAATTGTTAGAAAGGGCTTCTTTTTTTCTGACACTAAGCCTTTTTTTTCTTTCCAGCTCAAACCCATTTTTCTTGGCTCTGCTCTCTGAGGCCAAAGAGAACAAGTCTAATCTCTTTTCCATGATGGCCCTTCCAGTGCTTGAAGAGAGAGTTCTCCGTCCCCACCGAGTCTTCTTTTCTCCCGGGTGAACATTCTTTGCTTCTTCAACCTACATGCAGATGACATGGTCTCAAAGTTGGACTGTTTCAGCCTGGATGTCTTCAGAGGTATACCACAGGGCTTGGTCCATAAACCTGCAAAATTCAACACTTTTATCTGCATGATGACATAGATGGTCTGCATATGAATTCATAGAGAAGAGCTCACTAAGCTAGAGAAAGCTAGAGAGTATAGTTAATTCATTGGATAGCAGTTCAAATGGTTTGAATGGGCTGGAATGATGGATGGACTCTAACAAGTTTAAATTTAATAGAGTGCATGGTAAGGAGTGGGCAGTGGCCTGTGTGACAAAGACTTCGAGTTTTTAAAGGGTTACACACTCGGTATTTGTTGGTCATGTGATGTGGTAGAGTGGACTTCAGACATCTGAAAGGGGGCTAGGTAAAAAAAAGGGATTAGCTTCTTTAATGTGTTTTCAGAAACCAGAATCAGAAAAAATAGGAAGGAACCATAATGAGGCAGGTATGACTAGGTAGCATGCTGGCAAGAGTGTGCTGGACTTGGGGTGTTTGAATCCTACCTCAACCATTGACTAGCTAGATAACCCTGGACAAGCCGCTCAACCCCTCTCCTGGGGTAATAATAGCACCTGTCTCACAGGGTTGCTGTAAGGATCAAATGGTTTGATATAAGTAAAGCACTTTGCAAGCTTTAAAGTGTTACATATAAATGCTAGCTGCAATTATCATTAAAAGCACTTAACAGTTAACGCCTAACAGTTAGAATGCTCCAAAAAACTGGAACGAGCTGCTTCATAAGGTAATGAGTTCCCTGAGATAGCAGGTATTCAGGCCCAGGTGGGATGATCACTTGTCAGGAATGTGGTACAGCTGAGATGGCAAACACTCTGAGCTAGCACCTGATTCTGCCGCCAGAATCAGAATGAAAAGTATAATTGGGAAATATTTAATCAAATAAATAAAAATACAACAGAACCTTGATATGTAGTGTTCTAAGTAAATATACGGCCTGCAAGGATCTCTTATATATGTTTTGGTAGTTCCCCCTTTTTCTATTGGAGTTTGACCTTCCTGTTGTAGAGATACTCCTGGACTGGGCAAGGGATTGAGTTTGATCTCTCCAAATCTCAAATTCTATCATGCTAGGGTTTGGCAATCTATTTGAAGGGTTAAGGGAGAGCATACAAATATAAAAAATGCCCCCACTGCAGTGACAAACAATCTATCTGGCCTGGTAGTCTATCTCTGACAATGGTACCAGAGGGACCATCTCTTAACATGAAGGAGGGGCAGCTAGGTGGTGCAGTGGATAGAGCACTGGCCCTGAAGTCATGAGGATCTAAGTTCAAATCCAGCCTCAGACCCAACACATGACACTTACTAGCTGTGTGACCCTGGGCAAGTCATTTAACCCCAATTGCCGAGAAAAGGAGAAGAGAGACATCACAGTGCATCAATAACACCTTAATGAGAATTCGTTTAAAATCTTCTTTTTCTGTGTCAAGTCTAGTCTAGACTGAGGTTAGGGTATGTCCGAAGGGTAGAGAAAGGTGAGTTTCAGGGCTGATAACAAACTTCCCCTGCACTGCAGCTTTGGCAAAGCCAGACCCACCCCATTCCTGATTGGCCGAGTCTATGTAGCAGGACTCCGATGGTCTGAGATTGTCAGAGGCTCTGGAGTGACCAGATGTAGCCAGCAGCAGGTCTTCTGCGAGCGAGGACCTCATCCTTTTTTTTTCCACAGAAGAAGAAATCAGAAGGAACATGTTGTGTATACAGTGGAAATGATGCCATACCAACTCCAACAGTGTGGCACAGTGGGAAAAGATCTGGACTTGAAATCCAAGAAGATTAGCTGAGATTCTGATTCTATTCTATTCTGATTCTTATTGCCTCTCTGACCACGGATGGGTCACCGACCCTGTCTGGGCCTCAGTTTCTTCATCTGTCAAGGCAGCGGGTAGGGTAGGATGGTCTCTCACGCTTTGAATCTATCAACCCTGACTGTCTCCTCATCTGAATAATTTTATAAATTCTCTACGGAAAGTACTTAGTTGCTATAGTGATGAGTATGCCATAAATATGAACGGAATAGAACCAAATAAGAGAGCTGCCTCCATTAACAAAGAGACTCATTAAGTGTCTTGATCGTCATGGAAAATGATGGGTCATAATCTTGCATTTTAATCCACAGTAATGCTTGTTAGGATGTTCAGATGCACAATCACCCCCTAGCTAGTTCCCTAGCTGTGCATTGCACCCCATCTCCCATCTCTGTGCCTTTGAACAAGCCTTTTTCCGTACATGCAATGCACTCCTTTTACAGATTTTCCCTTAAAAGGACAGCCCTGCAGCCACCTCCAACCTTTCCTTATCTCTCCAGTAATTTGCATTCCTTTGTATTTGCTTCTCTGGTTGTAAGCCTCCATAGAATGTAAGCTCCTTGAGGGCAAAGACTCTACCATTTTTGCCCTTATCTCTTCATTATCTAGCCCAGGGCCTGTCACATAGTAGGTGCTTAATATTAAGTTTGTCTCACATGAAAAGGTGGCCCTTCTCCTTGCCAGGGCAAACCCCTCTCTATGTACAAGTAACCCCCATTCCATCCTGTCCTCTCCAGCAGATAGACCCTCTGTCATCCCCACTCCCTCATCTTTCTTCAATCTTCAATCTCTCCTTGTCTACTGGCTGCTCCTCTTCTACCTACAAACATACTCATGTCTCCCTCTTAAAACTCTGTCTCGATCCGTGTAGACTCGGGCTATATCTTGTCTCCCTTTTGTGGCTATGCTCCTTGAGCAGGCTTTCTGTAATCAGTATGTCCACTTTTTTCCCCTCACTCATGGAGAAGCTTACCAGCGAAAGGTTTACCAGCAGGTGGTGACTTGGTTTAGGCCTCAGCAATTCATGATGCCATTTGCTAAAGGCATGGAGGGAGCCACAGTCTGTACTGATGACAGCAATACCCTCACCAACAAAACCTGGCATCTGAGAAAGGTCTATACACCAGCTCAACCAAGAGATTGGTGGGATTTTCGTGTTTTTCATCCCATGTTTAGCACATGGTATATATATTCTTTTTCTAGGTCTTTGAGGGAACCTGAATCATTGATGAGAGAGGGCATGGCCTCACAAGTATGGAAAATCAGGAAGATCTGGCTTTGAGCCTTAGCCCTGATGAATGATAATAACCATGAATGCCCGACCTTGGCCAAATCACTTCACCAAGCCGCCAGGACCCACAGGCAGCTCTCTAAGACTCTAAATTACTGATGAGTTGGTGACCTGCATCAGGAGAAGGGCGATTCCACACTAGGGATTCTCTACTCTGATGATGTTACATACGTCTGTGTAGATTACTCCCAGTTGGGAGACCCCTTCCACTGATGTAGGTGTCCCCTCATCGTCCACTCATCTGCAATTGAGTCTTAAAGAACTGCCTTGGGGCCCTGAGTGGCTCAGCAATCTGCCCAGGGTCACAGACGATGCATCAGAATAAGTATAAAATATGTGTGTATAAACACACATATAATAATAACTAACACCTCTATGTCTCTTACTGTGTGCTGGGCATTGTGAGATGCGTGTATATATGTATATGTATACACACACATACATATACACACACACACATATACATCTAGATAGGTAGATACAGAGATAGATGATAGATTAGAAAGACAGACAGACAGATGGACAGATTAATCAAAGGTAATTCACAAGATCTGCCAGGTAAGACACACAGACATACTGTCTAGATCAGTGGTTTTCCACATGGGATATGAGAGGCAATCCATTGGGATATAAGAAGAAAATATCAGAGCTGCAGATAGCAGTAGAGCTCTGTTAGTGCTTATTAACACAGCCTGCCCCTACTGCTCTCCTTCACCCACCACCCTGCCCCCAGCCCGCATGCCCAAGGTGGCTTGCTGTCAGGGTTCCTACCAGGCAGTCAGCTCCCCCCACCAAACACTCGAGTCCCTTCCTGAGTTCTAGGCAGAAAGATGGGCAAATAAGCAAGCAGGTAGTTATCCCCAAGTCTCCCTGACTTCCTCTACCTACTCCCATTGCAACAGTAGTATAATGCAGTCAATCAGTAAGCATTTATGAAGCATCTACTGTATACCAGGCATTGTGCTAATCACTGGGGATACAAAGAAAGGGTCTCAAGGAACTCACTGCACCCACCCCAAGGAAACAAAGAGGTGGGCCAACAAGGAGAGTCCAAGATGAGGAGGTGCAGCAGCAGCACCTGGAATGGGAACAGCGACAGCAACAGCAAGAGAAGAGAGATAGCGACCAGTTGGGAAGGGCTTTAAAAGCTGGTGAGAGATACCTTGCCCTTTCTCTGCAACTGACAATATCAGAGAGTTTCACAGAACTTGAGAGGTTGTGTGACTTGTCCAGGGTCACACAGCCAGTATATTCTTGAGGTTAGACTAGAATCCAGGTTCAAGAGCTGTGAGGACAAAGTAAATTTTCAAATGTAAAGCGCTTTGCAAAAATTAAAGCATTATCTACATGTTAGTTATCCTCATTCTCATCATCCTCATCCTCATTGTTTTTGCATTATCCCCAGTAGAATACAAGGTCTCTGAGGGCAGGGACTGTATCTTGTTTTGCCGAGGGACACAGTGGTGGAATGAAGACAAATTCCTATGTGGGTGACACAGGGTGAGTGCTTAATAAACGTTTATTGGATTGGATTTATTTAGTACGCAGAGCCCTGGATTTGGAGCTTAGAGGTCTGAGTTCAAATCCTGGCTCTGCTGCTTGCTACCTATGTCACCTCTCCCTCTGAGAATGAGATGATTAGGCTAGATGACCTCGGAGGTCATTTCTCCCCAAAGCCCGGGTCCTTAAAGTGACCATTGTCAATTTCAGATCCATACGTAGATAACAAAGGCGTAAGAACTCCCTGAGATAGATGGTCTTTCATGGCCATAGTGGGAACAGCTCTGAGAGGCTTCTGTGGCCCTTGCTCAGCCCCCTCTTTATTTCCTAAAGAATTAAAGCTTTGGAAACAAAGCCATAGCCTGTACATGGGGGAGGGGGAGGGTCCCCCGTGAAACGACAAAGCACTTACTGTTCCTCAAGGCTCAAAGTGGCCGGAAGTTAGGTTTGCACTAAGGCCTTTTGAAATTTCAGTACCGAAAAAAAAATCATCCCTGAATGACAGAGCCATGGTTGAAAAGTCTGAAAAACAAAACCCAACACCCCACCCTGACTGCGATGCGATGGACATGAGAGAGAGAAATTTCTTGACATCTTATGGTTTGAGTTTTTTTCTTAAGCACTAGAGGACAACAGTACCTCCTTGAATTACAGAGTCTCAGTGTTGGAAGGGTCCTCAGAGATCTGAACAAGAATCTCTCCACCTGAAGTTTCCCCCAACAGTGGTAATCACAATGTTGCCAGTAAACCTCCAGGGAGGGGAGGCCACTGAGATGTCCCCAGAGCAGCAGCCCAGTACCACTAGTGGACAGCTCCAGTGGATTGGAGGTTTCTCCTGATGTTGAACTAAATTTGTCTCTCTGTAACTACCATGTGTTGCTTTTAGGTCTGCCCTCTGGGGCCAAGCAGGGGTCAAAACCATCTTCCACATGGCAGATGGGAGGTCTTTAAACACTTGAATACAGCTATCATGTCCACCTCACTCCCCACACCCCAAGTCTTCTCTATTTCAGGCTAAACATCCTTCAACCTCCTCCTATGATCTAGAGGCCCTTCACCATTTCTGGTAGCAGCAATATGTACTGGCAACCACTATGTGGACTAGGCTTCCCTAAAAGATGAGGAGGCTATCTATCCTCCCTTCTTGACCTAGGGAAACTAAGGCTCGAGCCATCGGCAGGGCCTCTTGTAAGGGCATAAAAGAGGCCTACCCATAAGGAGTAAGTGTCCCTCACTTGACCAATACCTATTGCCTTGGAAATCACCACACCCTGCCCTTCTGACCTGTTTCTATATGGAGATAGTTGGGGGTGTATGTCTGAGCCAATGCTGTATCCTTGCCGACTATTCTTTTCACACTGTGACTAAATATACCTCCTGTTCATTGTTAAATGATCCGTGATTACCTCATTTCATCAGCATGGTGCCTAGCACATAGAAGGTGCTTAATAAATGTTAATTGATTGATTCAAATCTTGAGCCTGAACTACTAGGTCAGCCAGTGTAAAGCATGATCTACACTCCGTCCTTTTCATTCTCTTCAGATGGGTCCCATGCTGGTGTGAATAATGAATCCCCTGAAGTGGGTGCATTATCCGAATTCACACTGCAAATTTCTACCAGGTTGGAACCAATATTTTACATAATCATAACTTTGAATAGAGTGAATTCAAATACATGTAGCCACTTTTGGGGATTCATTATTCGTACCAATGAGGGCCTCATTGTATTGATGTAGGGGAAGCTGGTGTTTGTGAAGATAAACATAAGGCTCATGGGAGATGATGTAAGGCCCTTTGCAAACTGTGGAGCCACTAGGTAAGCATCATTAGGACCATCATTATCATCAAGATCTCCATGGTCCCTCAGCTCTAGGGCCAGAAATTCCATCTCATACCATTCCTTTAGAAAAAGGGGGCTAATGAAGCACTCTGTCCTTCCCTGGGAAGTTCCCTATGCTAATGGAATCACAGATCCAGCCCTTTCTAGTTTCCAAGGGGCTTTGCTCACAACAAGCTGGTCCAGTTGAGTATAGAGCACTGGAAAGAGGAGATCAGTTCAAATCTAGGCTCTGCCTCTTCTTACCTGTGTTACCAGAGGCAAGCCACTTCATTTCTTAGGACTTCAGTTTCCTCGTCTATAAAATGAAGGAGTTGGAATTCCAACTCTGATTCCTATGACCATAGGTAAATATTATTGCTCCATTTTATAGATGAGGAAATAGGCTCAGAGAGTAGAAATGACTTGTCTGAGGTCACACAGGTAATATCTAGCAGAAAAGGATTTTAACCCCCTGCTCTCTTGACTCCAAGTTGAGAAACTTTTCATCATGGGATTTCTGAACACGTGGTCCTACACATTGAGTTAGAGCAGCCAGAGCAACCTCTGACTACGTAGGATCAGTGTACAAAAATTTATGTAGGCAGATTGATAAGGTATGAGTTCTTTAAACAAATAGACTACAATGTAATAGTACTGTTCCTTTCAAAACTGTCACCTTGAGAGGTTAGCTTGGTGACTTTAAGCAAGCCTTTCCCTCTCTTGGGGTCTATTTAGAGTAGCAAGGACTTTAGAATCCACTGAGTCCAGTTCCTTCATTTTACAGATGGGGAAACTAAGGGAAGAGTAGCATTGGATTGGTTGTGCAAAAGAGTGGTGAAGTTGGTTTTCTTGCTCTTTGAGGGCAGAGCTGGGAACCATGGGCAAAGGCTGCAGAGAGGCCCATTTGGACTGGATACAACAAAGGTCTTCCTGGCTATTGGAGCTATCTAGGAGTTAAATGAGTGGCCTTGGGAATCAGTGGGTACAAAAGTATACTCATTCAAACAAGGATTTGTTAAGATATATGTATATTAGACATTATGCTAGAGCTGTTCCAAGGAAGGCTGAATGACCACTTGTTGGGTATATTGTAGAGAGGATTCCTGCTCATGTGTGGGTTAGACAAGATGGTCCCCTTAGGGCCCTTTCCAACTCTGAGATTCCATGGTATGTATCAAGGGTTCACAGCTATATAATATTGCACTGATATCCATGAAATATTTAAGTGTCCAGAAGAAGGTCTCTAATTGCATTGGGTTGCATTCTTTGTGGAAGTTTTACGGAAGGATGTGAAACAAGAATTGAAGAAGATGAGGGGCTTTGGAGGGATTGCAATCTGCACCAGTAGAGAGACTGCTCACACTGACGAGGTCGCAGATTCATTGAAAAGCCGAAACAAATAAATTTATACACACACACACACACAGAGCCCTGTGACTCCTCAACAAGAGATTTAAAGAATGAATATTTTATTCAGTAAAGGGTTAAGTAAAAAGGTCATTCTCCTAAAATTTCATTCTGTATACTTGTAGTTGAAGACGAAAAAGAGCTGGTGTTGTAGGGCTCTCATGGAATTAAATTTTTTTAAAAATTTTCTTAATTACTCTGGAAGGAAAGGATATCTTCTCCAGTGAATAACCAGGAATTAACAACCACAGGACTCATCTTTTCCATTGACTGCCTGGGTCTTAAAAAAAAGAGTTGGAGGAGATAAATGTATTATGATGAATGCACTTGGTGAAACTTCATTATTTCCCTGCTCACCACTGGTTTTACCTTCCTGATGTTGGCCTATTTCGCAGTGGGGTGAAAATTGAAAACCATAGTAACAAATTGTCTTTCCTAAAAAATGTCGAGATAACACAAATAAGATGGCAACCAAACCCATGCATTAACTTAGTTGACCTTTCATGAAAAATAAAATATTAAGAAAATATTTTCAGGCATTGGCTTTTTTGTTTTCTCATTTTTTTTTCCACTTCCAGTTAAATATTGCTTTAGTTGAAAAAGAATTAGTTTAATACCTGTTAAATGTGGCAGTAAATTTTTACTACAGATAATTAAGTCATAAAATAGAATGGACTTTAGTTGGATGAAGTACAATATTAGCTTTCATGTTATTAATGAAAAATAGGTGACTAACTGGAGTCTACCGAATATTTACCCTGAGTGAATTACTAAGGCACATTCTCTGGAGATATCAAGTTCATGGAGGGGCCTGGAAAATATGCCCTTTGTTTTTTCTGAAAATGGAAAGTTCAGGTTGAAAATAAAAGATGTTGGTGTTTGTTTAGTGTTTTAAAACTTTAAAAATTTCAAAAAGGTGATGAAAATTATTATTGCTGTCATATCTTACTTTTTTTTTAATCAATGGCCAAAACATTTATAATACAGTGAACTTTCTTGCTAACTTTCTAGGCCTAAGATCTATTGCCCTCACTCTCCTATCTCTGTGATTCATTCATTCATTCATTCATTAAACAAAGATTTTCAAGTCCTCCTCCTCTTTGGAACTTCCCTATTAATGTTGAGGTCATCATCATCTTCATTCACCCAAGTTTTCAAAACTGTGATGTCTTGCTCAAGTCTTCACTATTTCTCACCCTACATCTCTAATCAGTTTCCAGACCTTACTATTATTACTGCCGCAACTTCTCTTGTATACATTCCCCTCTACACTCACCCAGCCATCGTAGTAGTCCAGGCCCCCATTACTTCTTGCCTGAACGAATGAAACAGGCTCCTCCCTCCATTGAGACTTTCCACTTCCAACAGTCTTCCTACCCATGGCAAGTGGAGGATCTCACCTGTCAAAGTTGTAGACAGACCAGAGGCTCCTGCCCAGTGAAACGTCACCATATGCATCCTAAAAGAACCCATCTTCAGGATTTGTGCAGGAGAAGCAAAGGCAAACGCCTCTCTTGTGACAGCACCTTCAACTCCAAATACCTCATTTAACTAAATGAATATGAAAGGGTACAGCTGTGGTTTCTGCAGACAAATGAGCTTCTTTTGCTGCCCTTCTCTCAATTAAAAGTGTAATCAAAATGGCAGGAATATTTGACAGAGCCTTTAAGTAAAGATATTGCAAAACAAACAAACAGAACAACCACAATTCCCAAAATGATTTTCCTAAAGCACAGTCTGACCATATCACTCTGCTTCCCGCCCCCAAACTCCCAATGAACTCCAATGGCTCCCTATTGACCACAGTTTCAAATGTAAAATTCTCTGGCATGTAAAGCACTTCACAACCTGATCCTTTCTACCATTCAGGCTTTCTTAAACATTACTTGCCTCCACATTTTGTAATCCTGCCATGCTGGTCTACTCACTGATCCACACCCACACACACACACACACACCACACACACACACACACACACACACACACACATACACGTCACTTTATTTCTCATTTCTTTAACTTTCAGCTAGCTTTCCCTCATCAATTAATCAATCAATAAACATTTATTAAGCACCTACTATGTGCCAGGCACTGTACTAAGTGCCAGGGATGCAAAAAAAAAGCAAAAGACAATCCTTGCCCCTCAAGGAGCTTACAATCTAATGGAGGAGATGGCATACAAATAAATCTATATAAAACAAGCTACTTACAGGAGATACAGGAAATAATTAAGAGAGGGAAGGCGCTGGAGTTAAGAGAGGTTGGGAAAGGCTTCCTGCAGAAGATGAGATTTTAGGTGGGACATGCAGCAGCCAGGGAAGTCAGAGGGCAGAGGTGAGGAGGGAGAGCATTCCATGCTTGGGGAAGGCCAGAGAAAATGCCTGAAACACACCCCTTCCTCACTTCTGCCTCTTGTAATCCCTGGTTTCTATCAGGACTCAGTTCAGACCTTCTAAATCAAGTCTTTCCTGATCCCCTCCCATTGTTCTCTTCCAACCTCAGCTACTACCGCACTCCTCCTCCTCAATCTCTTGTTCATTTTGTGCCTTGTATGTGTATGTTTATGTGTATATGTGCTGTATTCCCTGTTCAAATGTAAGGTCCTTGAGAACAAAACCTTTCATTTTTGTTTTTGCATCGCCATTGCTAAGCACAATACCTTGAACAGAGTAGGTGCTTAATAAACACTTGGTGATTGATTGATTTACATTCCCCAAACCTAGCACAAAACCTTTCACAGAATGTTCAGTCTCGTCTAACTCTTCATGACTCCGTTTGGGGTTTTCTTGGCAAAGATACTAGAGTGATTTGCCATTTCCTTCTCCAGCTCATTTTACAGGTGAGGAAACTGAGGCAAACAGGGTTAAGTGATTTGCCCAGGGTCACACAGATAGTAAGAGTCTGAAGCCAGATTTGAACTCTTCTTAACTCTAGGTCTGGCACTCTATCCATTGCACCACCTTGGTTTGCCCAAGAGAGAAACTAGGGCTAGCTATAGAAATCCAAGAATTACCTGCATGGAAATGATCATCAAAACCACGGAAGCTGGTGAGGTCACCAACTGAGAGAGTGTAGGCAGAAAAGGGCAGAGCTCGAGGGATGCTGCAGCTAGTGGGTATAACATCCAGCAAAGGAGAAGGAGGTTAGATAGATGGGAGAACCTGTGGTGTCTCTAGAAGTCAAAGGGGAGAGGGCTGTCAACAGAACCAAAACCTGCAATAAAGAGCAGGGCTGAAAAAAGTGCATTCAATCTGTCAATCAAGAGATCATTGATCTTCTGGAGCAATGAGTCTAGAAGCCAGACTCTAAAGGGTTTAGAAGAAAATAGGAGGGGAAGAAGAGAAGACACAAAGTGAAAACCCAAATGAAACAGTGCCTGCCTTCAAGAAGCTTCCATTCTATTGAGGGGAACCAACATGTACGCAGAGACATGAATGAAACATATGAAAAGTGAAAACAATATTTCACATTCCCATGAAATCATGAAAATGTCTCATTACTATTTCAAAGGTCCATGCTTTCTTGGCGTGGGTGCTCCCATCAGTAAATGGTCTTTGAGAATTGTTATGACTGAAAAATAGGCACTCTGTGACCCACCTGGCAATGGGACTCTCTAAACTTAAAACCACACCCATTTGAAAATACTTTAAACAGTATCTCAGAGTTGGAAAAGCCCTCAGAAGTCATCCAGTGCAAACAAGAGTGTCCTTTCCATCATCCCCAGGTGGTTGTCTAGCCTTTGCTTGGAGATGTCCGGGGGAGAGGAAAACCACGACCTCCTAAGGCAGCCCATTTGGGTTGTGGAAAACTCTAAATATCTGCGAGCTTCTTCTTACATCAAGCTGGAATCTCCCTCAGCCATTCCACTGATTCTTCTGCCTTCTGGAACCAAGTCAAACAAAGTCTGATTCTACTTTCCCATGATCACCTTGTAAAGTACAACCATTGTTTTTTCTTTCTCTCCAAGTTAAACATTCCCAGTTCCTTCAACCAATGCATCAACTCTTTTAAGATGGCAGAGAGAGAAAGAGGGAGAGGGAGAGGGAGAGGGATGAGGCCCATGATTTTATTGATGCAGAGAACTCCTGGGTGAAGAAATCCATTTATTAATGAAGGTTTGTACCTTCCCTGAAGTTTATAATCTTTAAGCAGGAGTCCTTAATCTGGGGTCCTCAAACCCCCATTATGTCCATAGACAGATTGCAGGGGGTCCACCAAACTGGTTTTTTAATATTATACGATTTCAATATAAGTGGTTTCCTTTGTGATTCCCTGTACTTTATTTTATGCATTTGAAAAAAAACAACATGGCTTGAGTAAGGCTCCATAAGCTTTTCCGAATTGCCAGTGGGGCCCATGACATTCAAGGCTGAGAATGACTGTCTAGAGAGCTGTGCAGAACACCAAGAGGGAAAGTGGTTTCCTCAGTGTCGTGGAGAAAGATGAATGACTTGCATATGAAATACAAAGTGTTAAAAACCATCAGCCAGGTCTTTCCAAATCGATCACGAAATGAGCAAAGCAACCGACTCCACATGCATGCCCCAAAAGAGGTTTACTTTCTTAGTTAACAAATTTCAAACACCGTAAAATGTAGTAGATATTTTTTAAAAGTATAATTAGTAATAGCAATTTTTCAAAAAAAAGTTAGTGCTGCTTTTTTTTAACCCCATAGTAATTTCCAGATTTACATTCCACCCCCCCCCTTTCCTTTGTATTGAACCTTCCCTTTGAAACAAAGAAAAATGCTTGAGTAAAACAACTTCAATTGTTAGCTGCCGTATTTACCCACCTCTCTAAGAAGAGGAGGGATGTGTGTTTCATCAGCTGTCGTCTGGGACCACTACTAGTCTCGGTCTTTAATCTGAGTTCAGTCGCCTTTACTGCTGTCTCCATTTGCTTTATTATCATCATGACGTATATTGTTCTCTTTGCTTTTTTTTTCTGCTCTGTATCAGTTTAGGTGTTTTCACACGTTTCTCTGAACTCCTCTTCCTCCTGTCCTGTGGTGCAATATTCCATTGCAGTTATATACAACCATTTGTCCAGACATTCCCCAATAAATGGGAAACCATTTGGTTTTCAGGTTGGTTGGGTTTTTTTAGTCTAATTTTTATAAAGGCCTTGTCATAAAAATCACTCTTCCATGATTAGGCCCGTGGTAAGGGATGGGACTCGTTCCATCTGCTCCAAGGGCAGAAGTAGGAGCAGTGGGGAGAAGTCCCAAAGAGGCTGATTGCGGCTCAGAGCCTAACAATTAGGCAGGCAGGAAGCAGCAGTGGAAAGAAGGCTTTGTTTGGGGTTAGGTGTCTTGCGTTTGAATCCCACCTTTGTTACTTATTGTCTGTGTGACCTTGGGCACATTATGTAACTTCTCAAAGCCTTAGCCCGTGGAAGAGTGTCTCATAGGACAATGGGTTCACTGCCATTGGAGGTTAATACATTAGAGCTGAAAGGGGTCCTGGCAATCCACTAAACTAACCCTCTCATTTAACAGATGGGGAAACTGAGGCCCAGGAAGGTTAAGTCCTGCCTGAAGTCGTATCGTTAGTATAAGTGGTACAAGTAGAATTTGAACTCGTATCTTCTGACTCTACCTCCAGCCTTCTTTTCTATTGTACCATAATGCCTTTCTTCAAAGAGAAGCTATTTACCTGTTGATTTCATGCAATGGATTCATGTTCTGTGTAGGACTCTATGACCTCTGGTCCTTGGCTTCCTCATCTGTAAAATAAGTGGGGTCAGACTTCATGTTCTTTAAGGTCATATTGGTCCAAGATTCTCTGATAATTCTTTCTCAAGACCAAATCCTTGTCTTTTTGAAGGCTCAGTTAAGGCAAAGGGAGCCAGCTGAACCCTTCCTTTTCTTTCCTGTGCTTTCTGGAACTAGCCAAAGAGCTCCCCTTAACTTTCAGCTCCTTCCTGCCCCTATAAAGGTTTTCTCCTCTCCTCCCTGTCCAGTGTCAGCCAGCTGTCTCTCTTCTGAGTCTGGGTTGCCCGCCCTGAACTCATTTGTACTCCCCAGGGATTATGATAACAGTGATTACTCAGAACTCCAAAGTATGGGAAAACAAGGCAGAAACAAAGAATCTATGTGTGTCCAGTCCTCAGCCTCAGTTAGACAAGATGGCTCATCAGTAAGGATAATCTTGGACATCTATGTAGCACTTATGTGCCAGAGTGGATAGAGGTCTGGCTTGGGAGCCGGGTGGGTGTGGGCCTAGGTCTTGCCACTGACATAGACCAGCTGTGTGACTGCGGGTAAGCTACCTAACCTCTCAGACAACTCTTTAGAACTGAAAGTTACAGAATAATCGCTGATCTGCACTGGTGGAAGGAGGTTCCATATTGGGAGTTCTCCTAGAAAAGGGAATTACGATAATATTATTTTACATATTATATTATGTCATGCATATCATATCTAATCATATATCATATTGTATCATATCAATATTAATACCAGACAGCTATATGGTACAGTGGCTAGAGAACAGGCCTTGGGATCAGGAAGCCCTGGGATGAAATATTGCCACAGACTTTTTTTTTTTTGCTTTTTGGTGAGACGATCAGGGTTAAGTGACTTACCTAGGGTCACAGAGCTAGTAAGTGTTAAGTGTCTGAGGCTGGATTTGAACTCAGGTCCTCCTGACTCCAAGGCCAGAGCTCTATCCACTGCGCCACCTAGCTGCCCCTTGCTGCAGACATTTACTGGCTTTGGGATCCTGGGCATCAGCCTCAGTTTCTTCATCTACAAAATGAAGATAATAATAGAACCCACCTCATGGTGCTGTTGTGAGGATCAAATGAGTTAATATATGTAAAACACTCTGCCAACCTTAAAGTGATATATAAATGATACACATGGTTATTATTACATGATATGACATTTTAGATTGTCAGGGACCTAATGGTGACAAAATGACCCCAGTGACAAAAATGTTACACTTTCATGAGAGGCCATATTTTATCATATATAGTGTATGGACCTTGAAGTCAGGGTTCAAATGCTAACCCTGATCCTTACCAGTTGGGTAGCCATGAGAAATTCAAGCTACTTGAATTTTCTGAGTATCACTTTCTCCCTTGGTAAAACAGGAATAATAATACCTGTGCTACGTAGCTCATGGTATCATCTGGTAGTCTAACAGGATGATTCACGTGAAAAGCCACCATGGATAGCTAGATGACCTTGGAGTCAGGAAGACCTGGGTTCAAGTTGGTCTATATACATAGGTATGTATGTATGCATGTTTGCATATATGTAAAATTTGTCCAGACCTATGATTTCATTGGTTCTCAGTTAGGAAATTCCTTCTACCCAGTGCTGACTGTCTCCCTCTCTGCAAATCCCTATCTTAGAGTGTTGCCTGGTATATTTAAAGGCTCCCCATTGAAGACCTCCACAGTGTGCTGAAGGCCTCCTTCAGAGTCCATTAAGGCCAGTACAGGCTAAAATTAGTATTAGTATACTGACTAATCACTTATACTAGCATCATAACTATATTGTGTATACTTACCATTTAAATATGTTTTAGTTGGTTCGTATTTACTCCCTCCATACTTTTCCCATTCAAGCCAAATTGGATGACTAATTGTTTGTTCCATGTCACAGCCAGTATTTATCAGAATAGGAAAGGGGTTGGGAGTAGGGAAGTCTCATTCTGATTGGCGTTGGGGATGCTGGTATGAAAAAGGCCCAGGATGTAATGGAATAAACGTTGGATTGGATGTCAGAATCTCAAACTGAATTCTGGTTCAGCGGCTTAGTACTGCTGCGACCTTGGCTGAGTCATGTGCCTTCTCTAGGCCTCTGTTTCCTCATCTGTAAATTTAAGTGGTTGGATTAGATGAACACCAAGATCCCTTTTAATTCTAGAACCAAGATCCTATTATCTCATGACTTCACCATGGCCCTGTAAAATAGAGACTACAGATATTATTGTCCTCACTTTATAGAGGGTGAAACTGAGGTTTGGAATTGTGAAATTACTTTCCTTCAGTCGCACAATTAGTCAATGTTGGAAACATTGTTAAAGGGCCTCCTGATTCCAGTCCTCAGCATCACACTATCCAATGCCATGTAATTCAACAAACATTTATTATTTTTTTTCTTTTTGTAGGCAATGGGG